>NC_056748.1:144085946-144410946 GCF_019279795.1 Protopterus annectens | reverse complement strand
TATGCCACTGAGTAGAGCTGGAGTTTCTTTAACCGGGCAGCATATGGCATCTGTTTGAGCCCTTTGATCCTCTTGGTGAGGTACTTTTGGGTCTTTCCAGTTGCTGCAGGTGTCTGGTAAGGTACATCCCAAAAGGGCATTGTACTCAATTATGGGCCTGATGAGGGATGAGTAAAGAGGCACGATGACCTCCCTGATCTAGATGTGAATCCCTTCATGATTAGGTGGGCTATATAAAATGTTTTTCTAACCACTTTGGCCACGTGGTTGTCAAATGAGAGATTGCTATCAACTTGGGTCCCCAGGTCCCTAATTACTTCTTCTGTACTTAATGAATTACCACCTATGTGGTAATTTGTGGGCACTTTGTTTTGCCAAAGGGGATGACTATACACTTTTGGCGTTTAGCTTGAGGCCATGGCTCTGGCACCAGTTGTCTGTTTCTATGAGGCCCTTTTGGAGGATGCTTGTGTCGGCTGGAGAGTTGATTATGGCGCCCAGTTTGCAGTCATCTGCGAACTTGGTCAGCCACAGTCCTTCCGTGTTGGCCTGTACCACCGAGAAATATATACCGAACAAGAGAGGTCCCAGGACTGAGCCTTGTGGGACGCCACTTGTAACTGGTTTGGAGTCTGACATGGCTCCAGCAATTCTAACCATGTGGGTTCTGTCCTTGAGCCAGTTTGCAACCCATCTAGTGACATAGGGGTTTATATTTAAGCTGGTGAGCTTATCTATAATGCCCGAGTGGGGTATTGTATCGAAGGCTTTTGCGAGGTCCAGATAGGCTGTGTGGACCACCTTCCCCTCGTCAGTGGCCTTGGTGACTGTTTCAAAGAAATCGACCAGGTGTAAGAGGCAGGATCTGCCCTTAACAAAGCCAAACTGGGTAGGATCCAGTGTCTGTAGGTCCCCAATATCTTTATTTATGAGGTCCATGATGATCCTTTCCATAGCTTTGCAGACCAAGCTAGTCAGGCTTATGGGGTGATAGTTTCCAGGATCCGTTGAGGCACCACCTTTGTGGAGAGGGAAAACTGTTGCTGTATGCCACTCTTTGGGTACATATCCTGTAGTAAGGCTAAGATTGAACAGTAGTTTTATGTTTGGGTTTAGCTGCTCTTGGAGTTCATGTAGGACACAGCCCGGGACACCATCTGGTCCCATTGATGCTGTGTTTTTTGCTTTGGAGAGGGCGGCTCTTACCTGAGCATCTGAGATGTCAGGGGGGCAGCACTCTGTTGGGATAGATATTTGCCCTTTTGGTGGGGGAGTTTGCACTGAACCTGTCAGCTAGGATGTTGGCAATGTCTGTGGGCTCGGTGTATTTTTTGTCATTTTGGACTAATTCTGAGCATATCTGGGAATTCCCACCCAGGTTTCTAACATAACTAAAGAAAGCCTTGTGATTATCCTTAGTGTCCTGTGCAATTTTTCTCTCGAAGCTGGTCTTAGACAATTTTATGAGTGCCCGTAGTTTTTTGCTAATACTGATCAGAGATGCCTTCCCTTTTTGGGATTTTGCTCTATCATGTAGTAGCTTCCTCCTTCTATTGTATAGTTTGTGTATGGCTGGGGTCCACCAGACAGGACGTCTGCCTTTGGAAGATTGGGTCTTGGTTTTATTTGGGATTGCATGATCCATGCATTCCTAAAGGTGTTCATAGAATGCGTTTATAAAGGATTCTGCGGTCTGGGCTGTATTTTCCACAGGCCCGGGGGCTTTGAAGGATTTCGCCTCAGTTTTGAGGCGTGTGAAATTTGCTTTAGAGAAGTTTTTCACTGTGGTTTTCTGGGCAGGGGGTGGGGTCGAGATGTGAATATCCAGTGAGATTAGTTTATGGTCTGATCTTACCAGTGAGGGATACACTTCTGGTCTGGAGCATAGTGTCCCCATGTTGGTGATCAGGTCCAGTATGTTTTCCCCTCTTGTGGGAGTGGTAACAAGTTGTTCCATAGCATTTGAGTTTATAAATTCTAGGAACCTTTGGGCTAGGGTGTTAGAGCTAGAGTAATGCTCCCAGTCTATGTTTGGGTAGTTGAAGTTGCCCAATATAATGGTGTTTGGAGAGACCTTCATATTTTCCAGTATTCTCAGGAAGGCCGAGTGGGGTTCCTGTGTTTGGGAGGGTGGTCTGTAGCAGGCTATAAACTGGAAGGCAGTTTTACCCACAGTTAGTTGCACATGGATAGTCTCTGATGCTTCGTGCTGTGCCACCAACCTGGAGGTGTGGGTATCTTTGACGAATATTGATACTCATTGTGCATCATCACCTACCATATCATAGCTGTGGCACAGATCAGTGCATTGTGCATCATCACCTACCATATCATAGCTTTGGCACACAGATCAGTGCTATATGTAGTATCACCTACAGCGGCATAGCTGTGGCTCCCATATCAGTGCTATATGTAGTATCACCTACAGTGGCATAGCTGTGGCTCACAGATCAGTGCAGTATGTAGCACCACCTACAGTGGCATAGCTGTGGCACACAGATCATTGCACTATGAGTGGGAGGGTGGCCTAATGATTAAGGTGTTTGCCTTGCAAGCACAAGGTGCAGAGTTTGAGTCTCACAAGGGACATTTGGCTAGGCTTAAAATGCCTCACAATGGCAGTTAGCTTAGTATGAACTTATGAAGCTTATGAAGCTTATGTAGCATCACCTACAGTTGCATAGCTGTAGCACACAGATCAGTGCAGTATGTAGTATCACCTACAGTGGCATAGCCATAGCACACAGATCAGTGCAATATGTAGCATCACCTACAGTGGCATAGCTGTGGCACACAGATCAGTGCAATATGTAGCATCACCTACAGTGGCATAGCCATAGCACACAGATCAGTGCAATATGTAGCATCACCTACAGTGGCATAGCAGTGGCACACAGATTAGTGCAATATGTAGCTACACCTATAGTGGCATTGCTGTGGCACACAGACCAGTGCAATATGTAGCATCACCTACAGTGGCATAGCCTATAGCACACAGATCAGTGCAATATGTAGCATCACCTACAGTGGCATAGCCATAGCACACAGATCAGTGCAATATGTAGCATCACCTACAGTGGCATAGCTGTGGCACACAGATCAGTGCAATATGTAGCATCACCTACAGTGGCATAGCCATAGCACACAGATCAGTGCAATATGTAGCATCACCTACAGTGGCATAGCCATAGCACACAGATCAGTGCAATATGTAGCATCACCTACAGTGGCATAGCTGTGGCACACAGATCAGTGCAATATGTAGCATCACCTACAGTGGCATAGCTGTGGCACACAGTTCAGTGCAATAAAAAATTGAAACAGCCAGTGTACAACTTTCTACTACATCAACTGTATTTTGAATTCTTGGAAAAGGAGCAAATGACCCTGTCTCACAAAATAATTTTGATGACCTCCAAACACTGCCAGATTAAGTTGTATTCAATTAGCAAAATGCACTGAAAAAGTATTGCCTCAGATGTTGTATGACAATTAAGTCTCACTTTCCTGGTGTTTGAATGAATTGAAGCAGAAAGAGAAATCCAGTATAGACTGGTCAAATGTGGTCCCAGCTTAGAGCACTACAGGTGAAAAAAAGACCAAGACCCATAAGCTGAACAATATGAAAATTTGAGGGAAGAAACAGAAAACGGAAACAGCCAATCCGAATATAACTTGCTACTAGACAAGCAGTAATCTGAAGTTCCAGAACAGCTGCAAATAACATTCATTCACAACAAAATAACTTAGTGTTCCACAAGATCTGAATAAAATGAGAAGATAGAGTATTCCCATTATGTGCAATTTAAGAGGTGGTGTTGAAAATGGAAATTAATATTTTTCCTCATTACTAAATGTAAGGGAGTGTTCATCGCCACAGTAGTCAGGAAGTCCTTCTATGTGGCACACCTCATCATAAAAGAGTTCTCATCCAGGAAAAAAAAGGTCATTGTTCCCCTCTACTCGACACTCATTAGACCCATTATAGAGTACAATGCCCCTTTTGGAATGTACCTCACAAGACATCTGCAGCAGCTGGAAAGGCCACAGAAGTACCTCACAAAGAGGATTACTGGCCTCAAACAAATGCCCTACACTGACTGCCTCAAAAAACTCCAGCTTTACTCTGTAGCATATCGCTTACTCCGAGGTGATCTCTGCCTAACATATAAAGCTATGTCAAACCCAGAGCTGTTGGACATGCTACACCTAAAGAAATCCCAATCCCTCTGAGCTACACACTCTAGGGACCTAAACCTTGTCACCACAATAAACAGGATATGCTGGAGGGATAGATTCCTGTCCCAGAGACTTTCCCAACTCTGGAACGGGCTACCCATCTATGTCAAGCAAAGTTCTTCATTAGCACTCTTCAAGAAAAATCTTGATCAGTGGATGGGAAATAGGAAATACACCCGGGGATCACTTCTGTGTCTCTGCTCGACAGTGGCACAGGAAAATAACTTTCTTGGGTGGCATAAGCCAGGGAACCTTGTTGGCTAGGCTTACATAGGCCCTTGGGCCGATAGCCTAGTACCTACCTATGAACCTGTAAATGTGAGAGTTGTAGAAACACTTCTGTTGTCATATGAGCCCTAACATGAGAGGGGTAAGGGAAGGCTACTCCTGCCATAAGCTGTTTTGAAGTAATATCCCTTTAGGCTTTTCTTGGCTGTGTCCTATATGTTATGCTTGCAGTATTCTATATATTTTTCTTAAAGTAAATCATTCTAAGTCAAGTATTTTGTACAGTAAATTTTATACTTGTTAATGGGGGGGGGGGGGCTAGTTTTACAGGGTTTATATCAGAACATCGAAGTTTTAAAACTTAAAATGTTCTAATATCAACCTGTTTTGAGCGAACGCTAAAAATAGCGAAGCTGCAGAACACCAAATTCTTTTCTAGGGAAAGAATTAGTTTGGCGGGTTCTGTGGCTGTGCTATTTTCAGTGCTGTGGTGGGAATTTACGGGTCGGGTTCAGGTAAGTGTGCGATTGGGTGGTTGTTGGGATTAAGGCACGGGTTAGGTGAGTTAGGGTTAGGACGCGGGTTAGGTGAGTTAGAATTAGGGCGCAGGTGAAATAGGTTTAGGGGTGGGTTAAGTGAGTTAGTGTAAGGGCGCAGGTTAGGTGAGTGTGCGATAGTGACTGAACTTAGGGTTTGGGTTAAGGTAAGTGGATAGATAGTAGTGTATGTATAGTTCAGGGTAGGGTTAGTTGTAGGATTGTTATTGTAACTGTGTGGACTGATGTTTTTTAGGTGTGTGTGTGTGTGTGTGTGTGTGTGTGTGTGTGTGTGTGTGTGTGTGTGTGTTTCGGAATAGCAAATTTTTTCCCCAAGGAAAAAATTTGCTGTTCTGAATGTTCAATATTATGTGGTTTAGATATTTTAGGTTCGATGGAATAGCATTCGCTATTTTCATCTTTCGATAACGTGATATAAACACATTTTATAGATTCTAGCTGGCTCTATAGAATAGAGAGAGAAAGCCCCAACATCAACCATTGTCTGCTTTCCCATTCGGTTAGGACAGCAGTGATGCGATCTGTTTGAATATATGCTACTCTGTTATCAGAGCATGTGTGGAACATTTTATCTTTCTGTCTATATATCTATCTATCTATCTATCTATCTATCTATCTGTCTGTTGACCCGGTTAGTGACATAAGGCTAGTGGCCTAATTTCAGGGAAGACTAGAGGTGGTATTTGTATTACTAGGGGACAGTTGTTTAGGACATTTGGGAACTTATAGCCACCTGAGCTACTACGAACTCAAGGAGATGGAACCTCAGTTTAATGTCAACCGAAGGATGGCACACTCAGGAGTGCAACACCCCCTTAATGCCTCATAGCATTGTCAGCAATCCCATCAGCTGGAGTGAGAATAGAACCCGCAGCCTTCTAATCTTCCAGCACCAAAGGTGTGCATGCTATCTGTTGAACCACTTACACTACCAGTGTACCACTGGGCCAGCATTGCAGAACCTGCTTTGGCATTGTATGCATCAGTTAGTAGATGCAATAGGGGTTTGGCTTAAATAAAAAGTGTGGATGCCAGCCCCAAAAATAGATGGAAGGAGGGGTGGACTATTTTGTGCCTAAATCTAAATATTACATGGAAGACACGTGTGCATATATATCCTTTTTTACTGAGTGGTTTGTCTATCTGACATTTTTATTGGTCTAAGTATTACATTATTATTAAAAGTAAAAAGTCAAGGGCATTCAGATGCCATCTAGCTGAAATTATGTATATCATTAAGGGTAATCTGCATGTATCCCATGGGCCTCCATTAAATGAGGTTTAAGGTATTACCTAATAAGAACTCTACTGTGTATGAATTTTTCTTGCAGTTTGTAATGAATTTTCTGTTTGTGACATTTGTACCCTTTGGTTGGGATCTTTGTTGGGATATTGTTTTGCAGACAACTTAATGTTTGTGGAAATCAGGCTTAGTCCTAAGTTCTGTATTTATAAAATATAGCCAAGCGATCTACTTATACCTTTCAAGTGTACCTCATTAGGAGGAATGTTCCTCATCTGAGGTCTTAAAAAGTTCACGTTCCTTGAAGTTCCACATTGAAAGGGTTTGTCTTACATTCAGTATCAGGAATTTTTTTAACTGATATCCATGACAAATAGAACTGAATAATAATGATTCATCAAAGTAACTTTTTATAACTAAAAAGTTGCATATTTTAACATTCTGTGCACTTACTAGTGGAAGTTATTAGTAAGCTGTTAGTAAGTTTTCCACATTTTGCCCATTTGTTGCACATTACAAGAGGGCAGTGTTCCTCATTTTAGAGATGGAAGGTTAAGAGCTATGCTAATACTGTGCTGATGAGGTCACTAAAAATGCCAAATCAAAGTAGATAGCTAGTGGGGTTTGGCTTTATTGGTCTGAATGCATCCATAAAGGATTAAAAAGAAAAACATCATGGGCATTCAGAAGCCATGTAGTTGAAACAGTTGATGTCCTTAAGGGCTCATTTGCATACATCCCATGGGCCTCCATTTCGGGAGGTTTAAGGTATCACACATTGAAAGGGTTTTTCTTGCAGTTTTTACTGAGTGGTTTCTCCATGTAACTTGCTACTTTTGATTTGAATGTTTGTGCTTTAACAAATTATAAGCTTGACATAAAAAACATCTATATAGATAACGTTGTTTAATGCTTTTGATCGGGAAAAGTGTTATTTGGCATATTGATAGTATCTTTGCATTCTTCAGGTTTGACAGTTTCACTTTATTTTCATGGTATAGCAGTGACCTCTAGTGGTCAGTTTTATATACCACAATGCTACAAAACTACAGCAGAAATGTTGATACACTTTTGGTGCGTTAAACTGAGCATAAGTTTTATAGAGTTCATTTTTCATCATTTCAGAAAGTCTTTGACGAATTGTCTGTACAGTCACATTATTTAATCACAGTTTCACCATCTCTTGAAATAGTTTAACATTCTGACAAGCAAATTCATCTGAGCTGTCTTTGCCTCAAAAACAATATATATATATATATATATATATATATATATATATATATATATATATGTACACAACTTCATTACTATGCCCGTATGACCCTGCTGTAATGTTTCACTGCAAATCCTAAACATATCTGTCCATATATATATATATATATATATATATATATATATATATATATATATATATATATATAGGTGTGCATAATTAAATGCATATTAGTAGGGATTCAGGAGCATATTTATTTATTCATTTATTTATTTTTTTTAATTCTGGTTACTGGGTTAGAGTCTATAATGATCTATAGAACTAAAATGGAATATAGTATAGCAAATAACAGAAAAAAAATTGTTTTTGATGACTAGCCATGGCCAGGAGCTGTTGACTTTAAACCATTTGCAGATTCCTATCTTCACAAATCTGCAAGCCTTCCAGACTGGTAAAGTTCACGTACGCCTTCATTTTGTTAATGCCTTGTTTGTCTTGTTCAAGGTGGAAAGGGAACTAAAGTTTCTGACAATTGGAGTACTGAGGCAATCTTTTTCTGGATGGGAAGCTATTTCTTTGCAGGAAGCACACACATTTCTACTTTTTCTGTGAATGACTTTGGGATGCGACAGAAAACTGGTGACACCAGTGAAAACCCACTTGGGGTACATGTAGACCATGTGTGCTGCACACAGAAGGCACCCCATTCATTTTCAGTGTTTTGCACTGTACAGTCTGCATAGTCATAACACGATAGCTTCGCAAAATTATTTATTTAGTCAAATCTGCTCAGAGTAGATTGTGAAGTCATATGGGACACGGCCTTATTTTGATGTAACCAAAATGATATGATGCAAGTATCTTTTTAATGGGTTCAGTAGAAAATTATGTTGATGTGGCGTGAAAGATGTATTTAAAGTGATGAGTCTACATATAAAATGTTCATTATATATTAATTTTGTAATGTTTAATAATTTTACACTGGCTTTTGCAGAGCATTTATGAGATACCCTATCTTTTAAAATAGGAAAGAAAGTGTTTGACTCTTGTTTAAACACTGAAATTACCAAAGTTGTGCACGTGTTTTATAAAATAAAACCTAATTTCAAATTCTGTTGTTTTATTTTTTTATTTGTTTGAGCATTTTAAAAATATTACTTATGATATTCTCTCGAATTGAGGAAAATCGAGGACATCTGAGCCATGCCGATCTACATGCCTCCTTCTTTTTTTGCTTTCATTCATGTGTAGTCTTGAATTGGTAAAGTGCTTCAGCAGTGCAGACAAAGCTACGTTTTCATGTAGCAGGAGGGGATTTGGAGTGGAGTGTAAGGTAGTAGGCTTAGCTGGTAGAGGGGAGTGTCAGCAGGGAACGGTTGCAATGCAAAGCATGTTGTTACCTAAGTTTCTTGTGTGTTGGTTCAGAAGAATATGTAGAAGTGATGAGTACTTGCCGTATTATTCGGCCCATGGATGCAGCAGACTAACACCACAGGCAGTATTACCATTGAATCTCGAAACTTTCCCAGGTTTCTACCTCCTTCTTTCTATACTGCACTGTCTGCCTAAAAGAATCCAGTTTTCTACCAAACAAAAGAATAAGGAGATGGATGGATGTGGGATTTGTCTTAGACAGAGCTCTTCTCACTGGTTTAGATTTTCTGTGAGTAATTAATTTTTGTATCTAATATCAAAAGCACTTCAGCTACAGGACTAGAGAGGACAAGAGTCCCCAGCTTTGTCCTTTTGGGTGGCTGTCATACAGGAGCTTTGTTTTGATACCTGTGACCCAGGAGAAATAAGTAAGTCTTGATGACCCTCAAGTGCTGCCAAACTGTATAGTGCCCAGTTAGTAAGTCAGGCAAATATATATATATATATATATATATATATATATATATATATATATATATATATATATACTGACAAATGTTAAAAGACAATTAAATCACACTTCCCTGATTGAAGGGACTGAAGCAAAAAGACAGATCCAGTAAAAACAGGTCAAATTTGGTTCCAGCAAAAGCTCAGGTGCACAGCTTAGATCATTTCAGGTGAAAAAAAGACCAAGACCCATAAGCCGAACAATATTTGAGTGAAAAGTAAAGAAAAGAAAATTAAAACAGCCAGTGCAGATATAATGTGCTACTAGACCAGCAGTAATACAAACTCCCAGAAAAACAGAAAATCACCTTCTTTCACAGGAAAATCCGTAGCGATGTTCCACAAGGCCTGAATAAAGTGAAAACATATAGAGCATGCAATTTAAGAAGTGTTCTCAGGAATGCTAATTGTTAACTCGTTACTAAATGTGATTCAGTGTTAAATGTGGCAGTCAGACTTTTGTTGTCACCAAGCTCCTAACTTGAGATGGGTGATGGGGTGGCTACACCAGGTACAAACTCTCAGGGGACATGACTGGCAGGTAACGAGGGTGAAACAATGGTAGTGGGCCCTTCACTTATGAAACTGTGAAGACAGTGGAACTTAATTAATATTTGCATCTGATATCAAAGAGCTCCAGCCACAGGACCAGATAGGACTGAGTTCCCAGCTCTGTCCTTTTGGGTGGCTGTCATACAGGATAACTGTGAAACACCTACATTCAGAAGTGACATTCTGTTTGAAATGTTTAGTAGTGTTTAGAGACGACCAAGTAGCAGCTGAAGAAATGTCATCTAAAGATGCATTTTATAGCAGGAAGCCATGAGCGTCGAGGCAGTTCTGGTTTGCCGTGAGAGTTGAGGCAGTTCTGATAGAATGTGCCTTAAGGTACCCAAGCAAAACTTTGCTGTATGGATTGTAATGGCTGCATTTCCAGAGTGAAGCTGAAGCTCTCAAATAAATTGAGCAACTCCACAGCCTCATAGTCTCAGATGTCCTCATCGACCCAGGCTTTAAAATGTTTTAATTTATCCATTGAGGGGTTTCATGAATTAGGCCAAACACAAGATCTGACAACTACAGGAGTACTGTAAGGTAATCTGCTGGGTTCTGCATATTCAAATTGGTTAAATCTTCCAACATCAACCTTGATAAACTCCAAGTATGAGGAATAACAAATATAGTTACTCTCCTGTTAGAGACATCCTGCCTATTTTCGTGAATAGCATGGTAAGCTGCTAGAACGTAAAGCACAAGGCATGGTCCTGTGCATTTACCCTCATAGTTTTCTGTAATAAATGCCATACAAACCAAGTGTGAAGTAATACCCAGTTTATTCCTGAATAAGCTGGCATTACGTAACAAAGCCCTTGACAACTTACTGGGGTCTAAGTCTTGCTTAGCAACAGGAGATGAGAGCCTGACTCCTAACGTACTGACACAAGGCAGACACACCCCTCTTCCCAAAGCCTTATAATGTTTCACTCATGGATGGTGCTGAATTGCCATAACCTTAACAGAGAAGCCTCCGTCAGGGCATGGAAGGCTCTAGCCCTATGATTGTTGACGATCCCCTGAGCCCTACGTTTAAGGGAAATAAGAACACCAATAACTAAAGAGCAAAAAGCTGAACCCTGGGATAGCAGAGCTCCATTTGTGTTATTTATAAAAACTACAGTTAGGACACATGTGACCTTACCATTTTAACAAATTTAAATAAAAATCAGGAAAAATAAAATGTTATTGTTCCAAAATTCAGTTATATATGCAGCATGTCAAGAAAGAAAATAATTGAGTGTTTTGTAATTAAAAAACATAAACCAGAAAATATTAATTTAGCAACTGGAAGGTAGCAAAAGAAATGTAATAAACAATAAATAAAACTTGGTATGGATGATAAAGTCTAGCAAAGTCACAGTAGGCTAAGATTAGTGTTCAGACTGAGAAAGTTGCAACCAGTTTAGAATCCAGAAGTCAACTTTAATTGTTAAAATTAAAGATTTGACATAAATAGTACATTAATCAATTCAAGGAAGCGATAAAGTATATTAGCAGAATAAGAAGGTACGTTTTTTGCATAAAATCACTGTGCGGTGTTTGGTAGCACATTGCTGCCTACCAGTTATGCAGTTCGCAGACTTTACCTAAACATTACAAATCAACACTATTTAACTCCCCACTGAACTTACCCCCCTCTGTTTTCACTGTTTCACCCAAATGGCCCATTCATTACATTGGGAGGGTAAGACCCAGGGCTAGGCCAGACAGGAGCCGTACAACACATTTGTTCTTTCCTGGGGTGCATTGTTGCCACATTTCCCCATGGTGAGAATTGAGTGTAGAGAGAGGACCCGTTTACCGATCTGGGGGGGGGGGACCTAAACTTCTTCCCTGGAGCTCTGCCATCTCTTGAGATCCTTCTGCTGTTGTTCTACTGCACACAGCAGTATGATTCCACACAGTCTCTCTCAACTTGCATGGATGCACCCCACACACACATACACACATACTCAACTTGCATGGATGCTCACGTGCTCCTGTTAGGTGTCATCCAAGTCTTAGGCTGCTTTTAGTTGCTGCTGAATCCCATCCACCCCTTCCAGTTTTTACAGGGGTCCAAACCAGTAGTCAAACCCAGGTCATCTGCATCACAGTCAGGGTTTTTATCCCTCTTACTCCATCGGGCTACAGATCAGCACTTTTTAATCTTATTTTGTTTAGTTTCCTTCCTTAAATAATGTTTAATGTTGACTTGATGATGGACAGTATAACCATACCCACCTCAGTGTCTTTGTGGACTTCCTCCACACAACACTTTTCAGTGGTCCATTGCATGGGTCACCAGCCCGGTCTGTGACCCCAGAGTCTGTTGGCCGTGTGCTTCTCCCTGCTCATGGTGACCTTTACATGGTCTTATGCGCCTATAAGAGGTCTTCCTTATGTCTTCTGACATCTAGTAAAAAAAAAAAAGAGCTTGTAGCTTCTATAGTTTTTGATCATATCCTTTACCCCAAGCCTGCACATTCTTCTGATAGCTTTCCTCTGGACTCCTTGTTTAAGCAGCCTGAAGCCCTTTCCTTACTTCATACAGTACGCAAGTTGGTCTCTTTAAGGCCCTGTAAAGTCAGAGTGTTTTACTTACCTTCTGGAGTCCATCCCACTGATGACACAGACCTTCATGCTATTGGCTGTTGCTGCTGCCTTCTCACTGCTTATTGGTCATGGAGTCCTGGGATCGATCATAACCTCCGTCATTCTCTTACATTTTTGTCATCGGTTCCACACTTCTAATGATATTTCACAGAATGGTTGCTGAGATTCGCATTTCTGCAAGGAACCCCTGTTACCACCTTTCTGCTCACTTGGTCTGCATTTCCAAATCCTTCCTTAAACTCTCTGCCTTCCACTCTCCTCTGATGCTTTTTTGTGTTATCAGTCACTATCCTGATCTTGTCCAGTCTTCCCTCAAACGCATAGAGAGAACTAGAGCCTGGACTTAAACTGCAGTACTGTCTTAATCCTTTTTTTTAAAGCATCCCTCTCAGCCCAACTCTGTGTTTTGTCCTTCAGGCATTTAGCAGTATAGTTATATAGTTATTTATTCATGGTTCTGCTCCCAGTCAAATGTCATTACCACTGCTTGTTTGACTAAGTCAGAGGTTGTGGTGGAGTCCAGGTAGATCACATGCTGTCATACAATCCTATTGGCCCACTATTGAAATGTCGGCACTTGTACCTTGAAGATCACTGTTCTCTTTTAAGCTTCTTTTTTGTAGGGGGCAAGCCCACCTGCACCCTTCAATGTAAGGGACAATCCCCTCACCCCCACCTGCAACTTATATATACCAACTCCGAGATTGCCATACCTCAGAGAAAAGCAAATGTTCAGGAAAATGGCCATCCCGGACTTAGTAAGTCTGCATTTTCAGCCATTCAGTCTCTGTGTTTCAGGACTCGAGGGAGCAGGTCCCAAAGTTTCAAATGGTCACTGCCCTGTCAAGTGTTTCTGTAACCTAATCATAAAACCATAACAAGTGAAACTGGCAACTACTTCTATCATGAACCAGGGTAGCACTGGACACCTTGAGTATCCTGTATGCTGAAATGAATATTCTTTCAGGGTACCATTTTCAAGGATATGATTTAAAGGTGACAAAATACTGATGTTCCTGTGATGCTTTTCAGAAGTCCTGTGTGGCTGCCTCTAAGCCACAGAGAGATGAAATCCTGCGTGTGACCCACAATAGGCTGAGACTGACCAATAATCATGACACTAGAGTAACTGAAGAGGGCTGAGGGGGCAATGAGTGGCTAGTAGTGGTTTGCCCATTTCTTCAAGAAAGTGGCAGAACATCTCACAGTTTCACCAGTGTTTAATAGAGGCAAAGGACAGCTGTAGCACACCACATGGGTTATGCACGGTATAAGAATAAGTGCAGGAAGCAGGGGGGCTACAATAGCTGGTGGTTGATGTTTATGTACAAGTCCTCATCAGTGCTGAAATTTGGGGATGGAGGGTGTAGTAGTGTAATATAACCCCCCCAAACCAGCTTTTGTTTTGATATAAAATCCCACTCATACCAGCTTTTCTTTTGATATAAAATCCCACCCATACCAGCTTTTGTTTTGATGTAAAATCCCACCCATGCTTACTTTTGTTTGGGTAGAAAATCCCACCCATGCTAACTTTTGTTTGGGTAGAAAATCCCACCCATACCAGATTTTGTTTTGCTAGAAAATCCCACCCATGCTAACTTTTGTTTGGGTAGAAAATCCCACCAATGATAACTTTTATTTTGATAGAAAATCTCACCCATACCAGCTTTTGTTTTGATGGAAAATCCCACCCATACCAGCTTTTGTTTTGATAGAAAATCCCACCCATACCAGCTTTTGTTTTGATAGAAAATCTCACCCATACCAGCTTTTGCTTTGATAGAAAATCTCACCCATGCTTACTTTTGTTTGGGTGTAGTTGGTCAAGGGTTGTGTGATTGTTCTCAGGCTGTAAGACCAAAACCAGATGTCTCACACTGCATGTTACACCAGGGGCAGTACCCTGGCTTGCTCGCTGGAAAGAGAGTTTTGTGGGGGGTAAGGGGGGGCAGTTCCTTTCATAGCTGCATGGATAATTCCCCCTTCAGGTCAGTGGAGTGGGACTGATCGTCATCAGGCATGAAGGAGACAGAAATATAACAACTAAATTTTACTGGTATTTTCACTTACAAAATAAGTGTGTGTGTGTGTGTAATAACGTCCTGCTATAATAGCTCAGAATCATTGTTTTATAACTACTGTAGCTTTGCTGCTATAAATTCTGTGACCATTATTAGCCTCTGCATGTGACCCATCACATGTTCCCATTTTTATGTTTAATAAACTGCACTTTGTCCTTTTGTGTGAAATGAAACAAAATATTTATAGATGATTCTGCTGGAAGCATTTCAGTTTGCAACAGATGTTTGCTGAAGGGCCTGATTCACAGTTGTAGCCCACTGAAAAAGCATGCAAAGCTTGAATTAAACCACTGCTGAGGTTGTGAAATAATGAAGACCATTGGGTTATTTTACGATGCAAATGCAGCCCTACTGCATTATAAAAACAGTTTTTCTATAGGCTCTGCTTAACCTCTTTCAGTGATATGCGGATTGGACCTGCTACAGTAATGTAATATTGTCTGTATCATATGGGGATCACATGGCTGTCACTGGGCAAGAACCTGCATTTTCACAATTTGCATGCATGGCGGCCATGGTGGTGCAGTGGTTAGCATTGTCGCCTCACAGCAGGGGGTTCTCCGGTTCGATCCTCGGCTGGGGTGCCTTCTGTGTGGAGTCTGCATGTCCTCCCTGGGGTCACATGGGTTTCCCCCGGGTGCTCCGGTTTCCTCCCACATCCCAAAGACATGCTGTAGGTGGATTGGACACTCCAAATTGGCCCTAGGTGTCAGTGTGTGTGCCTTCACTGGAAGGATGGGTGCCGTGCTGGCAACTCGACACTGTAAAAACTCCACTGCCAATCATGAGCAGACTGGTGATCCACTGTGGCGACCCTTAACCGGGAAAAGACGAAAGAAGAAGAAGATAAGATATTCATATCAGCAGCCGCATCTGTGCTTAGCAAGCATTTAAATAAGTGTTAACCCTGATGTGCAGTCAGAATAAAACTTGGGACACTTTGCCTGGCTGTGCGATGAATGTGTTTTTCCCCATTTTAGTTTTGTACATTAGATATGTACGCTAATTTGTCTTCTGTGTCAGCCCTTCACTGTTGTCACTTGCAAGATGAGGTTGCTGTCAGCGTTTCTGTGCACTCACATCAGGCAGCTGCTTGTATGTTGCACATCCACAGCAGGTTTGACCTTTAATGCTGCCATTCAAGGACTGCATGAAAGGTTTTATTGCACTTTGACAAACCATGTTAACATTTGAGCATGATAATCAAAAGATGTGCTTGTTTTATAAATATATAATTTAAAAGGTCATAATTCAAATGCTCTTTACTTTTTTTCATCCTAAGTTTGGGTTTGCCTTGATTTGCAATTTCATGAGAAAGTTGAGCATAAATACTTATTTTTGACTGTATTCATTTGTTAACTGACAAGCAAGATGGGCACAGGTTTCCCCTTTCGATGGCACTTCTGTCCCGTATAATTAAACGGAGATGGATGGACTCGAACCCGGACCTTTGACTAAAGGAAGCAGCTGATTAGAAGCTCAGAGCCTTAATCATCTCCACTAACTCTGAGTGTAAGAATATTCAGCTATCACCTGGCACTGGCATCCAAAGAAATTTTAAATAAAATAATTTTTAAATCTACTTTAGTTTAATCTTTAGTTGTACGTCATCATTTCCCCTTCCGTTACAAATATGAACATAAAAACTGAGTTACTTTTCACTAGATGCAGTCTTTTCCGGGTTCTTGCTTCTGCTGTAAATCACTTTGCTATTTTTTGTACCAGGATTAGAGGAATGGACATACAGGTTTCATCTAGAGTTGCAGGTTTGTTTTCTGTCAGCTTTTCATTTCTCTGATCAGGTTCATGATGACAGCGATCACTATCTTACAGCGATTTTTCTTGTATGTTTCTGATCTTTCACCATTTTTACTGAATTAGAACAGAGTATTGGGTCAGCCTCATTTGTCATGTCCACTTCTGCAGGGCTACCAGGATATAGTATCTCAGCCATTTCATTTATAATTTTTGTAGCAACATTGGAGCATTATGCAGTACATTTATAAGCCTAATCTTCAAATTGTTTTCTCACTACCAAGTACTTTTTAATGTGCATCTTACAGATACATAACTCAGATGCTGTCCATACGACGACATGTAAACATCCCACGCACTGAGCCTGGGGTAGATTTTGAGATGTCATGGTTTCCTCAGTCCTTTACCCCACGCTTGCTTGTCCTCATGTATGGGTGGATGCCTTGCGTTATTGTCACTAGGGTTGGCAACATTCTATTTTAATTTCATTTATTCTGCAATAAAATGACATTTATTATAATACTCTGTTTGCAGTTTTGCATTTGTTCATTCATAGCTTAAAGAAACTTGGTAATAATGGAGACTGAACTATGAACAGGTCCCACTATTTATAGTGTGGTTTCAGATATGATGCAGTAACGCTTTTTAATCAGTTGCTTTTACTCTGAGAGTATTGTGTCCGGAGAAGCTTTTATCTTGTATACCTGTGTTTTTAAACTTGTGTAAATAATGCCCGTATGGACAGCATCTAAAAATAAAAATAAAAAAATAAAATAAATTGTTGTTTATACTGGAAAGGTTCAGTAATTTCTAAAGGCACGTACTGCTCCGCCGTGAATTATTCCGGATAATTTTGTCACATTTTCCTTCTTTGGCCGTACGTACCGTATGTATAGAGACAATCCTGAGTATTACGGTGTGACATGTGCAAATACCTGTGTTTTTAAACTTGTGTAAATAATGCCCATAATAACAATTTGCTTTCTCTCTGCACTCCCTTCTCATCTAAATATCAAAAAGAGCAAACGTCATTTTATCAGCACAAAGACTAATCTTTCATGAGTGCCATTTAGTTTGGTTACTGGGAACATACCTCTCATCCTCCAAGCATTACAAAGAGTAACACTGACATTAAAAAAAATCATTGCAGAGGGTCAAAAAGGGGGAGCACTTCCTTAATTCATGGAATCATAGGAGGTTACTAGGGTAATGGCCATAGATCCTTACAAGCCTAACCAAGAGTTTATCCCCAAAAAAGAAAACCCAGTTAGCACGTGTTGTCCCTGTCAATGAGAGACACAGGTGGAACTCCTGGGACAAATTTTTGGTTTCCCATCCACTCATCAAGGTTGCACTTGAAGAGGGTCAGCAAGGTACTCTGACATGTATGGGAAGTCTATTCCAGAAATGGGGCAGCCTCTGGGAGACAAACCTGTCTCTCCAGCAGGTTTTGTTAATGTCGCATATTAGATTCAGGCCTTTTGAGTGGGTAATACACAAGGAGTTAGACTTATGGATATGGAACATCTCTTGTAGGGCAGGGTCTGATATTTCCTTGTAGGCGAGACACAGATCACCTCTGAGCAATCTGTACGATACCGTGTAGAGTGATAGTGATTTGAGCCGGTCCACATAGGACAGGTGTTGGAAACCATGGATTCTCTCTGTGAGGTATTTCTGTGGCTTTTCCAGTTGGTGCAAGTGTTTGGAGAAATACATACCAAATGTGGCGTTATACTCCGTTATTGGCCTAATGAAGGAGGAGTACAGAGAGGTTATAACCTCCTTTTTTCTGGATGCAGTCCCTTTACTTATTAGATGAACCAATTAAAAAGGCTTTTCTGCCCACTGCTGCTACATGATGGTCGAATGTGAGATTTTTGTCTACCTGAGTACCCAGGTCTCTCACCACAGGTTATGTGGTAATCAGTAGGGGCCATGTTATTGCCAAATGGCATGATAATACATTTTTTGTTTTCATTAAACCTAACGCCATGACTTTGACACCAGTCATTTGTTGCTGTGAAACACTTTTGTAGTATGTTAATATCATTTGGGAAGTCAGTGACAGCACCAAACTTATAGCCATCCACAAACTTGGTCAGCCACAGGTCTTTTGTATTTGCTTGGACATCTGTGAAGTAAATGCCAAACAATAGGGGTCCCAGGACAGATCCCTGGGGAACACCACTAGTGACAGGTCTGCTGTTGAAGGTGGAGCTGCCTGTTTTGACCTTGTGGGTCTTATCTATGTCAAAGGCCTTAGCCAAGTCAAGGTAAGATGTATGTACTAACTTTCCTCATCCAGGGCCTTGGTGACAGTCTCAAAGAAGTCAACCAGGATCAACAAGCAAGATCTGCCCTTGACGAAGCCAAACCGGGTGGGGTCAAGTGTTTGGAGATTGCCTATGTCCTTGTTTATGAGATCCATAATAATACACTCCATGGTTTTACACATCAGACTTGTCAAGCTGATGGGGCGATAGTTTCCCTGGTCAATAGTGGGACCAGTTTTGTGCAAGGGGATGACAATGGCAGATGTTCTTCATGTTTCCCTGTTGCAGTCATCACATTTGGGTTATCCCTGCCAGGGTAGCCCTCAGCCGACCCGAATACCAGAGACTTAGTATTTCTGCGTTGGTTGCTATCGCTTGAGGACTGATGACAGGTCATCAGTGGTATAAACTAAGACAGCCGACGCCATTACATCAGTCTTTCTTGCCATGGAGCCTGAAGCAGAAGCAGTTCGCATGAGTGCCGGTTGGCCACTACCTGAGTTTTCGTTTCCGAATTGAAGTTGAAGTCTTCTAAATCTAAGCACCCCATTGGGGATCCTTTTTTCTTGCACTAACCGATGTCAGAAAAAGTTAATAATTGTCTTCCCCGTGGAAAGCAAATACCACACTGAGACTTCCACTCTTACTGTGGCACTTGTCTAGGCCCAGACCACGAAGTCCCCCATTGTCACTTCTGTGTTTTGTTTAACGCCAGAACTATCCATCGTCGGGCCCTTATTGTAGCCAGATATTTTTGTTTACGGTCCTTGAATTTCAGTATGGGTTTGGTAAGCCAGCTGACAGCAGATCTTCTGAAAAAAATGTAAAGATAAAGACAGAGACAGACTGCACAGGCCTAAACCTACCGATGATGCTTCCGTTAAGCTAGTCGTCAGTCTTCCGGTACTCAGTGAAGCGCTTTCGCAGCTCCTGATGCCCATTTCAGTTGATTCGCAGGCCGCTACCGAGACCCTTTTGGAGTCCAGTATGCTGCAAAACTCTTCTTTGTCTAAGGATCCCCTGGTCGTCTCTACCTTGGATGAGTCCAGAGCTGCTGAGCAGGCACCGACTTCCGAGGAACTCCTTTGCATCACCAAATTTCGACACAAACTGACATCTTCTTTTGCGGCTACCGTTCTTTTGAAAACTGAGATCCTTAAGCCCAAGTTTCGAAGCATACCCAAGAAACTGACTACCCACTCTCAGGCGCCTACTACCTTGCCTCAGTCTCAAATGCTTAAAATGGCAGACCACCTTATCATGCTGTTCAGGGGAAGCCAAGTTATCCCCTCAAAAAGGAAAAGAGATGTGTCCCCGGTAGTTTTGTCTGAGCAAGAGTCAGATGAATCTGATGCATCTGACTATGAAGACGTGCAACCCCTCTCCACTTATGAGGATTCTGATGCAGAGGAATCCATTCCTTCAGCCTCTCCCCCAGAGGATTTTTCCTTTGGGGAAACCCTGCATATTGTAAGGGAGCATTTCCAATGGGAGAGTCAGGACTACCCACAGTCTAAAAAAGAGACTCAGGGAATTCCTAGATCTATCGCAACACAGACCGTTGGCCAACCCCCCAATCCTGGATGTGGTGGATGATATTTTCCTTGAATCCAGCTTGACTCCTGATGCCCTACCTCCTGCTCCCAGAAAACCAGACAGCTACTACAGAGTCCCTGACTCACACAAATATCTTTTAAAAAATCCAACAGCTAACCCTGAGGTCATTTCTCTAGGGCCTAAAGGGATTAAAGCAACCTCTGCTAAGAGTCCCACCCCCTCAGACAGGGATTCCCGAGCATTGGACAGATGGGGTAAAAAAGTATACACCTCAGCTGCTGTTGCTATCAGGACACTAAATTGTCAGTTTCATATGCTTAAATATTAGTAACATACCTTGAACTCCTAAACAAAAAATGTCTTCCTTTCTTTCTTGGGCAGAATCTAAAGATTTACAAGACTAAATGCATTTTCCAAGTCAAGTAACTAAACACACTTTGCACTGTGGTTTTGATGCCCTAGAAGCTTCCTGCAGGGCAGCACTCACTGGATCTGTCATTAAAAGACATGCATGGCTTAAGGAACAACCCCTGCCAGACCATGTCAAATCTAAATTGTTGGATGCCGCTTTGCACAAAGTTAACTTATTTGGCACTAAGGCAGAAGAGGTCTTAAAAAAGATGGAAGAAAAAGCAAAATCTCTGCAAACAGTTAAAGATTTCTTACAGGTCCAGCAGACATTTTCCCTCCAAGCACTGGTCCTTTCCTGCTCAGAGTAAACAGGCCCAGCCTAGTCCCCATGGAAACAGCCCCCCCCCCAGATAGCCCCAGGGAATACAGAGATCTAAGCAGTGGACTACCTCCACTTCAAAACCAGGGAGTTCTAAGCCACCCCCTTATGGTAAGAACTCACAATGGCTCGCCTCCTCCTGACCATCCCATTGCTCACCTTCACTTACCCCTAGGAGGAAAACTCTCCTTTAACTCAAGCACGTGGGCCACCATTACCAAGGACCAATGGGTTCTGAACATTGTGTCTCAGGGATACAAATTTTCCTTCCACACCCTTCCAACCCCAAAAGGTTTCCCAGATCTACCACCAAATCAGTGGGCAGAGGCTCAAAAGCAAATACATTCCCTGCTCTCTATGAGGGCAGTAGAGCACGTTCCTGCAGAACAGATAGGCCAAGGCTTCTACTCCAGACTTTTTCTGGTTCCCAGAAAAGAGTGCGCCTGGCACCCCATCCTCGATCTATCCATTCTAAACACCTTCCTGGTGATCCCAAAATTCAAAATGCTCACCCTTCAGCAGCTGCTACCCATGCTGTCCAAGGATGCCTGGCTACCCACCCTGGATTTAAAAGAGGCCTACCTCCACATTCCTATCAGAGAATGATGCAGGAAATATCTCCACTTCAGGGCAGGATCTCAACACTTTCAGTTCTCTGAGCTTTCCTTTGGCTTATCTACTGCTCCCAGAGTTTTCACAAAATGCCTGGCTGCGGCCATTGCCTTATGCAGACAAAGAAATATTCAAATTTACCCCTACTTAGATGACTGCCTTATTCAGGCAGACAGCCAGGAAAAGCTGTTCAAACACCTGGCCTTTGTAAAGAGCCTACTAACCTCCCTAGGGTATACAATCAACAAAAAGAAATCAAAACAGGTGCCCACCCAAAGGATAATCTTCCTGGGAGCAAGTCTGGACACAGCATCCCAGATGGGCATACCTTACACCAGAGAAACAAATTTTCCTGTCAGCCTACTTCTCTTAACTGGCTACCAGGCTCCAGCTTTCTGCAAGGAAAATCTTGCAAGCTCTGGGGTTCATGGCATCTTGCATACTCCTCATTACATATGCCAGACTGCATATGAGGAAACATCAGTGGTACCTAAAGAGCCTTTGTTGTCAACACTCTCAAGACCTGGAAACTCTTCTAGCTATAATTCCTTGCCTCAGAAAGGAATTTCTTTGGTGGGCAACAGCATGCTCCCTCAACAAGGTACTGCCCTTCTCCCCCCACCCCACTGCCCAGACCCTCACCACAGATGCATCAGACTACGCTTGGAGTGCACATCTGGATGGCAGGTGCATACAGCGCCAATGGAGCCAACAGCAAATCCCCCTGCACATCTGTCAAAAAGAGATGATGGCTGTGCAGCACGCCTTGATAGCTTTCAAGGCCCTTCTCTCTCCAGGGGTTCTCCTGATCAGAACAGACAACACCACTGTGATGTGGTACATCAACAAGCAGGGAGGGACTCACTCCTACCCGCTATACAGGCTCGCCATGACCCTTGGGCTCACAACCTGTTCCATGCAACTACACCTGTTAGCACAATACCTACCAGGCTCTCTCAACTCCCTGGCAGACCAATTAAGCAGAAACCTTCTGGACCCACATGAGTGGAAGCTCAACAGAAGAACCTTCATCCTAATAACTCAGAAATGGGGCACCCCGAAGGTCGACCTCTTTGCCTCCCACCCCAACCATCAGCTCAGCAAATTCTGCACCAGGGAGCATCACTGCATGGCTTGGAAAGTGGATGCCCTGTCCTTCCCCTGGGTCAACCTCTCGGTCTATGCCTTTCCTCCCTTACCTCTCATCCCCAGGTTACTGCTCAAAATAAGGGAGGAAAAACCAAGGACCATTATTATAGCTCCAGACTGGCCTCACCAGCACTAGTACCCCTTGCTGCGCAGCCTGTCCCCTCTGCCACAGTGGCATCTTCCTCAGATTCCAAACCTCCTGACCCAGAGGGAAGGGGAATTTATGCATCCCCAATTGCAGACACTCAATTTTGGCAGTTTGGCTTATTCCCTAACCCCAAACTTATCTGCCATCCTCAGTAAACAGGTTCTGGATGTTATCCATGAGGCCAGACGTCCTAGCACCAGAATGTCTTATGCAGATAAATGGAAAAGGTTCTGCACCTGGATCCAGGCCAAGGGAGGCAATACGGCACAGCCCTCCCTCCCTTTCATCCTGGATTACTTAGCTGACCTACTACGCAGTGGTCTCTCTTTCTCCTCTGTAAAAATTCATGCCTCTGCTATTTCTGCTTATTTTCCCAATAAGCAGCCCCTTTTTTCTCACACCCTTTGATCAAACAGTTCCTCAGAGGGGCTAGCAACTTGAGGCCCCCCAGAAGGGCACCAACACCAGCTTGGGACCTTAACTTTGCCATGGAAAAGCTCACCCTGCCTCCTTTTGAACCACCTTCTTCTGCAGAGCTAAAATTTCTCTCCTGGAAGACGGCCTTCCTTCTGGCCATCACTTCAGCCAGAAGAGTCTCTGAGCTGCAAGAGCTCATGACTGTGGAACCCTTCATCATCTTCCATGCAGACCGGTTATCCCTCAGAAGTAACCCATCCTTCATGCCCAAGGTGGTGTCCAGTGTGGCTCTCAACCAATCCATTCATTTGCCCACCTTCTTTCCTAATCCGCAGAACAAGGGGGAAAGGATTCTTCACTCTCTAGATGTGCACAGACAGCTCAGATACTATATATGTACAGGACTAAATCCTTCAGAAAATCTGATCAATTGCTGATTAGCTTTGCTACAGGAGTACAAGGCAAAGCCATTTCCAAATGGATAGCACACTGCATCCATTTCTGCTACAAATAGCTTGGTAAGCCTCATCCAAGGGGGTCAGGACACATTCCACCAGAGCAGTGTCCATCTCTGCAGCTTTCCTCAGAGGAGTCCCCACCAGGGAAATCCTAGAGGTGCCACCTGGACATCTGTTCACACTTTCACCAAGCATTACCACCTGCCCCTCTTCTCCAAATCCAGGGCAGGGTTTGCCTCTGCAGTCTTGCAGGGCATCATAGCCAGCCCCTAGCTTCCTTGACTGCCTCCACCCATTTCCTCCGCTTTGGGAATCAACCCAAATGTGATGACTGCAACAGTGAAACATAAAGAACATAGTACAGTTGTGTACACTTACCATAAATGTACATGTTCGAGTGTGGTCACTGTTGCCGTCCTGGTTTCCCTCCCCTCTGTATTCGCTGTTGCCGTCCTGGGTTCCGTCCCCCTTTTTCGTACCTTTCTGCTTTGTTCTCCTTTCCTTACAAGGGACTTGTTGGTATTTATTTTCCACTGGTGAGGGTCTTCCACCTGAACCTGGCCTCCTACTTTGGGGGCTCCTAACAGGTTAGGGCAAGAAAAACTGATGTAATGGCATCGGCTGCCTTACTTTATACTACTGATGACCTGACATCAGTCCTCAATCAACAGCAACCAACGCAGAAATACTAAGCCTCTGGTATTCGGGCTGGCCAGATACCCTGGCAGGGATAACCAAATGTGATGACTGCAACAGTGAATACACTCAAACATCTACATTTATGGTAAGTGTACAACATAGAGCAAAATCCTTAAAAGGTAAGACACCCTTGATCACTATAAGTAAAAAAACTAAGAGCTCTCATAAAATCATCCAAAGCAAATTTTGAGAGAAAAATAGCTAAAGACTCAAAAGACAATCATAAGGCCTTCTTTAGCTATGTTAGAAACCTGGGAGGAAACTCCCAGATATGCTCAGAACTAGTTCAAAATGATGTGAAGATTACTGATCCTACGGACATTGCCAACATACTGGCTGACAGGTTCAGTGCAAACTCCCCAAAAGGAGAGATATCTATACCAAATGATTGCAGCCCCCAAACATCTCCAACGCCCAAGTGAGAACTGCTCTCTCCAAAGCAAAAACACAGCATCCATGGGACCTGATGGTGTCCCCGGCTGTGTGCTCCACGAACTCAATGAGGAATTAAACCCACAGCTAGGACAGCTGTTTAATCAGAGCCTTACCTCTGGATACGCACTCCAGGAGTGGCGCACTGCAACTGTGGTCCCACTTCACAAAGGCGGTGCCTCCACCGACCCTGGAAATTACCGCCCATTAGCTTGACAAGCCTTATCTGCAAAGCCATGGAGAGGATCATAATGGACCTCATAAATAAAGACATAGGAATTTGCAGACTTTGGATCCAACCCAGTTTGGCTTTGTCAAAGGCAGATCATGCCTTTTAAACTTGGTTGACTTTTTCGAAACAGTCACCAAAGCCATTGATGAGGGAAAGGCAGTCCATACAGCCTACCTCGATCTGGCGAAGGCCTTCGATACAATACCCCACTCGGGTATCATTGAAAAACTCATCAGCTTAAATATTAACCCATACATCACAAGATGGGTTGCAAACTGGCTGAGTGACAGAACCCACAGGGTCAGAGTTGCTGGCGCCATGTCAGACTCAAAGCCTGTCACAAGTGGTGTCCCACAGGGCTCAGTCCTAGGCCCACTCTTGTTTGGCATCTACTTCTCCAAAGTACAAGCAAACACAGGAGGGTTATGGCTGACAAAGTTTGCAGATGACTGCAAACTGGGCGCCATAGTAGAAAACACATCTGACACAGATATCCTTCAGAAGGGTCTCACAGAAACAGATAACTGGTGCCAGAGCCATGGCCTAAAGTTAAATGCCAAAAAATGCATAGTCATACCCTTCGGGAAAACAAGGTTACCCCTAGCTACCAAATAGGTGGCAATCCACTGAGCACAGAAGAAGTTATCAGGGACCTGGGGACCCAGGTTGATAGTAGTCTGTCATTCGACACCCATGTAGCTAAAGTAGTTAGGAAGACCTTCTACATTGCCCACCTTATCATGAAGGGATTCTCATCTAGATCAAGGGAGGTCATTGTCTCCCTCTACTCATCACTCATCAGACCAATGATTGAGTACAATGCCCCATTCGAATGTATCTGACCCGACACTTGCAGCAGCTGGAGAGGCCACAAAAGTTCCTCACCAAAAGGATAAAGGGTCTCAAAAATCTGTCCTATGCTGCCCGACTGAAAGAACTCCAGCTCTATTCAGTCGCCACGCTTGCTCAGAGGTGACCTTTGCCTAACATACAAGGCCATGTCAAACCCAGATTTGATGAATATGCTTCACCTCAAAAATCTAGATCCATCAGAGCCACAAGGGCGGAGACTTAAACCTCGACACGGCTATTAATAGGACGTGCTGGAGGGATAGATTCATCACCCAAAGACTCCCTATGCTGTGGAACAAAATCCCGGTATATGTGAGGCAGAGCACCTCGCTGGCCTTGTTCAAGAGAAATCTTGACCAATGGATGGGAGATCGCAGATATACCCCAGGGATTACCTCAGTGTCACTGCTCGACAGAGGCACAGCAAAATAATGGGTATAGTTCCCCATACTAAAGGGGTGGCGTAAGCCACAAAACTATGGGCTAGGCTTGTAAATGCCCTTGGGCAGATAGCCTAGTATGAACCTATGAACCTACACAACTGTACTTTTTCCACTCTGGAATGAAGCCAGTACTTAGGCTGTGTTTGAATAGGGTGCTCAATGGTGAAATGCCGATTCTTGCTGGAGATGGTGCAGAATACATCCTGGGATACTATCGGGTCTCATGGAGGCTGCATTCTTTGCCTTGGATAGAGCCTTTAACACTTGATCTATGGAGATGTGAGGTGCAGGACAAGTGTCAGGGATGTCGAAAGGGCTTTGTGGGGGACAGGGGGTGAAGTTTGCACTGAACCTATCTGCTAGCAGGTTGGCTAAGTCAACAGGATCGGTGTAAGTGGTACCATTAAGTATTGATTTGAAACAAACCTGGGCTTTGCCATGGAGGTTGCTAACATAACTGAAGAAGGCTTTGTGGTTTCCCTTTGTTTCGGAGGCTAGTTTCGATTCATAATTGGCTTTGGAGGTTTTCACTAGTGATCTAATTTGCTTGTTTAGGCTAAGGAAGGAGTTTTCTAATTTGGAATATGTTCCTTTTTATCCTTGGACAACAGTTTCTTCCTTTTGTTGTAAAGCCTTGTTGATAGAGGATGTCCACCAGACAGGTTTGTATTTCCTTGAGGACTCTCAACTGTACAAATTTTCGCCTCATATTTTTGGTGTGTTCCTCCTACAAATCTGTACCTTTCTGGCAAATAGCTTAGGAATGAAGTCATTAAATAATGACAAACATTTGAGTTTGACTCCACAGCCTTCAGAAAATTCATGCTAATCTAAAACCTATTATTCTATCAACTTTCTAGGTTTGTAAGAGCAATATTTAAAATCTGTCCCTGTTTGTCCCCTCATCATTTTAGGCTTTGTCCAGATTTTTTGCTCTAAGAGGTTGAGAGGTATGGTTTTAGTTCTGTTGGGTATGGCTGAGTCCATGCAGTTGTACAGATGCTTGTATACATTGGCGTAATGCACAGTATTTTCATAACTGAAGAACTTTGTGTAGCAGAGCCTATATATTTGGTGGTGGTAAGCCCTTGTATAGGTTTAGTTTATGTATATCATAATATACTTGCTCATAAGCAGGTCTGCTTTGTGAGGAACATCATAAATCTAGTAGTAGTAGTAGTACTAAAACTGAGGGTAAAAATCATTGCACTATATCTAAATAGCAGTTAAGAGGTGTGAATGGGATTTGTGTGTAGACTCTGCTGTGATAGTGGAGGGTAAAACTAAGTGAAAAGAAACTGGCTGGCCAATAGGCAGGTTGATGGCTGATGCTGTGAAAATAAAAAAAGAGGTGCGTGTGTCAGCAGTAACCCTCATGAATTTTATACAAAAGTCTTTTTTTTTCATTATAGAAATAGTGTGAAGATGCAGTTATTTTAGTTTAGATTAATTTGTCTTCAGATTTCCTTTTCTCATTATAAAAACATATTCCCAGCGCCAGTATTTCCTTTCTCCTCCTAATAAGCGTCAAGCTGTGTGACTAAGTCTAAATGACAGGGACAGGAAATTACTCGCATTATTTCAGATATCCCTTCGCACCCAGTGGTCATGAAGTCTAGTCAAGTAGAGACCGTATGCAACCTTTCTCCTCCAGCATAAATTTACACTCTCGTATATAAGGGGAGGCTAATGCTTAAATTTACAGTACAATCTTGGTGGGGCAACAGCATTTGTATATTAAAAGTGCTACTGTCTTTCCTTATTGTCACTGGCCATGCTTTGTATATTTACATTTAACTTCCATTTGTTAACTAACTGCATAGTTTACTGTTGCATTTTTAGCCTTAATCTATACCATTTAGACTGCATTTTACACTGATATTCTTGCTTTTGCTCAGGTCATGTATTCATTTCATGCCAAAGATCATGATACGCTTGTCACTCCGTACACATGAATTCCCCATCGTTAACATACTGCTGACACACTTAATGCCTTTTTTTTTTATTTTCATAGCATCTCCCATCTACCTGTTTACTGGTCAGTCAGATTTCTTTCATTTAGTTTAACCCTACATTAGTGTAACTTTATTTTAATGCAGACACAGATTAACCCGTCAGCCCTCTACCTGTTTCAGAAGAAGCAGGGATATGAAGGTGAAGTAGGACGGTGGTCTCTGAAAGGTTGATGCAGATAAACCATTAGGAGAGGGGAGAGGAAATCACTAAAAGCTAATTCTGACTGGGGGTATGGAGATCCATACCATGTTCCAAGAAACAGCTACAGAAGGCAGGATGCAACCTATGCATCACAGAGCAGTACTCAAACAGATACAGTTACTGAATTACTTAGGGGCAAGTGTAGTCAGTCTGTGCATTGCATCCTTAGAACTTGGACAAAATGGTAGCACAAAGAGAGAACCATACAGATAGTGAAGGGATGTGCAAACTTCACCACACATATAACTGATGCTAGAGTTTAACTTTGGTCCCTAGAGATGCAAGGGAACAGTAGTAACCACTCTCATCAAAGTGATACCTAGACGTTGATGCACTTTTAGTGTACTTAGTGTACAGGCAAAACCTGCAAAATTAGATGCATCTGTGTTGTCAGCTCACTAAACGACGAAGTTTTTTCATGCCTAAATACCTATGGGCTTAACAATGACACCCGATGTTCATCGTGCATACAGCTGCAGTCATAACAGATGGGTTCTCCTGCCGTCAGGCGGGTCCTCGGTCGGCCGAATTCCAAAGTCTAGGTCCGGTGTCGGTTGTCATCACTTCTTCCCTGATGTCAGTGCGACAGGGGTATAAAGGAACCAGCCGACGCCATTTTCTTCAGTCTTTCTTGCTGTGCGGTGCCCGAAGCAGAAGCAGTTCGCAAGTGCCAGTTGGCCAGCTCCTGAAATTACGAAAATTTTGAAACCGAAGTCTTCTTGAAAGCTAAGTACCCCGTTGGGGAAACTTTTCTTGCCTCAGACCGATGTCAGACAAAGTTAATAATTGTATTTCATGTGGGAAGCAAATACCGCATAAGGATTTCCATTCCCTCTGTATACCTTGTTTAGGCCCAGACCACGACGTCTCAGTCTGTCGCTTTTGTGCTACATTCAACAAACGCACCATTAAGCATCAGGCGGAGTTCGCCCAGCATTATTTGGAATAACATTTAACTATATTATGTCGTCGGATACTCCGACTCCAGTTTTGTCTAAAAAAACACAAAGATAAGGACCGACACACGAGGTTCGTGGCCTCTACCGACACCACGCCAAAGCCGACTACACGTGGTCCGGTTCTCAGCGAGGCATCTACGCAGCCCCTGACTACCAACTACACTTCATTAGTGGTGTCTCCTGTGCCCGAGGTCGCAGGCTCCTCGGCCCACACCCCGACTACAGATACCGAAGCCACCCTTGGCGTTGAACCTCAAAATGTGGACAGGTCTACCTCCACTCAAGGTGTCTTCAGACCTTCCTCCTCTTTCTCCATCAAGGCTTTCACTAAGTCTAAAGCAGCCATGCACTCTAAGAGACAAGCTACACAGGGCCCATCTCCAGGCCCCATGCCTAAAAAGCAGATGCTTAAAATGGCTGAGGAATTAATTACTCTGATCAGGGGTTCTCAACCCCCACCGGACAAAAGGCCCAGAGTGGAGGAAGAATCCCCCTCCTCTGATCAGGGCTCCATTATTTCAGAGCACTCTGATGATCAGGAACATTCTTACTCCTCTTTTGAAGACTCTGATGCGGAGGAGTCCATTCCTTCTGTATCCCCCCCAGAGGATTAAAAAATTTGGGGAAACTTTGCATACCTTAAGGGAACACTTCCACTGGGAAGGCCAAGATTATTCAGATTCCAAGAAAAGGCTTAGGGAATTTCTCTTACTACCTCAGCACAGGCCTCTGGCTATACCTCCTGTCTTGGACATCCTAGATGATGTTTACTCGGAGGCCTGCCTTAACCCGGACTCTCTGCCTCCAGCCCCAGTTAAGCCTGACAGGTACTACAGGGTTCCTGACACACCAATTTCTATACAAAAGCCATGCTGCTGACCCAGAAACCATCTTACAGGGCCCCAAGGGGATTAAGGCCTCCACTGCTAAAAATCCATTACCTTCCGAGAGAGATTCCAGATCCTTAGAAAGGTGGGGAAAAAAGGTATATACCTCGGCTACCTTAACCATGAGGACCTTAAACTGTCAGTTCCATATGCTAAAATACCAACAGTTTTTGTTATCACAATTGAAAAGTAAAATGTCACAATCTGAACAACCAGACTTGGAGTAGTTACAGGATTTGATGCATAGTGCAGAACAAGTGGGTAAGCATACCTTACAATGTGGTTTTGATGCTTTAGAGGCCTCATGTAGAGCTGCTGTTACAGGATCAGTCATACGTAGACATGCCTGGCTCAAGGAACAAACCTTGCCTGATCATGTCAAAGCTAAATTACTAGATGCCCCTCTTCAAAAGGATGTATTATTTGGTGCTAATGCTGAGGAGGTATTAAGGAAAATGGAGGAAAAGGCTAAATCAATGCAAACTGTGAAAGATTTTCTACAGGTACAACCCCCACGTTTCAGTAGAAATTGGCCTTCCAAAAATTGGTCCTTTTCAGCCACGGACAGACCCCAAAGCAGCAGATACAGGCGCCTGAGGGGCAGAGGACAATCCCAAGGATCGTTTAGAGGCAGACAGTGGCAAGCTCCTACACAAAGAGGTGGTGAGGATAACTCGCAATAATTCAGAAAGCAAGCCCAATGACTTTCCCCTTTGCATGCCAAGCAAGACTCAAATGGCAGCCCCCTTAGGAGGAAAGCTGGCATTATTTTCAAAGAATTGGCATATTGTCACAAAAGACAAATGGATCCTGGACATTATAAACAGAGGCTACAGATTCCATTTTCACGCCCTTCCAAAAATGAGAGGCATGCCAAACCTGCCACACAATCAAAGGGCAGAGGCACAAAGGCAAATTACAGATCTCATAGACATGAAAGCTATTCAAGAGGTACCTACGCACGAACAAGGTCAAGGTTTTTATTCCAGGCTATTCCTGGTACCAAGGAAGGGAAAAGATTGGAGACCTATTTTGGACCTGTCCATCCTAAACACATTTCTACTCGTACCAAAATTCAAGATGCTCACTCTACAGCAACTTCTTCCCATGCTGGGCAAGGAGTCTTGGCTGGTAACATTGGACCTCAAGGAGGCATACCTGCATGTCCCAATCAGACAAAATTGCAGACGATACCTCAGATTTCTTGCAGGTTCAACCCATTATCAGTTCTCTGCACTGCCCTTTGGCTTATCTACTGCACCCAGAGTATTCACGAAATGCCTGGCATCAGTAATTGCCTACTGCAGACTTCAAGGGATACAAATATACCCTTATTTGGATGACTGCCTGATCCAAGTGGGCAGCAAGCACATTCTTCTGAAACATCTGGCTTATGTAATAATGTTGTTGAGCTCTCTGGGATACACAGTCAACAAAAAGAAATCAAGGCTAATACCCTCTCGGAAGATAATTTTCCTGGGTGCCAACTTGGACACAAACACCCAGATGGCCTACCTCACGCCAGAGAAGCAGGGGCAACTAACTCAATACTTCAGAGCACTAGCAAATTGCACCAGGCTGACTGCAAGGAAAATCCTGCAGGCTCTGGGATTCATGGCATCTTGCATCTTACTAATCCCATGTGCAAAGCTGCATATGAGGAAATTTCAATGGTACCTGAAAAACATATGGTCTCAACACAGCTACAGTTTGGAAACAATAATACCACTAATTCCATGTCTGCAAAAGGAATTTCTGTGGTGGGCTCAAGCATGCCAAACAAACACAGGTCTTCCATTCAGCAAGCCTCAAGCAAATCAAGTCATCACAACAGACGCCTCTGACTACGCCTGGGGGGCACACATGACAGATCGGTGCATTCAGGGCAAATGGTCCCAAAAAGAAAAGCACCTTCACATCAATCAAAAGGAAATGCTAGGAGTAATAAATGCTATTATAGCTTTCAAGGACCTTCTACAACCAGGTCAGCTATTGATAAGAACGGACAACACCACAGTTATGTGGTACATAAACAAACAGGGAGGAACACATTCTTATCCCCTATGCAGACTGGCCATATCACTTTGGAACATGGCCATGGACTTACAAATGGAACTACAAGCACAGTACTTGCCAGGCAAGGAAAACACACTGGCAGACAACCCAAGCAGAAATATGACAATTCCACACGAATGGAAGTTGCATCCAAAAGTTTTTACAGAAATAATCCAAGCATGGGGAAGTCCAGACATAGATCTCTTTGCCTCCCACAAAAATCACCAATTGACAAAATTCTGCTCAAGGATTTTCCATCCAAAGGTCTGGAGAGTGGACGCTCTCTCTTTCAGTTGGACATCAATGACAGTTTATGCCTTCCCACCTCTTCCTCTGCTGCCCAAAGTTCTATTGAAAACCAGAGCAGACAGACCAAAGATGATTCTCATTGCTCCAGACTGGCCAAGACAACACTGGTACCCACTCCTGAGGAGCCTGACGCATTCCCCACCATGGACCCTGCCTCTAATGCCTCTTCTTCTGACTCAGCACAGCTTCAAAACTCTTCACAGCCAGCTAAAAACACTCAATCTAGCCGCATGGAAGATTCCTTAGCATCACAACAGACCCTACTCTCCAAGGAGGTGCAGGATGTCATTTTGGAGGCCAGAAGGCCGTCAACTAGAAAAGCTTACTCCGCAAAATGGAAACGGTTTTGTGTCTAGAAAAAGGGCCAGGATCCTGGAAAACTGAATTTACCTCAAATATTACAGTATCTAGCTGAGCTGCTAAGCAGTGGACTTTCATTCTCCTCCATCAAAATCCATGCCTTAACCATTTCTGCAGAATACAACACTGATCTACCCTTATTCTCTCACCCTCTCTTAAGACAGTTCCTCAGAGGGGCTAAGAATCTAAGACCCCCAAGAAAACAACCAGTACCTGCTTGGGATCTCAGTTTCATTCTGGAAAAACTGACCTTGCCTCCCTTTGAGCCAGCTGCCTCATCAGATTTGCAATATTTGTCCTGGAAAACAGCTTTCCTTCTGGCTATTACCTCAGCTCGTAGAGTTTCAGAACTACAAGCTCTCATGGCTGTGCAGCCTTTTATCATCTTCCATCAGGACAGAGTTTCTTTATGAACCAACCCGTCCTTTATGCCTAAAGTGGTATCCAGGGTAGCTTTGAATCAGGCCATACACTCACCTACCTTTTATCCTAATCCTCAAAACAAAGGGGAGAGATTACTACATTCCTTGGACATCCACAGACAACTGCATTATTATTTGGACAGAACAAAGCCTTTCAGAAAATCAGAACAGCTCTTTGTGTCCTATGCTGTAGGAGCTCAAGGAAAGCCAATTTCGAAACAGACAATCTCAAAATGGATAGCCCACTGCATACGCTTTTGCTATTCTTTTCATGGCAAAACTGTACATACAGGCATCAGATCTCACTCCACAAGGGCCACAGCTACCTCTGCAGCTTTCCTCAGAGGAGTTCCTACCAAAGATATTTTGGAAGCAGCCACTTGGAGTTCTGTGCATGCCTTCTCCAAGCACTACCACCTACCACTATACTCTAAAACTAGAGCAGGCTTTGCCACTGCAGTCTTGCAGGGCATCCTGGTTCCTCCTAGTTCCACCTAATGACTACCACCCCTTTCTTAGCTTTGGGATTCTACCCATCTGTTATGACTGCAGCTGTATGCACGATGAACATAGTACAGTTTTGTACCTACCATAAATGTAGATGTTCGAGTGCTAATACAGCTGCAGTCCAGGTTTCCCTCCCTCCTTCCCCTCTTGGGACAGGCCTATAGGCTAACACATCCTCATACAACCTGATAGGGGTATTCATTTATGGTGTATTTGCTTGCAACTACTGTATTTTGATTATATTGCACTGCTTTATTACACAAATTTATGTATTGCCTTCCTTCTGGGGGCACCTGACATCTGGGGCAAGAAAAACTGAAGAAAATGGCGTCGGCTGGTTCCTTTATACCCCTGTTGCACTGATGTCAGGGAAGAAGCGACGACAACCGACGCCGGACCTAGACTTTGGAATTCGGCCGACTGAGGACCCGCCGGACGGCAGGAGAACCCATCTGTTATGACTGCAGCTGTATTAGCACTCGAACATCTACATTTATGGTAGGTACAAAACTGTACTTTGTTATTCCTTTAACCGCACTGGTACTAATGCATTATTTTTGTCCATCAGTGTAGTCAACCTCTTTCCACAATCTTGTTTCCCATTGTATTTCCACATTTAGTCAGTTTACTGGACAGAAACCCTTCAGTATCTCTCACTTTTCTTACTTCCATTTCTTTCCACAACAGATCATGAAGGCGCCAGCATTGTTTTCCTGTTCAAATATTGTACTGTTTCTGAAAGGAATTTGTCTCCACCTGTGTGAGACGAGGAAAACCACACTCTTTCTGTACTTGTACTTATTCGTTATTTAACCAGGGAAACCCCTGAAGTGCACATGCTTCTTGTTGGGGACAATTAGGGGGGTAAGTAACTTGTTTAGAGTTACATAGAAGACAAACAAAGGCTGAGGGACTGAAATCCAGGACAGCAGGATGAAGGGTCTCAGTACCTTATTACCTTGGCTGTCTCTTGCTGAAGTTAGTAAAGTACTACAAGGTGTACAAACAGCTGAGCTGAAACTCTTTTGCAAAGATTTAGCAGGGAACTGCTATTGTGCAAGACTACATTAACAGACTGGTGAGCATCCCCATGTTTGGTCACTGGAGTGTTGTTAGCCTCATTGTTTTGGAAAATCTAGGACACTATGGGATACTAGACGTTGCTCGAAGCTGCTTTACCAGCTGTGTGAAGTATCAAGTCTCAGTCACAGGTAACTGAGTGGACATGCTTAACATCCAATTACAGCATTAGGATGTTGTCCAAAATTTGCCAGAACTAAAACTTTGAGTACTTAGTAAAAGCTTACGGTTTGTCTGTATTGTGTGAAATAAGATTTAAATTCCCCATGAAAGTTTTTGTGGGTGTCAGGCAGACATATTGGTTAGTGCTACTGCCCCCCCCCCCAAAACACAGTTTACATCTTCATTTCACTTCTTGGGTGTAATGTCTTCTCTGAGTTTGCCTGCATATCTTCATTGTGTTTGAATAACTTTTTCCTTGTTCCATTGTTTTTCCAAACCTAAAATATAAGCTGAAAATGAATTGGCGGTCCTTCAGATCTCTTCAAGGGGTGCGTGTGTATATGTGTGTGTCTGTCTCTGTCTTGTTGACTGGTACCCCACCCAGGATTAATGTCTGTGCTTTGCACTCACTGACTGCCATTCTCATGACACTGTGTTCGATAACATGGATAATCTGAGACCAAAAGTACTAATGAAAGTTTTTTAGCAACTTCAATTTAATAAGTCAGTTACAAAAAAGAATTACTGACACATTCTTCAGAGACCATCCAGGAAATCATTATCTCTCAATCATCACAATGAACTACCCTTCCCATTTTTTCTGCATGCCTCACTGTCCAGGTCCATTTTCACACCATCTATCCATCTCTTTACTGGATATCCTCACTTCCTGTTGCCTTCATCATATCTCTTCCAAATCGTCTTTACCAAATTGTCTTCTGCTTTTCTGCATATGTGCCAGAACCACAGTAACCGCCTCTCTTTGACCTTCTCTGCAACTGGAATTGCATTGGTTTCTACTCTGATGTCATAATTTCTTCTTCTACCCTATAGCGTGCATCCTACAAACTACAAGCAGTTATCTCCATCACCTTCATATGTTTATACTAGGGTAAAGGTCATGCAACTTAGTTTTGTCTACAAGTATCTTACCACCTACGTGGTAGGATACGTTAATAATGAGGTAGTTAAGGGTTATGTGGGGGGGTATGTCACTTTGGTATCAATTCACTTACTGTTGACCTCTGTCCATCAGAGACGTGGAGGCCAGACCAGGGGTGAATATGCAATTTCCCATCCATTGATTAAGGTTTTGTTTGAATAAGGTCAGGGGCGAACTTTGTTTCACATGAATGGGGAGCTTATTCCACAGTGCGGGGATCCTGTGACACACATTCTAATCTCCCAGCATGCTGTGTTTAGGTCATAGGTAAAGAGGTAAAGTTCAGGTTGTTGGATTTAGTGTTTCTGGTGCTGTTAGTTTTGTGGATATCATTAGCTTTCTCAGCTGCTCTGCCTTCATTGTTTACTTTTCTGTACCATACAGTAGTACTGGTCGCATCACTGTTTTGCACACCTTTCCTTTTCAGCTTCTTTAACGTTTTTCTGTCATGCCCTACCCCTTAGATTCTATGGCTGCAGTGTCTCTGATTTTAGCTTTGATCTCTTTATTCAGACCTCCTTCCTCCTCACAAATCTAACATAAGTAAACAAAAAACACCTTGTTTAGTTTATCAAGGCTGTTCAGTACTATTTGAAAACAAAGTGCTTAGTAGAAGAAAGACGGCTAGAAAAACAAAATCTTATCAGTACATCTATCTCCAACAAGTACTTTTGTGTTACAAGTTATGTAATAATACCAAACACTTTGTGATACTGAGGCATTACTACTGCATTAATGGTAAATATAAAAATGAAAGAAAAATTTTTTTTTCCTTCAGTGTCTTATCCTAATTTCCAATAATTTAGCACAGAATGTTTAAGAGACCACTCGGTGCATTTCTGCATCAGTATGAGGTGCCCTATGTATGCCAGTTACAGCAGAATGAACTTAAATCCTGAATCAGAGTGAAGGACAATGTGTGCTTATGCTGGTGTTTTCCGTAGGTCTTGATGGGTCCTAATGTTGTTTATGTATGAGTGTTGTCTCTCTCCTATTAAACTAGTTATGTCTAGCCATCGATGGTACATTACCTGAAGTGATGTGTGCAGTCTGCATTACGCACTCCTCTCTCTGGTGATAGTAGGGTGCACTACCATTTCTGTGCTCTGCATTATGAACCCCTCTGTCTAGTGGTAAGGATACACTACCTGTAGTGCTGTGTGCAGTCTGCATTACGCACTCGTCTCGCTGGTGATAGTAGGGTGCACTACCATTGCTGTGCTCTGCATTATGAACCCCTCTGTCTAGTGGTAGGGATACACTACCTGCAGTGCTATGCGCTGTCTGTATTATAAATCCCTCTTTATGTGGTAGGGGGTACACTTGTCTGAAGTGCAGCATGCAGCATACCTCTTTCATTATGAACGTCTCTCTCTAATATTGGGGTGCACTACCTGTAGTACTGCAGGCACCCTTTATTGTGAGCTATCATCCCCATTATCTTACTGTATAATGTTATACTGACCCCCTCCCAGGCCATGCCACCTGCCATATTTTGTACCCTATGTATTTGTGATCCCCTCCCCCCATAGAGTATTTTATCTGTAAAACACACACCCTGCTGTGTTCACTATCAGTCCTGTCTAACCCTGTCCAGCACCTTGTCTTGAGGCTTGTACTTGACCGGTGACCCTGAGTTTGATAAAGTGGAACATGGAAGTCCTTTTGCTGTACTCTGTATCCTACAGACTGCTAAGAGGTGACTAGAGTCTGCCATACAAGGCATCCTCTGTCCCATTACTGATGGATTTACTGCACATCAGCAAGTCAAATGACATCATAAGTACTTGGTCTAGGGATCTAAACATTTTCTACAAAATCAACAGAGTGGTTTGAGGGACACATATGTTTTGCAGAAGATACTGCTGCTCTGGAACAACCCACCCTCCCATCCACTTAAAACAAAGTTCATCCCTATTCATATTCAAGTTTAACTTAGATCTATGGATGTGAAACAGAACATTTACTAAAGGACTGCATCTTGTGCTACTAATGGACAGAGGTAGCTCTTAATGCTTTATCCCATGCATGAGTCCCCTCAAATTATCTGTGGTATGACCCTTTTATTCTCATTAGGAGTAATATATAATTCTTTACCATGGGATGGGTAAGGCCAATCTATAACAAAATGGGATATAGGTTAATTCGAGCACATAAAGGAAAACTGGCTTGGCTTAAAATGACCTGCAAGAGCAGCTTACTTATGAAGCTATAAAGGTACTCTGTGCTGATGTTTGTGGTACTCTGGGCTGATGTTTGCAGTACTCTGTGCTGATGTTTGCGGTACTCTGTGCTGATGTTTGCAGTACTCTGTGCTGATGTTTGCGGTAGTCTGTACTGATGTTTGCGGTACTCTGTGCTGATGTTTGCGGTACTCTGCGCTGGTGTTTGCAGTACTCTGCGCTGATGTTTGCGGTACTCTGTACTGATGTTTGTGGTACTCTGTGCTGATGTTTGCAGTACTCTGTGCTGGTGTTTGCGGTAGTCTGTATTGATGTTTGCGGTAGTGTGCTGGTGTTTGCAGTACTCTGTGCTGATGTTTGCGGTACTCTGTGCTGATGTTTGCTGCTCATGTTCTTTACACACACGTAGCAGCATCTGGCAGTCACATGGTTGCGTTTCTGAATCATTCATCTGTCAGATCAGCGACTTGAGTCACTACGTACATTATACCCAGTTCTCAGTGCAGTTAGAAACTGCGAATAGTTACCCTGTCTGGCTGTTCTGTTACACAACATTAGTTAGAATATACAGCTGTTTCATTTTCCGTACCTGCCCCATTTTTGTGTGCCTGTTCCTTTCTGAGGTTTCTGCTAACCAGCTTCATTGTGTCTGTAGTGTCATCGCATGACACTTCCTGATCCAGCTGCACATTCAGTGTTCCTCTTTTTAAGGGGTATATTTACACATGGTTGAATCATTTTTGAGCACTGGGGCATTTGAAAAGTCTAATGGTGTTAACATTTAGTTTCAGGTGGGATTCAGCCTGTTGGTGTTCTGTATAGTACATCGTTCCTTTGATCGGCATCTGTTTTGTTCACTGGGTCATATATTTTAGGGTTCTTGGACCTGTTCATAAAAACACAGCAGTTGCAGTCAGAAAAGTAGGATACAGTCTTCCTCTCTTTTGGATGGACTTCTGAACTCCAGAAAGGTCAGAGATTAATTTTCCTTAATCCTCAGAAATATACCACTAAATAACAAGGAAAAATGTTTACAGTCTGCTTACCTTACTGTAGGGGATACAAGGCTGTAAACTGGGGTATTCAAAGGTTAGTGTAAAAAGGGATATAGGTGGCCATAGAAATGACAAGGGTTTATTTAGGAGGCTGAATTTTGTTTGAATACCGAATGGCGATTGAATAGAAGAAACAGAAGGAAAAGCAAAAATTGTGATATGTATGCAAAAACATCATCCCTTTCTACGCAGATCTCACTGCCTTTTGCCTTATTGTTTTATTTCTTCCTTTTTGTGTGTGTATCACTGTTTTCACCTGTAATTTCTGTGCAATATGATAGAATATCCTTTAAAGCCAGATGTCCCACAGAGGTAACATAAGAACAAAAGCATGTTAATTGTAACTTACTGGGGTTAAAGGCATACACTGTCCAGAATGATGTCGATGAGGTTTAAGACTGTTCTCTTTCTGTGCAAACCCATTGGTTAAACCACTTACTTTTCCTATATCACTGCATTTCTTAGAATTTTTGCAGGCATTACTACATCTTTGCAAAATGAAATATTATTTTTGAAAGTGTGCACTCTGATGTATTTTCACTGTTGTTAAATGTAATGTATTCTAACAAAGAAGCTGGTCTTGTTATAGTCCAGTAAGAAATATTTCACATACGTTATAATATGCGTGTATATGCGCATATATTCTAAGCACATTGCATCTTTACATGCCAAACTTTAATGAATCCACAAGCATTATTATTAGGGTTTGAACTCATGTTAGTGAAGTGTTCAAGTTTTGTTTTACTTTAATATTGTGCAGGCAAGTAATTAATTTAAACTTGTTTTACATATGATACTGTTACTTTAACTTTTGTCGGGGGGGGGTGATTTGCAGTTATTAAAAGTGAAGATCCATTTTCCATAAGCTGAGTTCAGAAAATTATACCAGTGATTAAATATAATTTTGGGTCATTACAGTGATTCTTTATAGTTCACATATGTAAAGGCAAAATTAAAATGTAATACGAGTACTTCCTATGACAATTACAAACTTGCAGTTTTAGAAATAGTACAGATAAGCAAAGAAAAAAAAATTGGTGAATGAATGTTCTGGACTAAATTGCCAAATTTCATGAAATGTCATGCATTTCCAGTAGTTACAATCTGGATTTTTTCATTATTTTACTGGAAAATTAGAAAGTCAGTGTCCTTAGCAGATGGAATACTCAATGAACATAAATTCAAAACTTGCCTTAATTCACTGAGTACAGTGGCATACATCGGATGTCGCGCTATTCAGAAGGATGATATCGAGAATAAATTTGAAAATGCAGTATATGATGTGTTTATTTATACTTTATGTGGGTTATAGCCTTACTGGGCAGAACCTCTTCACACAGGCTCCCAAGCAGAGAAGCTTCCAGAAACAACAAGTAACGTAAGGCAAACTTACTGTTACAGTGACACAGTGCATTAGAATTTTAGTAATAAAAATTAAATGCACAGTAAATAGAACACAGTAGTAGTATTCTCAATAAAATAATTATACAGGCTGTTATAATTATGTTTCATACAGAGAGGGAAGAGGAATTCTGTGAGTCTTATGTTTACTGTGGGCACAGTTCAACCAAGGTCTTAAATGATTCTTAACCTTGTCTTGTCTTCTTAGCTCTTGTAACTTGTAAATGAGTACAGAAACTCACTTCACTCCTGTGATGGAATTAACAGTCTCCTTGCAATAGCAAGCTGGTCCCACTTGATGGGAGTAAAGGATTTGAAGTAACTGATGATTGCCTTGGAGTATTTATTTATTTATTTTATTTATTTTACATTTGTTTACCGGGATAGTCCGACTGGATACATGTCCATTTTCAGCAGAGGCCCGGGGAGAAAAGCTCCACATAGACAAACTTACACAGATTACACAGAAGTTAGAAAACAATTATAAAAACAAAGTGATTACATACAGTGGTTTAGTAGTGTTCCCTAGTAGGGACTCACAGAGTACTTTCAGGATAAACTGTAATGTTAAAAAAAAAATCTCCTTAACTTCACGTGCATATTGTCAAAATGGATTGCAGCATCTACATTCAGCTTCTATCATTTTCAGAAGTTCATTAGTGGTTACTGGGTATTCTAGTTTTATTTTCACATAAAATAATGATTTTAAGTGAAAATAAAACTACCAAATAAAATGCACTAGCACAAGGGATGTTGTTATCTGGTTGGAGGGCCAGCTGTGGTGGGAATTCCTTGTGATATTCAGTCAGGAAAGGGCAGACACAAGGGATGTTGTTATCTGGTTGGAGGGCCGGCTGTGGTGGGCATTCCTTGTGACGTGCAGTCAGGAAAGGGCAGACACAAGGGATGTTGTTATCTGGTTGGAGGGCCGGCTGTGGTGGGCATTCCTTGTGACGTGCAGCCAGGAAAGGGCAGACGCAAGGGATGATATCTGATTGGAGGGCTGGCTGTGGTGAACATTCCTTGTGATGTGCAGTCAGGAAAGGGCAGATACAAGGGATGTTATCTGGTTGGAGGGCCGGCTGTGGTGGGCATTCCTTGTGACGTGCAGTCAGGAAAGGGCAGACACAAGGGATGTTATCTGGTTGGAGGGCCGGCTGTGGTGGGCATTCCTTGTGACGTGCAGTCAGGAAAGGGCAGACACAAGGGATGTTGTTATCTGGTTGGAGGGCCGGCTGTGGTGGGCATTCCTTGTGACGTGCAGTCAGGAAAGGGCAGACACAAGGGATGTTATCTGGTTGGAGGGCCGGCTGTGGTGGGCATTCCTTGTGATGTGCAGTCAGGAAAGGGCAGATACAAGGGATGTTGTTATCTGGTTGGAGGGCCGGCTGCGGTGGGCATTCCTTGTGACGTGCAGTCAGGAAAGGGCAGAAGCATGAAATGTTGAAATAACTGATTACGTTTACATTTTGCTGCATCCTTTTCTTGTTGATATACTTATTTCCTCTTACAAAAATACATGTCCTCATAAAAGGGGGAATGAGTATGTCTGTTTTTTTGGTACTGAAGGTACTTATGGTTACCGGCTCCTGCACCTAATATGAAGTGACAGAATGGCCACTCATATAAAAGTAATATTTAATGAATGTAGCTTTGTGTGTTCATTGAATATTAACTCATTTCTCAGTTAGCATTCTGTGATTCTGCCTGTCTTTTTTTATTTTTGGAATGTGACTAAATTGGTAGGGAATGCCTGTGGCCCCAGCCTTGTGTCATCAGTATGCAAGGTGTGATGATATGGGTCCATGTTGTGTTTAGATGGCTGACATGCGGGTAATCTGTTACCCATTGTATTTGTTTGGCCTAGGATACATTTTTTTTCTGCTCATAATCTCTCTACCCTTTTTTTGTGACTGTGTTTGCGTTGCATCCAAACGTGAGTCCCTGACATTAGTTCTCAGTGTTCTGCTTCCCAATCCAGAAAGTCTGTGCTGTTATTGCTTTTTTACATGCCAAACTTTAATAAATCCATAGACATTATTATTATGATTTGAACCCATGCTGGTGAAGTGTTCAAGTTTTGTTTTCCTTTAAGTTACTGATGCTCTTTCCACTAGGTTCTTTGCTTGCAGTTTTTGATTAAATAAATTCATGTGTGATACTAAAGTGGTGACTTATTCACAAATCTCTTTCAACTTTCTGGTTTAAAAGCCCGCTTTTGCACTTGTTTCCCACCTTTCCTGTAACTAGTCTAGTCCAGATACAGATTTGCTGTATCCTGGACTGTTTGTAAGCTTCTGAGCCCCCCAAGCCTTTCTGTCTTGGAAGGAAGCCTTCTAGCTTATCAGTGGGAGTGGTAAGCACTAGGTAGCCTATCTACCACAAGATCCAGGTACAGATTCTTAGTTTTAGCACTTGAATTTGCTTATTCGTGCTCGGCACTTGTTCATAGCGTGTTGTTAGCACTAAGTAAGCTACAAATTACTACAACACTCAGCCTTCCTCTTTACCTAGAGGAAAACTGTTTTTGTACTTACTTTCCTCACTTGCTTAGAGAAAAACAGCTCTTGTACTCACTTTCCTCACTTGTCCAGAGGAAAGTAGTTTTTTATTCAGGCATGTCCAAGAGTGTTCTCTTCTGTCTGTCTGATGAATCTGGGCATCTTGGGGCAATGTAGCAATTGCCTCATGTACACAGACAACCCTCTCCACCTGCCACCCAACACCACAACCTGTGAGAGATGCACTTATCTAGCCAAACTGGAGGTAAAGCTCTCTCCAACCAAGACTGAACTTGACAGTCTAGAGGAGAAGGTAAACACTTGCACCACACCACACTCATCACATAGTCCCACTAAACCTACACCACTAAAATCCACACATAGAAACACAAAAACATTTGCAGAGGCTCTCAGTAATAATCTGCTCAAGCAACAGAGACCTCCAAAGCAGAAAGCAAGCAACCTCCACCCCCCAACACAACCCAAAGGACACATAGCCCATAGACTCAGTGTGTCAATAAACCACAGCCCATAAGGCAAAACAACATACCCAACACACTAGCTATAGGTGACTCTATAGTCAGGCACATTGATGTCCCACTCACCAGGCTAAACAAGGAGAAGGTTACTGTCAGCTGCCTGTCGGGTGCCATGATCCGCCACATAACACCCACACACTCAGGTCATTCCACAACAAGTACAAATATGACTCTGTCATTGTCCATGTTGGTGTGAATGACCTGAGACGTACCTCCCTGGACTACATGAAGAGAGACATGGAAGAGCTCTCCAATCTTGTAGCCCAGGCAGGTATGACCCTAGCCCTGAGTAGCATTCTGCAATCGCCCAGAATGATACCGTAGTACAAGGACAAAGTGATTGACTTCAACAATTGGCTAAGCTTCTGGTGTCATTCTAAAGGGATCCAGAATCTGTCTGCCTGGGATGACATGGTCAACAGACCACGATGCTTTGCCAGAGATGGCCTGCACCTGTCACCCCTTGGGTTCTGGATACTGGCTAAGGGTCTTGCCGCCCATATAGTGCCTTTTTTAGGCAAGGTTCAAATGACAAATTCACCACCATAACAGGAACAGCCAAGCAAAAACTGAGGGTAATGCTACTCAATGCTAGAAGTCTAAATCTCAAAATGCACTCACTTGAGGCACTCCTTAAAATGGAGAACATAGATATCTGTGTAGTGACTGAGACCTGGTTCAAGGCTCTAGAGAGCACCCTTGCATTACCAGGCTATAACTCATGCCACACTTTTCGACCATCTAACCTGGACCAGAACACCAAAGGCGGAGGCGTGTCCATATTCATTAAGGATATCCACACCTCCAGGCTAGTTGCGCAGCATAATGCATCCGAGATTATCCAAGTGCAACTAACTATGGGCAAAACTGCAGTCCAAATTGTAGCTTGCTACAGATCCCCCACCATGCCCCAGGATTCCCACTCCTCTTTTCTTGATATACTGGAAAATATTAGGGTTCAACCAAACACCCTAATAATGGGCGATTTCAACTACCCCACCATTAACTGGGAAAACTACTCATGTACCAACTCCTTCGCTCAACGCTTTCTGGAATTCATAAATTCTAATGCCCTGGATCAACTTATCCACACCCCCACCAGGGGCAACAATATCCCAGACCAAGTCATTACCAACATGAGTGACCGGTGTTCCACATCTGCAGTCAACTCCTCATTGGTCAGATTCGACCATAAGTTAATCACCCTAGATTTCCGCATCCTGCCTCCACCCACCATTAAGGAAAACACAGTAGTACACTTCTCCAAAGCCAACTTCATGCTCCTTAAGACAGAAGTGACGAAATTCATGACACCCATGCAAATGGACAATACAGCTAGGACTGCTGAATTCTACACAAATGCACTCTATAAGCACTTACACGTGCTATCCCAAACAGAACCAAGACACTATCCTCCAAAAAAAAGGAAGCCAATCTGGTGGTCCCCTGCCATAAACAAACTCTACAAGAGAAGGAAGAAACTGTTGCAAAAGAGAGTAAAATCCCATGAGTGGATGAGCTCCCTGGTCAGCATCAGTAAGAAGCTGAGATCCCTTATAAGATCCTCCAAAGCTAGCTACGGAAACAAAATCACCACTAATTCTAAGGACAACTACAAAGCATTCTATAACTATGTCAAGAATCTCAATGGCAACACCCAGATCTGCTCTGAGTTACAGCACAATGGCACGGAAATTACAGAACCAACTGATATTGCCAACATCCTGGCAGATAGGTTCAGTGCTAACTTTACCCCCTTCTCACCCCCTAAAGGGCCCATATCTATACAGGAAGAATGCAGAGTCCCTGTAGTCACATATATGCAGGTAAAAGCTGCACTCTCTGAAACCAAAAACACAGCATCCATGGGGACTGGACAACATCCCAGGCTGCGTTTTACACGAATCTCAGAACGAACTGACTCCCCACCTAAGCACCATGTTCAGTCATAGTCTCAAGTCAGGCTTTGTGCCCACTGAATGGTGCACAGCAACAGTTATCCCACTCCACAAAGGGTGAGCCACCACTGATCCTGTGAACTATCGCCCTATTAGCCTGACGAGCCTGGTCTGCAAGGCCATGGAATGTTTCATCATGGAACTCCTAAACAAAGACATTGGTAACCTCCAAACTCTGGACCCCACCCAGTTATGGTTTGTGAAAGGCAGATCATGCGTTCTGAACCTGATTGACTTCTTTGAGGCAGTCACCAAAGCCGTAGTCAAGGGTAAGATGGTTCACACAGCATATCTTGACCTTGCCAAGGCTTTCAACACCATCCCCCATTCTGGAATTATAGCTAAACTCACTAAACTAGATATAAATCCCTACGTCACAAGATGGGTTGCCAACTGGCTCACTGACAGGACCCACACTGTAAAAGTTGCAGACTCCAAATCTGACTTCAAATCAGTGACAAGTGGAGTACCACAGGGTTCAGTCCTGGGACCTCTCCTGTTTGGTATATACTTCTCTGAAGTACAGGCTAACACAAAAGGTCTCTGGCTAATGAAGTTCACAGATGACTGAAAACTAAGAGGCATAGTCGAGTCCCCGAATGATGTGGAAATCCTACAGAAGGGCCTCGCTGAGACAGATGCCTGGTAACAGAGCCATGGACTCAAGCTCAATGCCAAAAAGTGCATTGTCATCCCCTTTGGTAAAAACTCTGTACCCATGAACTACTACATAGACAGCAGTCTACTTAATGCTGAATGTGTAATAAGAAATCTTGGGACCCAGGAGGACAGTAGTCTCTCCTTTGATAATCACATTGCCACAGTAGTCAGGAAATCCTTCTATGTAAAACAGTGTAAGAAACTTCTCTGTGTGGAAGATTTTCAGTCCATATATTCTAGTTAATCACTGTATATTAATCAGATCAGACAATAGTAGTAGAAGTAGCGAACCTAAACTCGTCAAGTCAAAAAGTAATAATAGAAAATATATAATTCTACAGCATTACTAAGTATTCGAAAGTAATCCAAGCAAGGCAAGCAGTCTGTTTCCAGTCGAAAATCCTTTAAGTATACAGACAAGCGATCCCAGTAAAACAAAAATAGAGTAATAATTTCCTCTCAATAATTTCAGGAAATCCTTCTGTGGCACACCTCATCACAAAAGGGTTCTCATCCAGGAAAAAAGAGGTCATTGTTCCCCTGTACTCGACACTCATTAGACCCATTGTAGAGCACAACGCCCCTTTTGGAATGTACCTCACAAGACAGCTGCAGTAGTTGGAAAGGCCACAGAAGTACCTCATAAAGAGTATTACTGGCCTCAAACAGATGCCCTACACTGACCGTCTCAAAAAACTCCAGCTTTACTCTGTAGCATATCGCCTTCTCTGAGGAGATCTCTGCCTAACATATAAAGCTATGTTAAACACAGAGCTGTTGGACATGCTACACCTAAAGAAATCCCAATCCCTCCTAGCTTCATGCTCTAGGGACCTAAACCTTGCCACCACAGTAAACAGGACATGGTGGAGGGATAGATTCCTGTCTCAGAGACTTCCTATACTCTGGATCAAGTTACCCATCTATGTCAAGCAAAGTTCCTCATTAGCACTCTTCAATAAACATCCTGATAAGTGGCACTGCTCGACAGGGGCACAGGAAATTAACTTTCTTGGGTGGCGTAAGCCAGGGAATCTTGTTGGCTAGGCTTACTTAGGCCTAGTACCTACCTATGAACCTATGCAGTGAAACAAGAGAAAACTTGGCAGAATTTATTGAGTTTCATGCCAGAAAATATATAAGTTTGTGTTCATCGTGCTAGAATAAAGGGCTACCCATGCAGCTGAGGGAATAAGCAAAACAACTCAAGCGATGAAGTATCTCTGATACGGTACCACTTCTCTTATGATGAAGTTAGTAGTGTTCTTCTTGGCCCAATAAAATGCTGTTGCCTTGCATGTTGAGGAAGATGACTGTCTTATGTGATCAATAAATGCTTCCCTTAAGCATCTCTTTATGGATGATAAATGCATCCTTTTCTGAATGCCGCTTCCAGGTTTATGTCCCTTTGATTGTTTAAGTGCTTTTCAGCTGACAATGCTTTTGTTAAAATTGAGTATAACTGACTACTGTACAGGGCTTTACCTTTGTCCTGCTGCTTTTATATATTATTAACTCTGTGGTATTTCAGTTTTTTTGAAAGGCGTAATTTGAACTGTGGTAAGTATGTTCTCGGTGAAGTGGTTTTGACTGTAAATGTTTCAGTGGCAAAACAATAGGCCAGATTCAATAAAGCCTACACTAAGTGTACACCGTTCTGAGTGAACAGATAACACAGATATAACTCGCACCTTCTTCCTCCTGATTTTAGTTTTCCTACTGATGTTATTGCAGCTTTAAATATTGACAGGGATTCCTAAAGGTTACCACAAAGTGTAGACTACATGTGCACTTAGTGTAATCTTGAGTTACTAGAAAGCACAAAAAAAGTGATAAAAATTGTATTGAATACATATCGTGTACACTCAGTGTAGGCTTTATTGAATCTGGCCCAGTAACTAGATATATGAATTCCCTTTGGTTTACACTACTTGTTTTCAAGTTTCCATTGTTGCTATTAGATGACTTTGCATTCTGTCTACCTGCAGGCAGATTTATGCTTGCTAGGCCTTGACCACTGTCACAGACATGAAGCTTTTAATCTTTTTATTTGTCCTGTTGGCCACATGATTTCTGTACAGTCTATTGATTTTATTTAGCTGTATTGGAGTATCTTCATCAGAGGGCTGGGGGGACACATTGGGGATCTAAAAAAGGCTATTTTTTAAAAACAATTCACTACCGTAACAGGAGTGTGTGAGCGTGTGCACACACACACACACACACACACACACACACACACACACACACACACACACACACACACATCTGCTACCTAATTCTCCAGTACAAGTTTTCAGTAAAGTTACTATCTCCAGTGGCAGAAGAAATAATGAAGTAAAATACAAAACTTGAATACCAATGTGCAGAAAAAAACAGATCAGCCACTGCCTACTGATCTAATTCGTACCTCTGTAAAACTATGTGCGTACATACAGACATACATACAAATATTTCAAGCATGACATTAATGCCCTTCTAGCCTGCCAGTATACCAAAACACTTTTTCCCATAATACGTCCAGGCTGTTCTTAAAAATATCTAAACTAGTACTTGCTTTAATGTAATTAGGTAGTCTGTTCCAAGCATTTTCTAACAGAAACATGTTATTCCCTTTAATCTGTGTGTTGCATAACAAAGCAGCATCATTTTTAGTATGTATTCTATCTACTTTACAGGCATTTATCAGGTTTTCTTCCTTATTTGTTACGAACGTCTTCATTTCTGTCTTTTTGTGTCTCCTAAACACTCTGAAGCCTCAGATTGTTGAATACTTGCATCCACAATTCTAAAGTTGTCGGGCATCATCTTGTTTCATAGCGGTTGAATGATCTTTAAAGACAATAGACACGTCATTTCTTAAATGTGTTCTGTTTGCCCTTTTATCTAACATTATTTATCTCATCAGTCCAGTTATTAATATACGTAACAACCGTTCTCCAAGATGTGCCAATAGCACAAGTGCAATCATCATCAGTAAGTCTAGATTTACTTCTAACAGTGGTAAGCAAATCGTCTCAACTTTTTATGTGAGGAACGCAGATCACCAGTGTTATCAGGTGTTATCTTTAAATATGTATTTATTTAACTTATTTATTCAACATTTGTTTACCGGGAAAGTCTCACTTGGAAAGAGCCAATTCTCAGCAGAGGCCCAGGGAGGCACATTCCAGACGCATGTCTTTGTAACGTGGGAGGAAACCGGAGCACCCAGAGGAAACCCACACAAATGCAGGGAGGACATACAGATTTCACACAGAAGGCACCCCAGCCAAGAATCAAACTGAAGACCCTCTTGCTGTGAGGCAACAATGCAAACCACTGTACCACTGTGCCTTCCACATACATAACAATATGCATAGCATTTATTACACTATACAAGATATCTGTGCTTTAGACAATCATTAATGGCATATTTATTTAAGGGATTCATATTCAGCTTCAAACAAAAAATTGTAAAAAGAAAAGAATAAACGCAGTAAAGCATGGTCTGTATAGGTTGGGGAAATGCACTACACACTCCTGTATGTAGTTTTATTGGCTGCAGGATTTATTAGTCAGCCTGTCTTTAGTGCCTTTACAAATTCTGTACAATTAAGTGGCTTGTGGCTTATTTCTACAAAGTGAAGTACTTTTATTGAATAGAAACACTTTTATAAGCTGTTTAAAGTACATCGCTGTATCTGAATCTTTAAGTTTATTTGTGGAAGCATTTCACTCCGGACACTCCTTTTCTGTGCTTTTACATTGGGAGGACTGAGATTATTCATCTAGTGGCAGTCAGTCAGTCAGTTTTCTGTATTTCCAGTGCTGGAACAAGCTTGGCACGTTTGCATGGAGCTGCTTGCTGTGCTAGTGCCCAGCTCAGGTGCAAACATCTGGAAATGTTGCTTGTTTTCATTATACTGTGAAAGGTTACTGCGCTACTTACCCTATTACAGCACCCAGAGATTTTGCTGCACAGAGAGAGTCTGGTTTGGTACTGGGCAGCATCTCTGGTTAAGTTAGCTTCAGATTATACCATGTAAGCTCCCATTTCTCATCCGGTTGCAAACACCCTACTCTCCTTTCCTTTCAAGTGAACGTTAGGACCTGCAACTATGGATGGACACTTTCCTGCTATCTCTGCATCCAGCTTTGTGGACATGGAAGTTCTAGGGCAGTGTAACAATTGTCTTACATACACTGACAACAGGTAAATGCAATATGTGAGTGATGTAGTTACATATTGACATTGGAGACTAGACTCTCACATACAAACACAAAAAGCAACAAACAGGTTATCAACTACTCACACACATCACCCACCACACCCAAAAAGGACCACCCACACAGACCCACATGTGCAGAGGTGCTGACATTTAACTTACCCAAACCTCAAAGGCCTCTCAGACACAGTGCTCAGAAACTCCACATGTACACAAACCAGACAATTCCCATCACAACACATAGTAGTTTCATAGTTTCATAGTAGTGTACTAGGCTATATGCCCTGGGGCATTTACAAGCCTAGCCAACAATGAATTATATAGTTGCGCCTCTCTAGTAGTGACACATGTGGGACCCCATTATTTAGTAAACTATACTTCTGTCTAGTAGTGACACTGAGGTGACTCCTGGGGTAAACTTACGATCTCCCATCCATGCATCGAGATTTTTCTTGAACAGTGCCAATGAAAGGCTCTGTCTCACATGAACTGGGATTTTGTTCCAGAGTACGGGTAACCTCTGTGTTATGAATCTATCCCTCCAGCATGTTTTATTCATATTTGTGCAGAGGTTGAAATCTTTAGCTCAGCGTGGTTCTGGTGGATCTGGATTTTTTGAGATGGAGCATGTCCATCAGTTCTTGGTTGGACATGGCCCTATATGTTAGGCACAAATCACCTATGAGCAGGCGGTATGCTACTGAATAGAGCTGGAGTTTCTTTAATCTAGCTGGATAAGGCACATGTTTGAGACCCATGATCCTCTTGGTGAGATACTTCTGGGGTCTTTCCAGTTGTTGCATGTGCCGGGTGAGATACATCCCAAATGGAGCATTATATTCAATCATGGGCCTGACAAGTGAGGAATATAGAGGTACAATGACCTCCTTTGATCTGGATGAGAATCCCTTCATGATGAGATGGGCAAGGTAGAATGTCTTTCTGACCACTTTGGCAACATGGTTGTCAAAGGAGAGGTCACTATCGACTTGAGTCCCCAGGTCTCTGATTACTTCTTCCGTACTCAGTGGGTTATTGTCTATGTGATAATTTGTGGGTACTTTGTTTTTCCCAAAGGGATGACTATACATATTTTGGCGTTAAGTTTGAGGCCATGATTCCGCACCAGTTGTCCGTTTCAGTGAGACCTTTCTGTAGGATGTGTGTGTCAGCAGGTGAATCAACTATGGCACCCAGTTTGCAGTCATCTGCAAACTTTGTCAGCCATAATCCTCCCATATTTGCTTTCACATCCGAGAAGTAAATGCCGAATAAGAGTGGTCCCAAGACTGAGCCCTGTGGGACACCACTGTGACTGGTTTTGAGTCTGACATGGCTCCAGCAATTTTGACCTTATGGGTTCTGTTTTTAGCCAGTTTGCTACCCATCTTGTGACATATGGATTTACATTTAGGCTGCTGAGCTTGTCTATGATGCCAGAGTGTGGTATCGTGTCAAAGGCTTTAGCCAAGTCCAAGTAGGCAGTGTGGACAGCCTTGCTCGATGGCACTAGTGACTGTCTCAAGAAGTCAACCAGGTTTAAGAGGCAGGATCTGCCTTTTACAAAACTGAACTGGGTGGGATCAAGGGTCTGCAGATCTTCAATATCGCCATTTATGAGTTCCATGATGATTCTTTCCATAGCCTTGCAGACCAGGCTGGTCAGACTTAGACGTAGTTACCAGGGTCAGTAGAATTTCCCTTAGTGGAGTGGGACCACTGTTGCTGTGCGCCAGTGTTCAGGTACATATCCTGTAGTGAGGCTAAGATTGAATAGCGTTTTTAGGTGCGGGTTTAGTTCATCTTGAAGTTCACGTAACATGCAACCGGGGATACCATCGGGTCCCATAGATGCTGTGTTTTTTGCTTTGTTGAGTGCTGATTTCACCTGTATGTCTGAGATGACAGGTAGGTTACATTCAGCAGGGATAATTACTACATCTTTAGGGGTGAGGGAGGAGAAATTTGCACTGAACCTATCTGCCAGAATATTGGCAATGTCGGTAGGATCAGTGAATTTTGTCGTTGTGTACCAACTCAGAGCATATCTCAGAATTTCCTCCCAAGGTTCTAACATAATTGAAGAAGGCCTTGTGATTGTCTTTGGTATCCTTGGCAATCTTTCTCTCAAAGTTGGCTTTAGATGTTTTATGAGAGAACATAGTTTTTACTTGTGCTGATCAGGAAGCCTTTCCCTTGTGGGATTTGGCTTTGTCCTGCAGTAGCTTCCTTCTTTGTTGTACAGTTTGTTTATAGCGGGTCCACCAAACCGGCGTTTTCCTTGGTGGAGAGGGTCTTGGTTTTAGTTGGGATTGCTTGATCCATGCATTCTTGGAGATGTCTGTAGAAGGCTGTTGTGTAGGATTCAGCATTTTGGGATGTGGTTTCCATTAACCCAGTAGGCTTAAAGGATATCATTTCTGACTTAAGGAGTGTAAAGTCAGCTTTTGAAAAATTTTTCACTGTAGTCTTTTGTTCTGGGGGTGGGGGTGGGATATGTACATCCAACGTGATCAGTTTATGGTCAGATCTTACTAGTGAGGGGTTTATATCTGGTGCGGAGCATTTGGACCCCATGTTCGTGATAATCAGGTCAAGTATATTATCTCTCCTCGTAGGAGAAATGACCAGTTGCTCCATAGCATTTGAGCTAATGAATTCCAGGAATCTTTTGGCTAGGGTGTTAGGGCTAGAATAGTGGGCCCAGTCTATGTTGGGGTAGTTGAAGTCACCCAATATGATGGTGTTTGGTGTGACATTCATATCCTCCAGTGTTTTCAGGAATGCTTGATGGGATTCCTGGGATTGGGAGGGTGTTCTATAACATGCGACCAGTTGTATGGCAGTTTTGCCTATGGTGAGTAAAACTTGTATGGTTTCTGATGCTTCATGGGTAGCCACCAATCGAGAGGTGTAGGTGTCCTTTATGAAAATGGACACTCCCCCTCCCTTTGTGGTTCGGCCTGGAACTTGAGGCCAAAAAGCATGATATGAGGTATAGCCTGGTAGCTGGAGTGCTCTCAGGAGCCTTGAACCAGGTTTCAGTTACTGCACAGACATCGATGTTCTCCATACTGAGAAGTGCTTGAGTGCCTGCATCTTGAGATTTAGACTTCTGGCGTTGAGCAGCATTACCCTTAATTTTTCCATTTTTGTTTTACGGAGGTTGATTTGTCTTTTGAGCATTGCCTAAAAAGGCACTATGGGGTGGCAAGAGCCTTGGCCAGTATCCGAAGCCCAGTGGTGACAGGTGCAAGCCATCCTCCATTGGCAACGTGGCTTGTCCAGCATGTCATCCCAGGCTGACAGACATTGGATCCCCTAGAATGACACCAGTGATTAAGCCAATTGTTAAAATTGATCATTTTGTCTTTGTACTGAGGCATCATTCTTGGTGAAGGCAGGATGCTGCTCAGGGTCAGCGTCATACCAGTCTGGGCTACATAATCGGAGAGCTCCTCAATGTCTCTTTTCATGTAGTCCAGGGCCTCAGGTCATTCACACCAGCATGGACAATGACTGCATCATACTTGTAGTTGCTTTGGAGTGACCTGAGTGCGTGTGTAATGTGGCGGATCCTAGCTCCCGATAGGCAGCTCACCGCTACCCTCTCCTTATTCAGCCTGGTAAGTGGAACGTCGGTGTGTCTGACTATAGAGTCACCTATTACTAATGTCTCTGGCATAGTGTTTTGCCTTAGGGGCTGTGATTGTGTGACACACCTGTTGTTTGAGGTATGTGTTGTAGGTGTTACGTTTGTGGGGTGTATTTCTGGGTGTCTGCTTTGGAGGCCTCTGTTGTTTTGGTAAGTTTTTATAAGAGCCAGTATGTCTTTGTGTTCTTATGTGTTTGGTTTGTAGTGGTGGTGGTTTTATGTGTGACCGGTTTTGCTTCGGGTGTGGGTACCTTCTCCTCCTGTCTGGTCTTGTCAGTCCTGAGTTGAGAGAGTTCAGCCGCCAGTCTGGCTATATAGTTGCATCTCTCACAAGTATTTGTGTTAGTAGGAAGGAGGAGAGGGTTGTCTGTGTACATGAGACAATTGTAACATTGTCTTAAGATTCCCAGGTTAACCAGCTGAATAAGAGAGGATGCTAGTGGTCTACCACTCGACATACTAGAATATTATAAGGAGTGCTGTGCCTTTAAGGGAAGTGGGTATTCACAGCGGGTAGTGGATGGCTGTAGTGCTTACTTTAGTATAAGAGTGCTTACTTATTTATAAGAGTGCTTGCTAAGAGTGGAAGTCCCGAAAACAGTGCTAATATATACAGCTAAATAGACTGAGTAGAGCTTTCTAAGTGAAAAATTGAAGAGCAGACTTCCAGAAATAGTTTAAACCTGTATAACTGGTAAGCGCGCCGCCCCAATCACAAGCAAAACGCCTATGCGCTACCCGTATAAAAAAAGCCCTGAGGCGGATTTTTATACAGGAACTTGAAAAGAGCTAGAAATGGTCCAAAGCAACCAATAATTTACAGCTCAAGTGCTGAGGTCACTTCCCCAGGGACAGATAGGCTGCTCAAGGCTCCCCACTCCCACTGGTGAGCTCAGAAACTTCCTTCTATCCAAGTAAGGCAATGGCCAACACAGGAACTACACACAGCCCAGAATACAGCAAAGCCCGTATACTGGTCCAAACTAGTCGAGCAAAGGCGGGAAAACAAGGAGTATTTTTTTGTTTTTGTTTTAAAGCACACAGAAATGCAATTAAGCAAACAGTAAAATCGATTTACACAGGCTAGCACACTTTAGTGGGCAGCCTCAGCAGTTAAATTAACAAAAAAACAGTATTAATCGACCAGAGTCGACCAAAATGCTACTTTTAAGTGCAGATACTTCAGAATCAGCAGATAGACAAAAACAGTTATAGCTAGTTAAATGAAAGCCATAGAGGACAATGCAGATAAAAAAAAGCCAAAAAGTACTTAAATCTGGAAAGTGGTCACTTCTTTCAGTTCTCTGTTGCCAGGACCCCTCTGCAGGACCACGTGGAGCTCTGCTTATGTATATAGCCAGAAAAAAATGCCCTGAGGCGGATTTTTATACAGGGAACTTGAAAACAGCTAGAAATGGTCCAAAGCAACCAATAATTTACAGCTCAAGTGCTGAGGTCACTTCCCCCAGGGACAGATAGGCTGCTCAAGGCTCCCCACTCCCACTGGTGAGCTCAGAAACTTCCTTCTATCCAAGTAAGGCAATGGCCAACACAGGAACTACACACAGCCCAGAATACAGCAAAGCCTGTATACTGGTCCAAACTAGTCGAGCAAAGGCGGGAAAACAAGGAGTATTTTTTTTGTTTTTTGTTTTTTCAGGAAAGCACACAGAAATGCAATTAAGCAAACAGTAAGATCGATTTACACAGGCTAGCACACTTTAGTGGGCAGCCTCAGCAGTTAAATTAACAAAAAAACAGTATTAATCGACCAGAGTCGACCAAAATGCTACTTTTAAGTGCAGATACTTCAGAAATCAGCAGATAGACACAAAAACAGTTATAGCTAGTTAAATGAAAGCCAGAGAGGACAATGCAGATAAAAAAAGCCAAAAAATACTTAAATCTGGAAAGTGGTCGCTTCTTTCAATTCTCTGTTGCCAGGACCCTTCTGCAGGACCACGTGGAGTTCTGCTTGGGTATATAGCCAGAAAACGCCTGAGGCGGATTTTTATACAGGAACTTGAAAAGAGCTAGAAATGGTCCAAAGCAACCAATAATTTACAGCTCAAGTGCTGAGGTCACTTCCCCCAGGGACAGATAGGCTGCTCAAGGCTCCCCACTCCCACTGGTGAGCTCAGAAACTTTCTTCTATCCAAGTAAGGCAATGGCCAACACAGGAACTACACACAGCCCAGAATACAGCAAAGCCTGTATACTGGTCCAAACTAGTCGAGCAAAGGTGGGAAAACAAGGAGTATTTTTTTTTGTTTTTTGTTTTTTCAGGAAAGCACACAGAAATGCAATTAAGCAAACAGTAAAATCGATTTACACAGGCTAGCACACTTTAGTGGGCAGCCTCAGCAGTTAAATTAACAAAAAACAGTATTAATCGACCAGACCAAAATGCTACTTTTAAGTGCAGATACTTCAGAAATCAGCAGATAGACACAAAAACAGTTATAGCTAGTTAAATGAAAGCCAGAGAGGACAATGCAGATAAAAAAAGCCAAAAAGTACTTAAATCTGGAAAGTGGTCGCTTCTTTCAGTTCTCTGTTGCCAGGACCCCTCTGCAGGACCACGTGGAGCTCTGCTTGGGTATATAGATTTTTATACAGGGAACTTGAAAAGAGCTAGAAATGGTCCAAAGCAACCAATAATTTACAGCTCAAGTGCTGAGGTCACTTCCTCCAGGGACAGATAGGCTGCTCAAGGCTCCCCACTCCCACTGGTGAGCTCAGAAACTTCCTTCTATCCAAGTAAGGCAATGGCCAACACAGGAACTACACACAGCCCAGAATACAGCAAAGCCGGTATACTGGTCTAAACTAGTCGAGCAAAGGCGGGAAAACAAGGAGTATTTTTTTTTGTTTTTTGTTTTTTCAGGAAAGCACACAGAAATGCAATTAAGCAAACAGTATTGTGCCTCAACTACCGAGCACATCAGGTGAAAAAAAACATAACCCAATATTCTGGTCATAGGAAACTCCATTGTGAGACACAGTGATGTACCTCTTTCCAGGCTGGATAAGCAGAAGGCTATAGTTCATAGGTTCATAGATTAGTACTAAGCTAACTGCCCTTGCAAGCCATTTTAAGCCTAGCCAATTATCCCTTGTGAGACTCAAACCCTGCACCTTGTGTTTGTAAGGTCTTAACCATTAGGCCACCCTCCCAACCAGTTGCCTGTCAGGGGCCAGGATTCACTAGATCACACAAGCAGTTAGGTCATTTACCCCCTAAGTACCAGTATGACTCAGTCATAGTCCATGTGGGCATGAATGACCTAAGATGTACTTCCTTTGGACTATATGAAAAGACATGATTAAACTCTCAGAATATGTGTCACAGGCAGGTATGAGCCTAGCATTAAGCATCATTCTACCTTCTCCAAGGATGACACCACAGCACCATCAGAAAATGATTGACCTTAACAGTTGGCTTAGCTATCGGTGTCATTCCAAAGGGGTCCAATACTTGTCATTCAGGAAGGACATGGTTGATAGGCCACCCTTCTTTGCCAGAGATGGCCTTCACCTGTCACTTCTAGGTTTTCTGATATTGGCCAAAACATTATCCACCCCCTATAGTGCCTTTTTGGGCATTGCCAAACAGACAAACCTTCCAACAAAACAAAAGGTACTCAGGACAAGCTAAAGGTGTTACTGATCATTGCTAAGAGTTTCCACAACAAACTGCCCTCCCGAGAAGTGGAGAATGCTGGCATCTGTGCATTTACTGAAACAGGATTCAAAGCCACAGAAATCACTCCGGCAGTGTATGGCTGTAATGCTTTTCATACATTCCGATCACCCACTGAACATGAAAGAGCAAAAGGCCAAGGTGTAAGGCTGGACAAGTAATATGATATGCTTTGCTATTCCATGTCCGACTAACCATGGAAAAAAATCAATTACCATATTATTGTAGTTACAGGACCCCACTGTGAACAAGTAAGCCCATACATCATACCTGAAGTTACTAGAATCACTCACCATCCAGCCCAATACCATACCTATGGGTGATTTTAACTACCCCTCCATTAATTGAGAGGGATGTACAACCACTAACATGCAGACCCAAAGATTTCTTGACTTTATAAATTCAAATGCCCCGGAACAGGTAGTCTGCACTCTCACTAGGAGAACAAATATCCTAGATCTGCTTCTCATAAATATGGGAGTGTGCTGTACCCCCTCCCCCCCAGTGTTATGTCCTGACTGGTAAGATAAGATCACAAATCAGTCTCCCTTGAAATAAAAATAAAAACTAATACCCCTCCTAACCCCAAAAACTTTAAGAACTTCTCTAATGTAAATTACCCCATATTAAGGGAGCACTTCGCTAGTTCACAAGGTCCCCCAAATCCAGAAAATACAGAAACCTATGCAGAGGTGTATACAAAAACTCTGTATCACCATGTAAACAGCTGCATAGAAGCAGCAATACCAGAGCAAAATAAACCCAAATCAAACCACAAAAAGAAGCCACCCTGGTGAAACCTTGGTATTAATAGGTTGTACAACAAAAGAAAGAAAATCCTGCCGGGAGGTAAGAGGGAATGTGCACAATATAACAGTAAGTTCCTTATTAGTCTAAACAAACAAATCAATGAACTTGCCAAGATTCTGAAGGCAGACTTTAAGGTAAAATATCCTTCAAAGCTAAGGAATAATCATAAGGCATTTTTCAGTTATGTCTTCAATCTCTCAACAATGTGTGGGATTCATTGTAGATGGCATTACATGTACTCGGCCAGAAGACCTAGCAAATCTGCTGACCATCAAATCCAGCTCAAATTTCACCTCCCTATTACCCCCAGTTCTCCCACAGGAAATACCCTCCACCACTCCACTGCCAATTATCACCAAATTCCAGGGGCCTGACAGTATAAAAGATTGCCTCTTAAACAGCTTAAATCAGGACTTATGAGGCCCGGTAGGATTTCTATTTAACCACAGCTTCTGGAATGACTTTGTCCTAATAGAGTGGAGGACAGCAACAGTCAGCCCTCTGCATAAAGGGAACCATCTACTGACGGTGAAGATAACCGAAACTGCCAAGACCAATCAAAAAATAAAAAAAGCTGTGAACTGGGTCAGGACCTGGAATTTGGGGACTAAACCCAAACAACACTGAAACCTAAACAGCAACCAAATATACCCCCAAGCAGGGTAATGCTTTGCATAGACAAACTGTAGCAAGAGTAAGCATGACAAACTGCCAACAACAGAGCAGCCAAATGCAAAGAACAACAGAGTTAAGTCTCATCTGGTTAATCAGATGCAGATGTAGGCAAGGGTATAGCCAGCAATATGTACATTTTACACACATGACCCATCTTGCACCCCTTTATATAAAAAGTGTAGGTCATGTCACAACATCATAGTGCAGAATATTATCTTTTTGTAGGTTCATAGTTAAATACTGGGTTAGCTGCCCTTGCAGGCCATTTTAAGCCTTATCAACAGCTCTTCAAACGTGGGAATCAAACTCTGTACCATGAGTTTTTAGTTAAAGACTTTAAGCATTATGCCAACTCCAATCCCCATATACTTTGGGAAGTAAAAATACAACCTGGAATACCAGCTAACTCTGGAGCTTTTAGAAAATTTTCTAAGGCAAACTTCCTACTGCTAAATGACATCTCAGCAAAATTACAAGCTCCCCAAACCCTTTTAACATAACTGCCTATGTGGAATTGTTCATGGAAACCCTGTATAATCATGTTAACAGCTCCACTGAGACATCTGTATCCACGCGTAACAAACACAGCACTAACCTAAAGCACACACAATTTTTTTTTAGATACCCTATTATATTTGTTAGTGTCTCCTAGAATATCATACATTTTCCCTTCATATAATATTGTCCCTAATAACTGCTCTTCCACCCAAGTTCCCAGGCCTCAATGAAAATGTTTGTATTACCTCAGTCCTGAAAATGATATAATAGCTTGGTGTAATAAAATATCAAGTGATTACATGTTTTATAATAGGTTTTTAATTATAAAGATAAGTAAAACTAGCCTTCTTTGACTTTATATTATAAATAGTCTAAACTGTACTTGAGATGTAATGTGTTTTAATACGCAAAGAATAACATGCATTATTGTTTTTTTAATGGTATAATACATTTTTCCACTAGATGGAGCTCCAACACTGTTTATGGACACATCTAATGTGGCCCTCATTTTAAAAGACTTTAAGAAGTTTTTAAAATATTTATGTTTTGACATTCATGTTCTATATGTATAATGAAATATTTTAGTAAATACGTGACAAGGAAGGTTACTCTTAGTAGTTAGGAACAATGTACTACACCACATGAATATGTTAGATTACATTTGTTGTTGTTGTGTCTTTCAGCTTTTCCTGGTTAGGGGTCGCCACAGCGGAACTCCGGTCCGCTAATGATTGGTAGTTGATTTTTACGTGCCGAGTTACCAGCCCTGACGCACAACCTTCAACGAAGGTACGCCCATTCACGTATGTCTCCACGCAGAAGATGCTCTAGCTGAGAATTGAACCGGACAGCGTCTTACTGTGAAGCGACAATGCTACCACAGCACCACCACCGCGTGTCATGTTAGATTACATTTAACTTATGAAATAATTAAGGGGTTGATTTTATTGGACAGAAGGATAACTGAGTATATATAAGGAAGAAATTAACACACTGTGTGTTTATGGCATTTGACGAAGTTTATTTGTAAATGAAAATGCAGTGTATAAGACTACGTTAATGTGAGTACGGTGTTTAAGGTTACATTAATAAAGATGATGTGAAGTGGTTATTGCTGGCAAGCTGGTGTGTTTTCTCCTACCTGTTGCCTGGTTTTGGATTGTTTGTGTTCACGTTTGGCAATTTTTTCTCCTTTTACACTGAGTGTAATAGATTGGGCACCGCCAGAGCATCCCCTCCTGCAGCAACCCCCTACCGCTCCAGTAGCAGCCCCTTCCCCAGCCATTCCAGTGTTCTACTACTTGGCTATTTCTCCCCAGTTACCATAAACACTGTTCAAACCTGTTAGTGTGCATACTGTTTTCTTATTTACTTCTACAATGATTACAGAAATTGAAACAAACAGTATTGTCTCGCAATGAAAACAGACATAAGCAGTAAACTTCATTGCCCTTAAAACTCACATTCATTGAAATGGAATGATGCCAGGGCACTTCTATGGGCTAGGCTTGTAAAGGCTCCAGGGCCATTAGCCTTGTACATACCTATGAAAACCCACATTCATTTTGCATCTGGCCAGTGGAGGACCAAGCTTACCTCTGGGCTGTTTTCAAATCGTAGGCCCCTTGCACACATTTTTAGGACCATGCACACATGCACATGTTTTTGATTCACTTTCCTGGTTGTATTAAATTATATTCCTTGTATCATAAGCACCACTTGTTAGAGTGTGTTTTAAATTTGTAGTTTTGAACAGTCTTCTAGTAAGCAATGAAACAAAATGTATGAACCAATAATGACAAAACTACCCATTTCAGAAAGTTTCAACCATAAAAGGCCACTCAAACTTCTGTCATTACAATCCACCAATATCAGTACATACGCAAAATCTCTGCAGAAGTAAGTCATCTAAATGATTCCACATTAAAGGGATCTGTAATTAATGAAGAGGTTGCTGCAAGCAAACAACTTTATATTTCAGTATTTCATCTACAAATTCAGTGCTTGCTGCCCGCGACAGTTATCCCACTCCACAAAGGGGGAGCCACGACGGACCCCGGGAACTACCGCCCCATTAGCCTGACGAGCCTGGTCTGCAAGGCCATGGAATGTATCATCATGGAACTCATAAACAAAGACATTGGTAATCTCCAAACTCTGGACCCTACTCAGTTTGGATTTGTAAAAGGCAGATCATGTCTCCTTAACCTGATTGACTTCTTTGAAGCAGTCACCAAAGCCATAGATGAGGGTAAAATGGTTCACACAGCTTATCTAGATCTCGCCAAGGCTTTCAACACCATCCCCCACTCTGGAATTATAGATAAGCTCACTAAACTAGGTGTAAATCCCTATGTCACAAGATGGGTTGCCAACTGGCTCATGGACAGAACCCACACTGTGAAAGTAGCGGATTCCAAATCCGACATCAGACCAGTGACAAGTGGAGTACCACAGGGTTCAGTCCTGGGTCCTCTCCTGTTTGGTATCTACTTTTCTGAAGTGCAGGCCAACACAGAAGGTCTTTGGCTAACAAAGTTTGCAGATGACTGCAAACTAGGAGCCATAATCGAAACTCCTAACGATGTGGACAAACTACAAAAGGGCCTCACTGAGACAGATACCTGGTGTCAAAGCCATGGCCTGAAGCTCAATGCCAAAAAGTGTATTGTCATCCCCTTTGGTAAAAACTCTGTACCCATGAACTACCACATAGCTGGTAGTCTACTTAATGCCGAAAATGTGATGAGACCTTGGGACACAGGTGGACAGTAGTCTCTCCTTTGATAATCACATCGCCACAGTGGTCAGGAAATCCTTCCACGTGGCTCATCTCATCACAAAAGGATTCTCATCCAGAAAAAAGAGGTCATTGTTCCCCTCTACTCATCACTCATTAGACCCATTATAGAGTACAACGTGCCCCTTTTGGTATGTACCTCACAAGACATCTACAACAACTGGAAAGACCACAGAAATACCTCACAAAGAGGATTACTGGCCTCAAACAGATGCCCTACGCAGACCGTCTCAAAAAGCTACAGCTTTACTCCATCGCATATCGCCTACTCAGGGGCGATCTCTGCCTAACATACAAAGCTATGTCAAACCCAGAGCTGTTGGACATGCTCCACTTAAAGAAATCCCAATCCCTCCGAGCTACACGCTCTAGGGACCTTAACCTTGTCACCACAATAAACAGAACATACTGGAGGGATAGATTCCTGTCCCAGAGACTTCCCATACTCTGGAACAGACTACCTATCTATGTCAAACAGAGCTCCTCATTAGCACTCTTCAAGAAAAATCTTGATGATTGGATGGGAAATGGGAAATTCACCCCGGGGATCACTTCTGCGGCTCTGCTCGACAGGGGCACAGGAAAATAATTTTCTTGGGTGGTGAAAGCCAGGGTACATTTTTTGGCTAGGCTTGTATGGGCCCTAGGGCCGATAGCCTAGTACCTACCTATGAACCTATAAAAATAAATTGCCTATGTTACATTAAAAAAATAATAAGCCAGTAATATTGCAATAGGGAATGGATGGCAAACTGATAACAGGTTCATAGTTACTAGATAACTCCTCCATAGAAGGACATATTCACAGGACTCCAGCATCCACTCCCTTTAAAGTACAACACAGTACCAGTGATTCATCTGCATACTGTGGGAGTAGAACCCACGGCCTTCTACATCAGAAACAAGCACACTACCTGTTATGCTACTAACAATGCAAACAGACTTAGCATAAGCAGCACTAAACTTCTCTTACGCTAAAACTCTCAGCTCCTTGTAAAATCCACTTGACACTCGACTAAATTTCTCAACTTCACAGCACAAGAAATCTGAAAAAGGCCAAAATTTATTTGGGGGGAGGGGGGCAAAGGCCCAAAACCAGGGACACATTTTAAATATTGCTTGTATAATCTTAGAAAGTAAAAAAAAAAAAAAATAGAGAAGAAAAAAGAGATAATGTAATCCACTGTGATAGAAGTCTGTGGAAATAAATCCAGTGCTGCACAGAAGGTAAAATCCACAAAACTAACCACGACACCCTTTTAAAAATCCAAAAAGTTTTAATGTAAGGTTAGCGCTTTCATGCCCCAATGAGCACTTCTTCAGACCAATATTTGTCTGAAGAAGTGCTCATTGGGGCATGAAAGCGCTAATCTTATATTAAAACTTTTTGGATTTTTAAAAGGGTGTTGTGGTTAGTTTTGTGGATTTTACCTTCTGTGCAGCAATCTTAGAAAGTCGCTAAAATAAAGTGTTTTGTGTTACCATGTGTTTCCTGAAAGAAAAGACAACTGAAACTTAAAGGGCTATCATTATTTAGGGAATTCAGTTCTCACTGAAAGCCACAAATTTTAAGAGGAACAGATGAAAAGTATGAGCCAAATATTCTGTGAAAATCTGGAAAGTTGAGAGCCATGGACTCAACTCCCAGAATCGCCACTGGTGGTATGGGTAGAAAATTCAGCCTCTTGTTCTTTGTACTTAAGGTACAGAGTTTGAGCCTGAGTAACACTAACCACCAGGTACACCTAACATACACACGCACACACACACGCACACGTACCCATAACACTGGGGAGCAGCAGAGAACTCTCCTCGCCTCAAAAACTAACTGCACTGTACCAAGAAAACATTATGGATCAACAAAACTCTCCTTGCCGCAGCAATGATCAGCACTCGGGGGAGCATTTTAAGTCTCCTTAAAAGCTGTACCTTGTACCCGAAAACACAAAATGCTTGGGCACATATCTGATCAGGCACTCACACACACTTACCAATGGAATAGCTAATTAGTTTAACTTCTGCACACCTGTTCCATATTAGTGTGATATGCATACATGGGTCCTAAAGAAGACAAATCCACATTGGGTCCTCCTTAAAGAAAAAATGGTAATTGCCTATGTTGCTTCAGTTATTTTTACCCCAAGAGACAGGTCTTGCAGCTGTAAAAGTGTGTGTGTGGGGGTGCTTCCTCCCCCTCGATCTATGTTTCTGGCGCCCTTGCCTACAGCGCAGTATTTGTCTGTAAAACATTGTTCATGCAGACGTCACTGTTCCAGAGTTGCTGTTACTGCATTGACTTTGTACTTGATTTTCTTCAGTCAAAATGTTTTAACAAACATTTGTTGCTCTTCAATGGCTACTTAAAACACAAATGGTCTAAATGCCACAGAACAGACTTTAAAAGTGTTTTTTTCCTGCTGCTTCTTTATAGACTTTCTAATTTTTAGTTTTTTGTTATACTTGAGTCAGTTCTTCAGCTCATGTCTCTCCCCATCCATGCTTCACCTCCCCAGCTGCGAAAGTGCTGACGGGAATTTGAGCTGTTTACTGCTGAGATCCGAGGTGGTGGTGCTGCAGTAGCGTTGTCGCCTCACAGTTAGATGTTGTCCTGTTCGATTCTCAGCTAGAGCGTCTTCTGTTTGGAGACGTGCGTGAATGGGCGTACCTTCATTGAAGGTTGTGCGTCAGAGCTGGCAAGTCGGCATGGAAAAATCTACTGCCAATCATTAGCGGACCGGAGTTCCACTGTGGCGACCCCTAACCGGGAAAAGCCGAAATACACAACTGCTGTGACTGACATCTCACAGCAGGAGACTTGAGTAATGGCCTGTTTCCTTCTTCAGCCTTATTTTGACAGTGGGATATTTTTGCTGCACCACAGCCTTCTCCTGTCATGAAATTTCATTCCATGCTTAATAACACTTTAGAACGCACTGTTTTGCAAGCATTCAAACTCCTATTCTCAAGGCTTCCTGTTCAGCCAAACTCCCAAACATATTTTGACTAGTGTGGTTTAAGTACAGAACAGTTAAAGTACTTTATTTCCTGAATTGCATAGTACTTCACCCTATTTGAGGTTGTGAATTAAATAGTCCACAGCATGATTACAAAATTTTGCATTAAACAAAACCAAGGACATTTGAAGTGTGCGGTCTTTGTCTATTTACCAAATTCAGTAGTGACATTGCTGTCAGCAACTTGTCACATAGATATGGGGCTTGTCTGGATTTTCATAGGTAAGTACTAGGCTATCTGCCCGAGGGCCTCTATAATCCTAGCCAGAATGTGTTGGCTTTTGCCACCCCCTTAGATTAGTTCCCTGTGCCTCGGTCCAGCAGAGCCATTAGTTCCCTGTGCCTCTGTCCAGCAGAGCCACAGCAGTGATCCCTCGGGTAAATTTTCTGTTTCCCATCCACTCGTCAAGGTTTCTCTTGAAGAGTGTTAGTGAGAGGCTCTGCCTAATGTAGATTGGAATCCTGTTCCAAAGCATGGGGAGTCTCTGGGACAGGAATCTATCCCTCCAGCATGCCCTATTTATCGTTGTGGTGAGGTTTAGATCCCTAGAGTGTGTGGCTGTTGGGGATTTGTTTTTTTTTTTTTTAGGTGGAGCATGTCCATCAGTTCTGGATTGGACATGGCCTTGTACGTCAGGCAGAGATCACCTCTGAGTAAGTGGTATGCAACAGAGTACAGCTGAAGTTTCTTCAGTCGGGCTGCATACGGGCATATGTTTGAGGCAGAAATCCTCTTGGTGAGGTACTTCTGTGGTCTTTACAGCTGTTGCAGGTGTCTTGTAAGGTACATCCCAAATGGGGCATTGTACTCTATGATGGGTCTGATGAGTGATGAGTAGAGGGGCACAATAACCTCTTTTGTTCTAGATGCGAACCCTTTTGTGATTAGGTGGGCCACATAGAAGGATTTTCTAACCACCTTGGCAATATGATTATCAAAGGAGAGATTACTATCTACTTGGGTCCTCAGATCCCTTATTACATTTTCTGCATTTAGGGGACTACCACATATGTGGTAGTTTGTGGGTACTTTGTTTTTTTCCAAAGGGGATAACTATGCACTTTTTGGCATTTAGCTTGAGGCCATGATTTAGACACCAGGTATCCATCTCAGTGAGACCCTTCTGGAGGATGTCTGTATCAGCTGGAGAGTCAGTTATGGCCCCTGGTTTGCAGTCGTCTGTGAACTTGGTCAGCCATAGTCCTCCTGTGCTTGCCTGTACCTCTGAGAAGTATATACTGAACAGGAGGGGTCCCAGGACTGAGCCCTGGGGGATGCCACTTGTAAATGGTTTAGAGTCGGACCTAGAGCCTGCAACTCTCACCGTCTGGGTTCTATCCATGAGTCAACTGGCAACCCATCTCATGACATAGGGGTTTATGTTCAGGCTGATGAGCTTGTCTATAATACCAGAATGGGGAATGATGTGGAAAGCCTTTGCGAGGTCTAGGTAGGCTGTGTGGACCTCCTTTTCCTCGTCTAAAGCCTTGGCAACTGTCTCAAAGAAGTCCACCAGGTTTAGGAGACATGATCTGCCCTTAACAAAGCCAAACTGGATAGGGTCCAATAAATGAACAACCAGGATCCAAATGAACCACAAATCTTTAAGTAAAAAACTGTTTTAATTTAATTTACTGAAAGATTTGTACTTTATTTGTATCCTGGTTGTTCATTTATCAGAGTGTGGGGGTGGTGTTGGGTAGGGTCCAATGTTTGAAGGTTCCCAATGTCTCTGCTAATGAATTCCATGATGATGCGCTCCATAGTCTTGCAGACCAGGCTAGTCAGGTTTATAGGACGATAGTTCCCGGGGTCCATTGTGGCTTCACCTTTGTGGAGCGGGATAACTGTAGCTGTGCGCCACTCTATGGGTACGTGGCGTGTAGAGAGGCTGAGTTTGGACAGTGTGTTTAGGTGGGGGTTAGTTCATTTTGGAGCTCATGTAAGACACAAACTGGGACACCGTCTGGTCCCATTGAAGCTGTATTTTTGGCTTTGGATAGGGCTGTTTTAACTTGTGTGTCAGTGATTGCTGGGGCACTACATTCTTCTGGTATGGTTATGGGCCCTTTAGGGGGGTGAAGTTTGCACTAAACCTGTCTGCCAGAATGTTGGCAATATCAGTTGGTTCAGTGTATTTTGTGCCATTCTGCACTAACTCAGAGCAGATCTGAGAGTTTCCACTTAGGTTCTTGACATAGCTAAAGAATGCTTTGTGGTTATCTTTGGAGTCCTTGGCAATTTTTCTTTCAAAGCTAGCCTTGGATGATTTTATGAGGGATCATAGTTTCTTCCTGATACTGATCAGGGATGTCTTTCCTTCTTGGGATTTTACTCTTTTCTGCATTAGTTTCCTTCTTCTATTGTATAGCTTGTTTATGGCAGGGGTCCACCAGACTGGTTTCCTTTTCTTGGAGGAGTGAGTCTTGGTTTTGCATGGGATAGCACAATCCATGCATTCTTGTAGGTGCTCATAGAGTGTTTTTGTAAGGGATTCAGCAGCTTGGACAGTATTGTCCTTTAGCATGGGGGCTGTGAACCTTTCCACCTCGGTCTTAAGTAACGTGAAGTTTGCTTTTGAAAAATGTTTCACGATGGTTTCCTTGATTGGGGGTGGGGGCGGAATGTGGATATCTAGAGTGATTAGTCTATGGTCTGATCTAACCAGCGAGGGTTTGACCTCCGGTGTAGAACACTGGTCGCCCATGTTGGTGATGACCAGGTCCAATATGTTGTCACCTCTGGTGGGGGTGTTGACCAGTTGATCCAGGGTGTTCGAGTTTATAAATTCTAGGCAAGGGAGTTAGTACTTGAGTAGTTCTCCCAGTTAATGTTTGGGTAATTGAAATCACCCAATATTAGGGCATTTGGTAGGACCTTCATGTCCAGTGTCTCCAGAAATGTGGAATGGGGGTCCTGGGTCATGGGTGATCTGTAGCAAGTTACAATTTGAATTGCAGTTTTGCCCATTGTTAGTTGCACATGGATGATCTCTGAGGCATTGTGCTGTGCCACTAAACTGGAGGTGTGGGTATCCTTGATGAATATGGATACACCCCCACCTTTTGTGTTTCGGTCCGGGTTCGGTGGTTGAAATGTATGGTATGAGTTATAGCCTGGTAGTGCTGGGGTGCTCTCTGGAGCCTTAAACCAGGTTTCTATTGCTGCACAGATATCAGTGTTTTCCATACTGAGGAGTGGCTCGAGTGCATGCATTTTGAGGTTTATACTTCTGGCATTGAGTAGCATTACCCTCAGTTTTTGGTTACTTGTGCTATTTATGGTGGTGGGTTTGTCTTTTGAGCATTGCCTAAAAAAGGCACTATGGGGGCGGCAAAAGCCTTGGCCAGTATTCGAAAGCCTAAGGGTGGCAGGTGCAAGCCATCTCTTGCGAAGCAACGTGGCTTATCGAGCATGTCGTCCTAGGTGGACAGATACTGGATCCCCTCTGAATGACACCAGAAACTTAGCCAATAGTTGAAATTGATCATTTTTTCTTTATACTGTGGCATCATTCTTGGTGAGGGCAGGATGCTACTCAGGGTCAGGGTCTTACCAGCCTGGGCTACGTTATCAGAAAGCTCTTCCATGTCTCTTTTCATGTAGTCCAGGGAGGTAAGTCTAAACCAACATGGACAATGACAGAGTCATATTTGTACTTGTTCTGGAGCAACCTGAGTGCTTGTGCTATGTGGCAGATCCTGGCACTCGACAGGCAGCTAACTGAAACCTTCTCCTTGTCCAGCCTAGTTAGTGGGACATCAGTGTGCCTGACTATAGAGTCACCTATTACTAGTGTGTTGGGTATGTTATTTTGCCATAAGGGCTGTGATTGCGTGGCACACAGATTATGTGAAGTATGTGTTTCATGGTTTGTGATGGGGTGTGGAGGTTGCTTGGGTGTCTGCTTTGGAGGTCTCTGTTGCTTTTGGAGATTTTTATTTTTTGCCTCCGAGTATGTTTTCGTGTATTTATGTGAGTTATTTGCCGGTGTTGGTTTAGTAGGTCTATGTGAGACTGGTGGTGTGTTGCAAGTATTTTCCTTCTCCTCTTGACTGTCAGTTCCAGTCTTGGGTTGAGAGAGCTTTGCCTCCAGTTTGGCTGTGTAATTGCATCTCTCGCATATATTAGTGTTTAGTGATAGGAGGAGAGGGTTGTCTGTGTACATGAGGCAGTTGTAACATTGCCTCAAAATGCCCAGATTCACCAGTTGGACTGGAGAGTACACCTGAATCTGCCCTTTGGACATGCCTGAATAGGTAAAGTGAGCTGTTTTACTGATTAGCTGATAGGGATGAATAGAGAGCCTTGTCCTTCTGGGCAGTATAGGGGGTCTTGTACTACGGTTAATTAGTGTTTGCTATGAGTTTTGAGCAAGTGCTGGGCTGTGAAATGAATGGTTTGAGTGCTTAAGTTGAAAGTTTGTCTAGTTCCAAGGGAAAAATTGAGCAGACTTTGTGGAGCCGGGAATAGTTTAACCCTAGCTAACTTGCACTGCCTGGCACGCAAAACCGTGCAAATGCAGTTTTTATAGCGGGAAAATTAAAGAGATAGAAATTAGCCAAAAATGGCCAATAAAATACTAACTTCTGGACTACAGCAAACAAGGCACACAAATTTCAGAAAGAAACAGATCAAATAAGCAGGCACAATAAGCCTTTAACCAGAAATTCCCAGCTCAGAAGGGCAGAATCTAGCCTCTCCTCCCACAAGAGTGCAGACCACAAACCTTCTTAATGTAAAATAACTGGCCTGAAGCCCAAGTGCTTAAACCAGAACTAATACACTTTTAGAATAATAGACACTGAGCCTTCAATCAGCAATTCCCAACTTAGAAGGATGTAAGATGCCTGTCCTGCCACAACAATGCAGTCCACAAACCTTCTTAATGTAAAGCAACTGGTCTGAAGCCCAAGTGCTTAAACCGAAAGGCTTAGAATAACAGTTACAATTTAATCAGGCTACTACCAAGCAGTAATAACTGCAGCAGAATAAACACAACTGAGTACATTTAAGAAGAAGCATAAGCAAAATAAGGTAATAAAATGGGAAGAAACACAAACACAGTAAAAGCAGATGAATAAAGTGCATTTTTATATAACAATAGAAAACAAGCAAACTGATTTAAACAAATTACCCAATTAACCAGTAAAACAACTCAAAACTGAGCCCTGTTCCAGCAGTCTTCAGTCAGACAAGTTCTAACCGCACACTCCTGCCACTAGGGTGCAAGGGAACCTTCTCCAAAAAAGATGGCCTGGATTAGTGCTCAAGTTATACAGACAAAGCTAGATTCAGCATGCCTGACTCTAGTCTATGCTACATCAGACAAGGAGCACCAATATCAGAAAAACAGTTCAAATGGGCAGGCACATTAAGCCTTTAACCAGAAATTCCCAGCTCAGAAGGGTAGAATCTAGCCTCTCCTCCCACAAGAGTTCAGACCACAAACCTTCTCACACGGTAAGAATAGCGGGCTCCAGGTCCGACTCTAAACCAGTCGCAAGTGGTGTCCCGCAGGGCTCTGTTCTGGGACCCCTACTGTTCGGCATATATTTCTCAGAAGTACAGGCAAACACAGGAGGACTATGGCTAACCAAGTTCGCCGATGACTGCAAACTGGGAGCCATAATTGACTCTCCGGCTGACACGAACATCCTTCAAAGTCCTTCAAAGTCATGGCCTCAAGCTAAATGCCAAAAAATGCATAGTCATCCCGTTTGGGAAAAACAAAACACCCACGAATTACCACATAGGCAGAAGCCCCTTTAATACAGAAGAGGTAATAAGAGATCTGGGGACCCAGGTAGATAGTAATCTCTCCTTTGACAATCATATTGCCAAAGTAGTTAGGAAATCCTTCTATGTGGCCCATCTAATTACTAAGGGGTTCGCATCTAGAAATAGAGGTTATAGTGCCCCTCTACTTGTCACTCATCAAACCCATCATAGAGTACAATGCCCCATTTGGGATGTACCTCACAAGACACTTCCAACAGCTGGAAAGACCACAAAAGCACCTCACCAAGAGGATTACTGGCCTCAAACATATGTCCTCTGCAGCCCGACTGAAAAAACTCCAGCTGTACTCAGTGGCATATCGCTTACTCAGAGGTGATCTCTGCCTGACTTACAAAGCCATGTCCAACTCAGAATTGATGGACATGCTCCACCTAAAGAAATCCAAGTCACTGCGAGCCACGTGCTCCAGTGAGCTAAACCTCGCCACAACAATAAATAGAACATGCTGGAGGGATAGATTCCTTTCACAGAGACTCCCCATGCTTTGGAACAAAATTCCTAATTACATTAGGCAGAGCCCCTCACTAACAGTCTTCAAGAGAAGCCTTGACGAGTGGATGGGTAACAGAAAATACACCCCTAGGATCACTTCACTGGCTCTGCTTGACAGAAGCTCAGTTAATTAATCAATGGGGCGGCGAAAGCCGACACACTCTGGCTAGGCTTATAAATGCACTCGGGCAGATGCGAACCCCTTAGTAATTAGATAGCCTAGTACCTGCCTATGAACCTATAATGTAAAATAACTGGCCTGGAGCCCAAGTCCTTAAACCAGAACTAATACACTTTTAGAATAACAGACACTAAACCTTCAGTCAGCAATTCCCAACTTATAAGGATGTAAGCTACCTGTCCTGCCACAACAGTGTAGACCACAAACCTTCTTAATGTAAAACAACTGGTCTGAAGCCCAAGTGCTTTAACCAAAAGACTTAGAATAACAGTTACAATTTAATCAGGCTACTACCAAGCAGTAATAAATGCAGCAGAATAAACACAAGTGAGTACTTTTAAGAAGAGGCAAAAGTAAATAAGGTAATAAAGTAGGAAGAAACACAAATACAGTAAAAGCAGATAAAGTGCAAACATTTATATATATATATATATATATATATATATATATATATATATATATATATATAACAATAGAAAACAAGCAAACTGATTTAGGTTCATAGGTAGGTAGGTACTAGGCTATCGGCCCAATGGCCTACGTAAGCCTAGCCAACAAGGTTCCCTGGCTTATGCCACCCAAGAAAGTTATTTTCCTGTGCCACTGTTGTGCAGAGACACAGAAGTGATCCCCGGGGTGTATTTCCTATTTCCCATCCACTCATCAAGATTTTTATTGAAGAGTGCTAATGAAGAACTTTGCTTGACATAGATGGGTAGCCTGTTCCAGAGTATGGGAAGTCTCTGGGACAGGAATCTATCCCTCCAGCATGTCCTGTTTATTGTGGTGACAAGGTTTCGGTCCCTAGAGCGTGTAGCTCGGACGGATTGGGATTTCTTTAGGTGTAGCATGTCCAACAGCTCTGGGTTTGACATAGTTTTATGTTAGGCAAAGATCACCTCAGAGTAGGTGATATGCTACAGAGTAAAGCTGTAGTTTTTTGAGACGGTCAGTGTAGGGCATTTGTTTGAGGCCAGTTACCCTCTTTGTGAGGTACTTCTGTGGCCTTTCCAGCTGCTGCAGATGTCTTGTGAGGTACATTCCAAAACGGGCGTTGTACTCTATAATGGGTCTAATGAGTGTCGAGTAGAGGGGAACAATGACCTCTTTTTTTCCTGGATGAGAACCCTTTTATGATGAGGTGTGCCACATAGAAGGACTTCCTGACTACTGTGGCAATGTGACTATCAAAGGAGAGACTACTGTCTACCAGGGTCCCAAGGTCTCTTATCACACATTCGGTGTTAAGCGGTAGTTCATGGGTATAGAGTTTTTGCCAAAGGGGATGACGCTGCATTTTTTGGCATTGAGCTTGAGGCCATGGCTCTGACACCAGGCATCTGTCTCAGCGAGACCCTTCTGTAGGATGTCCACATCATTTGGGGACTTGACTATGGCTCCTAGTTTGCAGTCATCTGTGAACTTCATTAGCCAGAGGCCTTCTGTGTTAGCCTGTACTTCAGAGAAGTAGATACCAAACAGGAGAGGTCCCAGGACTAAACCCTGTGGTACTCCACTTGTCACTGGTTTGAGGTCAGATTTGGAGTCTGCAACGTTTACAGTGTGGGTTCTGTCAGTGAGCCAGTTGGCAACCCATCTTGTGATGTAGGGATTTATACCTAGTTTAGTGAGTTTAGCTAGAATTCCAGAATGGGGGATTGTGTCAAAAGCCTTGGCAAGGTCAAGATAGGCCGTGTGAACCCCCTTACCCTCATCTGTGGCTTTGACGACTGCCTCAAAGAAGTCGATCAGGTTCAGGAGGCGTGATCTGCCTTTCACAAACCCGAACTGGGTGGGATCCAGAGTTTGGAGGTTACCAATGTTTTTGATTATGAGTTCCATGATGATACGTTCCATGGCCTTGCAGACCAGGCTCATCAGGCTAATAGGGCGGTAGTTCCCGGTGTCAGTGGTGGCTCCCCCTTTGTGGAGTGGGATAACTGTTGCTGTGCATCATTCAGTGGGCACAAAGCCTGACATGAGACTATGACTAAACATGGTGTTTAGGTGGGGAGCTAGTTTGTTCTAAAGTTCATGTAAAATGCAGCCTGGGATGTTGTCTGGTCCCATGGATGCTGTGTTTTTGGCTTTAGAGAGTGCAGCTTTTACCTGCATAGTTGTGATTACAGGGACTCTGCATTCTTCCTGTATAGATATGGGCCCTTTATGGGGGGGGGGGGGTTAAAGGTAGCACTGAACCTATCTGCCAGAATGTTGGCTATATCAGTTGGTTCTGTAATTTTCATGCCATTTTGCTGTAACTGAAAGCAGATCTGGGTGTTTGCAGTCAAGATTCTTGACATACCTATAGAATGCTTTGTGGTTGTCCTTAGAATTAGTGGTGATTTTTATTTTCATAGCTAGCTTTGGAGGATCTTATAAGGGATCTCAGCTTCTTACTGGAGCTGACCAGGGAACTCCTCCACTCATGGGATTTTACTCTCCTTTGTAACAGTTGCTTCCTTCTGTTGTACAGTTTGTTTATGGCAGGGGACCACCAGATTGGCTTCCTTTTTTTGGAGGATAGTGGCTTGGTTCTGTTTGGGATAGCATGATCCATACACTTGTGTAAGTGCTTATAGAGTGCATTTGTGTAGGATTCAGCAGTTATAACTGTATTGTCCATCCGCATGGGTGTCATGAAGTTCACCACTTCTGTCTTAAGAAGCATGAAGTTGGCTTTGGAGAAATTTTTTACCTTGGTTTCCTTAATGGGGGGTGGGGGCGGGATGTGGATATCAAGGGTGATTAGCTTATGGTCTTATCAGACCAATGAGGAGTTGACTTCAGGTGTGGAACTCATGTTGGTAATGACTAGGTCTAGGATATTGTTGCCCCTGGTGGGGGTGTGGATAAGTTGATCCAGTAAATTCCAGAAAGTGTTGAGTTAAGGAATTGGTACACAAGTAGTTTTCCCATTTAATGGTGGGGTAGTTGAAGTTGCCCATTATTAGGGTGTTTGGTTGAACCACTAATATTTTCCAGTACATCAAGAAAAGAGGAGTGGGAATCCTGGAGCATGGTGGGGGATCTGTAACAATCTACAGTTTGGATTGCAGTTTTGCCCAGCGTTAGTTGCACTTGGATAACCTTGGATGCATTATGCTGAGCAACTAGCCTGGAGGTGTGGATATGCTTAATGAAAATGGACACACCTCCGCCTTTGGTGTTTCGGTCCAGGTTACATGGCCGAAAAGTGTGGTATGAGTTATAGCCTGGTAGTGCAGGGGTGCTCTCTGGAGCCTTGAACCAGGTCTCAGTCACTGCACAGATATCGATGTTCTCCATTTTAAGGAGTGCCTCGAGTGAGTGCATTTTGAGATTTAGACTTCTAGCATTGAGTAGCATCACCCTCAGTTTTTGCTTGCCTGTTCCTGTTACGGTGGTGATTTTGTCATTTGAACCTTGCCTAAAAAAGGCACTATAGGGGCGGTAAGAGCCTTAGTCAGTATCTGGAATCCCAGGAGCAACAGGTGCAGGCCATCTCTGGCAAAGCATTGTGGCCTGTCGACCATGTCATCCCAAGCAGACAGATACTGGATCCCATTAGAATGACTCCAGAAGCTTAGATAATTGTTGAAGTCAATCATTTTGTCCTTGTACGCTGTGGCGACCCCTAACCGGGAAAAGCCGAAAGACACAACAACTGCAGTATCATTCTGGGCGATGGCAGAATGCTACTCAGGGCTAGGGTCATACCTGCCAGGGCTACAAGATCAGAGAGCTCTTCCATGTTTCTTTTCATGTAGTCCAGGGAGGTACATCTCAGGTCATTCACACCAACATGGACAATGACAGAGTCATATTTGTACTTGTGGAGTGACCCGAGTCCGTGGGTTATGTGCTGGATCCTGGCACCCAACAGGCAGCTGACAGTAACCTTCTCCTTGTTTAGCCTGGTGAGTGGGACATCAGTGTGCCTGACTATAGAGTCACCTATGACTAGTATGTTGGGTACATTATTTTGCCTTATTGGCTGTGGTTGAGTGGCACACTGAGTCTGTGGGCTATGTGTCATTTGGGTTGTTTTGGGGAATGGAGGTTGCTTGCGTTTCTGCTTTGTGTTACTGTGTGTGGATTTTGTTGGTGTAGATTTAGTGAGACTATGTGATGAGTGTGGTGTGGTGCAAATGTTTACCTTCTCCTCTTGACTGTCAAGTTCAGTCTTGGTTGAAGAGAGGTTTACCTCCAGTTTGGCTAGATAAGTGCATCTCTCACAGGTTGTAGTGTTGGGTGGTAGGAGGAGAGGGTTGTCTGTGTACATGAGGCAATTTCTACATTGCCCCAAGATGCCCAGATTCATCAGATAGACAGGAGAGAACACTGGGAGCTGACCCTTGGACATGCCTGAATAAAAAAACTATTTTCCTCTAGATAAGTGAGGAAAGTGAGTACAAGAGCTGTTTTTCTCTATGCAAGTAAGAAATGTAAGTACAAAAACTGTTTTCCTCTAGGTAATGAGGAAGGTTGAGTGCTATAGTAATTAGTAGGTTATTTATTGTTTACAAGTTCTGAACAAGTGCTGAGCCAAGAGTAAGCTAATTTAAGTGCTAAAACTAAGAATGTGCATCTGCACTAGATGAGTTACAGGACAGAAACAAGTGAAAATGTGCAGGCTTTCAAATCAAAACGTTGAGAGAGATGGAAAAGATTGCTCAAACAGCCAATAACTACAATTTCTGGGCCAAAACCACTCCTTATGTGGTAGATAGGTTACCTAGTGCTTCCCACTCCCACTGATGAGCTAAAAGGCTTCCCTCCAACACAGAAAGGCTTGGGGGGCTCAGAAGCTTACATACAGTCCTGGATACAGCAAATCTGTATCTGGAACATTAGTTACAGGGAAGGTAGGAAACAGGCTTACAGGTTTATTTATTTCTTTTTTTTTTTCTTTTTTTTTTTTATACAGAAAAGTTAAACAGCAGTAAAAACAATTCACATGCAGTGCAAGCTAGCACACTTGAGTATGTAGCAGCAATATTAGACCAAACACAGTTTAAAAATGCAATTAAACTGAAAAGGACTAAACGCAAGTGCAGAAAGAATTTATTAAGTAGAATGTTGTAAAGAGATGGGACTGGGGGAGTGTCCCAGATCAAATCTACAGTGGGGCGGGCAACTGCAAAAGCCACAAAATTTAAACTATGAGCCAGAAATAGGGAGAGTGGGTGGGACAAAACACTTTCAGGAGAGATCAGAAAAACTATAAGCAACAATTAACAGTACAAACTCTAAAACCAAAAAAATATACTCAGCTCTGTATATTTCCAGATAGATTGAAAAGCAGTCTCTCAGAACACAGGTTGCAGCAATGAAACGCAGGCTGTTATACTAGAGGTCTAATTTTATGCAAGTGATTTGAACAAATTACCCAATTAACTGGTAAAAAAACTCAGAACTGAGCCCTGTTCCAGCAATCTTCAATCAGACAAGTTCAGGGCCTAAGTGGGTATGCCTACTCAAATGTTCTCTCTGTATTAGGCAGGATGTGCTAATGAGACTAGACTAGGATAGAGCTGGGATAGGGCGGAACAGATGGGATGGGAATGGTAGGAGTGTCTGAAATCAAAATATGATCTCGGTGTACTTGGTTGAGTGAGAAAATCAGATGGGTTCAGGAGGAGTGTTCAAACACAAATTTACAAGAGGGGTGGTCAATTCCAAAGCCACCAAGATTAATACCACAACAAGAACAGGGAGGGTGAGTGGGGAAAACTAACTGCACACAGGGAGAGAATAGAGAGAGAGCTCACAATTTTCAGTAAACAAATAAATAAGCACATAAATGCAGTACTGTTTTTAACACAATATTCAGTGAAACAGAAAAAAATAAAATTCAGTACTATCTTATAACACTGCAAGTTTGTACTTATCACAGCTTGTAATAAAGTTGATGTAGGGCATGCTAAAGCTAACCAAACAGCTCCAGTATGCAGCTATTCAGCAGAAATCTGGAACGGAGTTTAATTTACAATTTTTGCTTGTAAAGCATTGCTGGTACAGAAGATACACATTTTCAGTGAAGACCAGGGTATAAAAGCTCCACAATCATAAATCAGGCCGAGTTTCTCAAGTAGTAAGTTACACTTGGATTTTCAGCAGTCAGCACACAATGTCTGACTACACATTTTGTTTTCATACCATTCTTCGGCTTTTACCAATTATTTCTTATGCCTAGTCTGTGCATTTATCTTTAGAAATGTGCCCCGCATATCAAGTAATGTTTTACCTTTTCCCTTCCCTTTTTCAGTTCCCAGAAAACCCCTTTGGGTGCAGTTTAATGCTTCAAGGTCAGTTATTACAAAGAAAGGATGCTTAGTACAAGGACATCAAGGTTAACATCCATTGCTTGACGGATGCCACTGCATGGACCGACTCTGGCCATACAGCCTTGTACAGACAAAATACAGTACTTTATCAGTTTCTCTGCCTACAGTATTAGATAAGACCCTACCTGTAAAGTATGCCAATGTTAAATACAGCATTCAAAAATGTGTACTCTCAAAAAGTTGGATTGCCAGTGTAATACCTGAGGCCTGACTGACGTGCCGATATACCATTACCCACAGAGATCCAGCATTTCCATTCACAGTTTGTCCTTTCACTTGTTTCAACAACATGTATGCATTTTTCTCTCTTATTTTAAAGTACTTGTATCAATACAAACCTTGCATTAAATGCTGCTTAATGCAAATCTAGTGCCACAGGTCCCTGCCCAGTCAGCAACCCAGTTATGTTATTGATTTTTTGCAGCCGTAAGATGCTGCAACAACCAAGCCTGGGGCTAGGTGGTTGTGGCCCGTGGCTGCCCTACAGCAGACAGCCACTAAATGTCGATATAATACTACTACTCAATTTAGTTTAGCTGTCATTTTTTTCATTTTGTGCTTAAGACAATGTTACACCTGCAGTGTACAGCTTTCACTCATGGCTGCACTGCAGTTATGATTTAGCGCACCTTAGCTAAAGAAATCACACAAGTAATTAGGGTGTTTGGACAATCCCCCATCTTTAAACAAGTTGTATTTTACACCAGCAGCACACATTGCCTGTCCATGGTCCAATGGACATATTGCCGTTTTACCACTGTAAGTGTAAAAGACTTTCGTACTACACACCACAAATCTTGTTAGCCAACAGCTTCACTAATCCTCCTTTTTCCCATCCTAACCTGCAACTGCAGCCTTTGTTCAGTGTTGTACCACTCCGTAGCCAGAGCATTATATTTGATGTAATTACTCTATAACTTTTCTGTTAATTGGTGTCATTGTCGAGGTATGCAGTATGCCCTTTCTGTTAACTGGTGCCGTTGTCGAGGTATGCAGTGTGCCTTTTCTGTTAACTGGTGCCATTATCGAGGTGTGCAGTGTGCCTTTTCTGTTAACTGGTGTTGTTGAGCTGTGCAGTGTGCCTTTTCTGTTAACTGGTATCATTGTCGAGGTGTGCAGTGTGCCTTCAGAAGCTCCTGTGCAGAAAAGCTGTATCTCAGGCTTATTTCTGTCCAATCATTTTTCCACAGAGTACATTTAATGTCCCTCTTTACATATAGGGATATTTAGATCCAAATACTTTTCATTGTCACAATCTTAACAGATCTGTGAACAAATCCACTCAAATGCTTACCAATTTTGAGCAAACACATTTGCTCCATACGTTATGCAGCAATCTTAAGGCTTACATGACACTGATGAGAACTAAAAAGTCAGTGGTGGTTATAGCTTCATAGACTAGTACTAGGCTAACTGCTCTTGTGGGCCATTTTAAGTCTAGCCAATTGCCACATGGAAGAATTGAACCCTGTACCTTGTGTTTGTAAGGTAAACACCTTAACTGTTATACCAACCTCCCACTTCTAAAGCTGGGAGTATCATATAGTGCAACTAGAAAGGCAGTTTGTTCCCAAACATACAACCCTTTCCTTTATCCAGTAGTACCACAAAGTGCCCAGTGTTATCCAGGTGCCTGCATAGTAGTCGGTGTTTCAAGTACATCAGTCCCAGTCTTTTCCAATCTTGCACACTACATCAGCTGAGTCATTTTACATAGCCATCCATTATGGAGTCAGGATTAAGGCCATCACGCCACTGTGCAGTTCAGACTCTTCACAAGCTGTTCTCGCTCAGTACCTGGTAAAAAAATGGTGTTAACTATATAGTATTCCTTTAAATAAATGTAGTCAGTACAGAACTTTTAATTATGCACCAGTTCAGGCATACCATTACTACAAAGTTATTCACTTCCAGGGATCCATGCAAAACTGGTTTTGGTTACAATATACAAACGTTCTTGGAGCTGCAGCCAAAGGCGCATTCACTTCACCACTCTCATAACACACCCGAAGTTAATCAGCCTTCCACAATCACCAGTTTGTATCAAGCACTACACCACTCAAATCCCTACTCAAAGACCATTACAAAAAAAATTAAAATCTGCTGCTGCAAAAAATGTAGCAATTCCAGAAATCTGTACAGTGCTGCATCATTCACACAGTACGCCAAACCAGAAATCTGTACAGTGCCGCACCATTCACACAATACGCCAAACCAGAAATCTGTACAGTGCTGCACCATTCACACAATACGCCAAACCAGAAATCTGTACAGTGCCGCACCATTCACACAATACACCAAACCAGAAATCTGTGCAGTACTGCACCATTCACACAATACGCCAAACCAGAAATCTGTACAGTGCTGCACCATTCACACAATACGCCAAACCAGAAATCTGTACAGTACTGCACCATTCACACAATACGCCAAACCAGAAACACTGGCACTACAGAAACAACATTGTGTTCCTTCTCATTTTGACGTCACATTGACCAACACATGCAAATTCCAGTTTGCATTAAAAGTGCTAATTAAATTATTACAGCTTGATCATTTGTCTGTAACACATACATACACTAGAGTACATAAATATCAGCAGTGTCTACATGAGTGGACTTGCAAACTGCTATGTATTGTAGGGTGTATGCATGGAAATGCATTAAAAACTGTGCCTTCTATTGATAAACAGGCTGCATCCACATCAGTTTTTGTAGCCAATACATACCTCTCTCCTTCACTACTGTCTGCCTCAACAAGTTTTGGCAGCATTATGATCTCCCAAAGATCAAATCTGGTGCTTTGCTATAACAAAGTAGCTAGATTTGCAGCCAGTCATATTAATGCCACCAATGCTCCGCCTTCATACAGTTAAACTGGCTTCAGTTACCACACTGCCTCACTTTCCCAGAACCCCTTCCTTGGTCATCAAATCGCACAAATTGTCACCCAGGCCAGGAGCTAGCCACCATTTTTATCTCCCTCTTCGTTCATGTGAGAAACTCGTCAAAATCCTTAAACCCCAACAAATCTCTTGCAATGCTTAAATACATACACTGTCTCCAAGGTCTAGGACAGTGCTCCTGCTGATGGAGTCTGTGCATGACTACATGGCATTGTTCTGCAGAGATTTCTCCTTAACGTCTTGCACCAAGCAGGTGCTACTGCCACTCCTCTCACTCCAGGCTCTGTGCACGTCTTACACCAGGCTGGTGCTACTGCCACTCCTCTCACTCCAGGCTCTGTGCACGTCTTACACCAGGCTGGCACTACTGCCACTCCTCTCACTCCAGGCTCTGTGCACGTGTTACACCAGGCTGGTGCTACTGCCACTCCTCTCACTCCAGGCTCTGTGCACATCTTACACCAGGCTGGCACTACTGCCACTCCTCTCACTCCAGGCTCTGTGCACGTCTTACACCAGGCTGGTACTACTGCCACTCCTCTCACTCCAGGCTCTGTGCACATCTTACACCAGGCTGGCACTACTGCCACTCCCCTCACTCCAGGCTCTGTGCACGTCTTACACCAGGCTGACACTACTGCCACTCCTCTCACTCCAGGCTCTGTGCACATCTTACACCAGGCTGGCACTACTGCCACTCCTCTCACTCCAGGCTCTGTGCACGTCTAACACCAGGCTGGCACTACTGCCACTCCTCTCACTCCAGGCTCTATGCACGCCTTACACCAGGCTGGCTCTACTGCCACTCCTCAAACTCCAGGCTCTATGCACGTCTTACACCAGGCTGGCACTACTGCCACTCCTCTCACTCCAGGCTCTGTGCACGTCTTACACCAGGCTGGCGCTACTGCCACTCCTCTCACTTCAGGCTCTGTGCACGTCTTACACCAGGCTGGTGCTACTGCCACTCCTCTCACTCCAGGCTCTGTGCACGTCTTACACCAGGCTGGTGCTACTGCCACTCCTCTCACTCCAGGCTCTGTGCACGTCTTACACCAGGCTGGTGCTACTGCCACTCCTCTCACTCCAGGCTCTGTGCACGTCTTACACCAGGCTGGCGCTACTGCCACTCCTCTCACTCCAGGCTCTGTGCACGTCTTACACCAGGCTGGCACTACTGCCACTCCTCTCACTCCAGGCTCTGTGCACGTCTTACACCAGGCTGGCACTACTGCCACTCCTCTCACTCCAGGCTCTGTGGACATCTTACACCAGGCTAGCACTACTGCCACTCCTCTCACTCCAGGCTCTGTGCACGTCTTACACCAGGCTGACGCTACTGCCACTCCTCTCACTCCAGGCACTGTGCACGTCTTACACCAGGCTGGCGCTACTGCCACTCCTCTCACTCCAGGCTCTGTGCACGTCTTACACCAGGCTGGCACTACTGCCACTCCTCTCACTCCAGGCTCTGTGCACGTCTTACACCAGGCTGGCACTACTGCCACTTCTCTCACTCCAGGCTCTGTGCACGTCTTACACCAGGCTGGCACTACTGCCACTCCTCTCACTCCAGGCTCTGTGCATGTCTTACGCCAGGCTGATGCTACTGCCACTCCTCTCACTCCAGGCTCTGTGCACGTCTTACACCAGGCTGGCACTACTGCCACTCCTCTCACTCCAGGCTCTGTGCACATCTTACACCAGGCTGACGCTACTGCCACTCCTCTCACTCCAGGCTCTGTGCACGTCTTACACCAGACTGGTGCTACTGCCACTCCTCTCACTCCAGGCTCTGTGCACGTCTTATGCCAGGCTGACGCTACTGCCACTCCTCTCACTCCAGGCTCTGTGCATTTCTTACACCAGGCTGGTGCTACTGCCACTCCTCTCACTCCAGGCTCTGTGCACGTCTTACACCAGGCTGGCGCTACTGCCACTCCTCTTCCTTTCTCTCGCGTCTCTTACTTCTTCATTTCCTTCTCCAATCTTCCTTCTCTTTCCCTGTTTTTTTTTTTTTTTAAACCCCCTTCCTGTTGTCCCTTCTCTTATTAGCCAGACCAACAGTGTATTCTCTGATATCTCCCAACTTTAAATCCATTTCATAATTTCCCCTCATCTGCAACAGTTTTCCTTTCTCTTACTCTTTGGACCTTTCTTAAAATGATTAACCTCCTTCATTCTTTGTACCTTACGAAGTGTTCATTGTCCTTTGCCTGGATGATTATCTATTCCGACTTAATGGAGCCTGTATGTTGAATCCATTTGTTGTTGCAGTTCACGTAAGAATGGTAGGAAATCTGTTTTTTTAATCAAGTATGACATAGCATTTCCTCTGTGCCTCTGCTGAAAATTGAATTCAAGTTGAGTTGCACCTTACCACTACAGAAAAAAACAAAAATAAAGTTATTCACTTCTCTGCTGAACGAATTGCTAGAGAGTTCCTAGGTGTTTACTAGGCTAACTAACACAAGGGTCTTTTTAAGCGTAGCTATGCATCCTGAATCTCTGACAAGTTATGACACCTTTGATAAGTGTAAGCGTGGGCCTGAGAGGTGAACCATTTACAGATTACCTGTTTACATTAGAGACACAGGTGTCAAACCAGGGATGAATTTCCAGTTTCCCATCCAATTGTACAAGTTGCACTTAAATTGGGTTAGGGAGGAACTCTGTTTCACATGGATGGGGACCCTGTTCCATAGACGGAGTAGTCTCTGAGATAAATACCTATCTCTCCAGCAGGTACTATTTATATCACAGGCAAGGTTTAAGTTTTTAGAATGGGTAATTCTGGTACTGTTTGGGTAATGGGTAATTCTGGTACTCTTTGTTTCATGGATATGCAGGAGGTCCATCAGAGTGGGGTCTGACAATACCCTGTATGCCAGGCATAGATCTCCCCTCAAAAGCCTGTAGGAAACAGAATACAGGGATAGGGCCTTGAGGCAGTCAGCTTAGGACATGTTACTTACACCCTGTATTCTTTTAGTGAGGAACCTCTGTGAACGTTCCAATTGTTGGATATGCCTTGTTAGGTACATACCTTCCAGGACCAGAAACTTTAGTGGTTCCTAAATAGTTAAAATACACCTTCCAATAACATGTAAATTTCTCATGATGTTCTTTCATGGGGTTACCTACTGGCCAGCACCAACTGTCTTCAGAGTCATTGTTCAATGCCACTGTGGTCAACCCCTGTAAATACAAATACTTCTTTAAGTTAGGTTTCTCTTCCAACTAAGTCCACAGCAGTTAAAGTGTACTTGAATCTTTCTACCACATCTTTACGGATCACCTCACCGATTCATTCACTGCATCACAACTTTTGAACAACGTGTATTCCTAACAAAGGGTGACAGCACACTGCATGGGCATTGTAACAAATGAATTGTCAGTACACACATCAGCCTCCACAATATCAGCAGAAGCATGTCAACACGCATGCTCAGCTTCTTTTACATGAATGCCATAATAACTGAAATAAACATTTTACATTTCTACACTAGGTGTCCAATTCTCATGACTATGCTGTGGTAATCCCTGCAGTATGCCAAATACAGTGTTTCAGTTCAGGCTTGACACAGATGCAGTACACATTACTAAAGTAAAAGTTACATACTTCAAGTGTATTCACTGTTAATTTCTTTCACAGGCACAAAATGTATGTACCTAAACTCGGGACATTTTTCAATTCTAACTGCAATGCAAAGCTGTAAAGGTTGCTGCTATAGTGGCATATCACCATAATATGCCTCACTAGTTTATCCAATGCTCATTCAGCACTTTCTCTACATGAAACGCTTGTATGGCGAAGTCATCTATTCTGGAATGCACAGGCTTTCTACAGTGCATTTAGATAATGGCTAACACAGTCACAAATGCCAATAGCACCCCAAACCAGGCTAAAACCTTAACATGATTTGTTGCAACAATATGCATCCTTTCAACATGCCATTGGTAAATGGGCATGTATACAGCAAATTGGGCCTCTCTTATTCCATTTCTGACAACAAACAGAAAACTTTTTGTTTTAAGTATGTATTGTATCAGCTACAGTTATCCCTGGGCTTCCAGTGCTTACAGCTGGATAGATACAATTATGTACCAATAATTCCACACTACTTGAGACCATCGGGTTCCCCTAAAGAATTGTTAATATCTTTATCAACCATCGGCACACCCATTCGTATGCTACCGTACTGCTCAGGAAAGATGGTAAGAATGCCATGCCACTCTTACAGCACAATACATATGTAAATTCCAGTTTACATCACAACGCATTTGTAAATTCCAGTTTACAGCACAATGCATTTGTAAATTCCAGTTTACAGCACAATGCATTTGTAAATTCCAGTTTACAGCACAATACGTATGTAAATTCCAGTTTACAGCACAATACATATGTAAATTCCAGTTTACATCACACTATATATGCAAATTCCAGTTTACATCACAGTACATATGTAAATTCCAGTTTACATCACAATACATCTATGTGGCACACCTCATCACGAAGGGCTTTTCATCCAGAAAAAAGGAGGTCATTGTCCCACTGTACTCATCCCTCATTAGACCCATTATAGAATACAACGCCCCATTTGGTATGCACCTCTCAAGACATCTGCAACAACTGGAAAGGCCTCAGAAATACCTCACTAAAAGAATCACAGGCCTAAAGCAGATGCCCTACGCTGACCACCTTAAAAAACTCCAGCTATACTCTGTCGCATATCGTCTACTCAGAGGCGATCTCTGCTTAACATACAAGGCCATGTCAAACCCAGAGCTGTTAGACATGCTACACTTAAAGAAATCCCAATCCCTCAGAGCTACATGCTCCAGGGATCTAAACCTTGTCATCACAATAAACAAAACATGCTGGAGGGATAGGTTCCTGACCCAGAGACTCCCCAGATTCTGGAATAGATTGCCCATACATGTCAAGCAGAGTGCCTCTTTGGACCTCTTCAAGAGGAACCTTGACAATTGGATGGGAGAAAGGAAATTCACCCCAGGGATCACGTCAGTCGCCCTGCTAGACAGGGGTCCAGGAAAGTAAATAATGTGGGAAGAAATAGCCAGGGAATTGTTATGGTTAGGCTTGTATAGGCCCTAGGGCTGATAGCCTAGTACCATCCTATGAACCTATGAACCATATGTAAATTCCAGTTTACATCACAGTACATATGTAAATTCCAGTTTACATCACAGTACACAATGCTCACCATTAACTCCATGTCACCGGAATATGTGATCACACACGCTAATCTCCCTTGGCATGAATCTTTATAACCGTAAATTCAAAAATACCAATCTTAATTTACATTTGACATTTTACATGTGTCAGCACATTGGCTATACTATGCCCAAGTAATATTTCCATTCCACCTGCATGTAGACACCCACTTTTCTGTAGTAAAAATAAATAAATGTTCTTCACATGTACTAAACATAAACGTTGGCATTGCATAACCTCTCCCAATGTACACAGTTTTAAGAAATGGTGCCTACTGTCCTGGCCTTGATGGTTATGCCCACTAACAAATGCAAAACTTTCTCTAAATGGCTGTTGATGTCAACAATCAAGAACAAAAAGGTAAAGTTTGACTCCAGTCCAAGGACAGCAAAAAAGTATTCCACTGTGGAAGGGTCCTATGAGCAACAAATAAAACTGTAAAACATATATTCAGTCAAAAGGGCCAGAGCAGATTGCTCTTCCTCAAACGTGGTCATTTATCATGCTGTGAAGCCTGTTCATCTTTTTATATAGGAAAAACAAACAGGGTGATCAAGGAAAGGATTGTAGCTATAAGGAAGGCAGATTTAAGGAATGCTTTGGCAAGGCGTACACAAGATGAACAGGCCTCACACACACAAATATAGGGTTTTAGAGTGTTTAAACTTTAGTAAACATCTTAGGGATATTAAGGATATCACTGAACAAGGAGAAACAGAATGGAGAATTAGATTTCAGGCTGACAGACATCCAGGGTTAAATGGTAAAGTCCCTTTAAAACCATTCCTTAAAGCTCATAATTTATATAAATGAAGTTAATGCTTGTTAGTCATGTGATGTGTTTTTATCTTTGATATATGGGTATATAAGGAGTTTTAATTATTGCGGTTTTTATTGGTCTGAGGAAGTGCTCAGTTGGGCATGAATGCGCTGACATTATGAATTAAAGGACTGATTTTTTACATCTGTTGCCGTGGCTGGTCATTTTGAATGAATATATGTTTTGCAAAGTTAGATTACAAATAGACATTTCTCAAACATGCTGACAGAGACTTTGCGTACTAACATTTACTATTGTACTTCATTACTGCTACTACATGAAATGCATACATGTTAAAATGCAAAATCATATCACGTGATTCCAGCCAGTCTTCAGCTACCTCAGTATTCACCCCAACTTTAATGGTACATTTTTAAAACTTCTATTTTTGGCAGCAAGAAATGCTATTCAAATGTACACGACACTGAGAAATTAGCGTTGTTAGAGGAATGAATACATACCTTTATTACTGCAGTTAAGACGCAAGTTGTTACATTATTACAAACAAGCAATGAATAATAACATGGAATCAGTACTGTAAAATGAATTGAGACCGTGAATGTTACTCACATTCTGCCAAAGTTCAGTCTTTATCCGTTTCCTTCACTCATTGACGTACTACCCTACAATTCAGGCACCGTGGTATTACAAATTCCAATGAATGCACTACATATGCAGAAATAAAATTCCATGACAGTACACTGATCAGAATAAACGCCAAATGCCCTGTAGTCAAAAAATGGCAATGCAACCCTCATATATTAATTCCAGCCTTCATCATTATAAATTTACCCTTGCCTCCTTCATTATCGACTAATTAGTAGCAACTGAAAATACAAGTCTTGTTTATGACAGACCTTACATTTCAGTTCATGCCTCTGCTATCATGTTGTGGTACAATATTGCAAACAGTTAATATTTGTTACGCATTATTTCTTTTCCTCTTGCAAATGTCCAATTCACAACCTACACATGTGCTCACCTGGATTTGCTACCTTGGCCATGTATAATAAAGTTACTTGACATCTGTTATTGTCATAGTGCCTGTAGTTATATGCCCACTCACTATCTCCACTTTACTAACGTAAGGTGGACATCAGCAATATGGAAATAACGCAAATGTTTGGTCTACAATATGCAAGTGGAACATGTTCACGGTTCGCTCCCAGGCACTGCACTGCCTTCGGCACCAATGTGATAGTACTCCATCTGTAAAGATGCAACACCTCTACTTCAATAAACTCAACTATCTAAGTTTAAAGTGAAATATATGCACACAAACCTTCATCCTAATTGTCAGGTAAGCATTCTACATTCATACACTAGACTGACACACAACTCTACATCTGCTTTGTGAATTAGTACTCCGTTATATTGTACCCACCCAGTCAACAGGTGCAACTCAACTGTTACCCTGGCTTTTTATTACTGTTTCCAAATCTAGAAACATGTCTTGCAATCACAACACTCTTCACTGGGCGCTCACAACTAGCAGTGTTCTTTGGAAGGGGTGGTATTGACATGGGCTAAGTTTCCAACATTCCTCATTTTGCTCTTACAACTTCCAGCATCAGGTCGTATATGTAGTCAAACCTTCGCTTCTCAAATGTTGGTTTAGCCACCCATTCCTGCTTTGCCTTTGGGTGCACCACTCTGTATCAAGGCTCGCCTTTTGCTGCTGAATTGCTTGTCGGGAATTTGACCACAGCTTGTTCATAACTCAGGTTTTCATTATGATCCAGGATAGCAAGTATGAGTGGAGCTTTCATCCCTGAATAAGTGAAGTGCTCAAACTTTGGGCAGTACCTGCATAGCAGTGCATGGAAGACCTCAAGGTTGCCAGTGTGACAGAACATTATGTGCTTCAAATCCTTTAGAAATACTGGGTTTGTAACCATCATCTTCAGTGCACTGTGACATGCATCATTTGCCTCAAGTCACTTCTTATCATCTCCTTCTATGACTGGCATCTCATGACCACAGCAAGAAACCTTCTTTGCTCCACTCCATCTGTGTACGTCTGTTACATGGTAGAGCAGTGACCACCATTGCTCTTCCAGTACTACTTTATCGCCATCACGTTTCAGCACACCACCACAAATGATTGGAAATGCTGTGGCACCACTGCAGTAAGTCACGTTTACTCTGCCTTTTGTCAGCTTCCATTATTTTCTTTGTCAAGTTTTTGGACATATGCCAGACATCAGACTGATGGTCACCCTCTGGGAATTCTTTGCACATTAATAATCTGATCCCACGATGTCAGTCTGTTGCCACAAGGCTGATCTTAACATTCTTATTCCTCAAGTTTCTCACGCACCTCTTGAAAGCTTTCTTCCCTAGTGCCACCAGAGCTACTCCCTTGGAAACCTGCTATAGCGCAAAGTCAAGGATTAATCCCAAATCCAGAGCCATCATGCTATAGCAACAATACTTTGCCGAATATCCTGGACTATTGCACCGACCGTTTCCAGCTTAACTGTATTTGCCAGTATCTGATTTTGATAATGTGTCCAGGTATGCTGTAATACTGGGAACAAATAATCTCAGTGAATGGCATAGAAGGTTGTCTCACTGCTAAATTCCAGTACAATGTATGCACAGAATCTCACAATATGGGCGTACGTGCTTCCACTAAATAGAACAGAGGATGCAAGGAGTAAGTTGCCCGCTGGCACGTGGTCCAGTACTTCCTGACTTTGCCACTCCAGAACTTCATGTCCACTAATTCAGAATACCTTCACTGACACAGAGAACCCCATCTTCAGTTTCTTTTCCACTTCCACAGAAGGTGTTTTGCATTGTGGTCAGGTCAGTTTTAATAGCAGGGAATCTAGGCAAGACTCAAAGACAATGAACTTCGGCTGATTTATCCTTTCATCGGCATCCATTTCCTCTACTGTGTCTTCCATGTCAGAGGTGGATAAGCTGTCCGAAGGGTAGCACATGCTTGTCTGTAGGCTTTGTTGAGGACTATTCACCAGTGTGCCGCAAGCCATCATCTCAAGAGACTCCTATGCACTGGAGCTACATTAGCCTATGTTAATGCAGCTGTCATGTGCTTGTCGAATACATGTATTCCCACTGGTGCTACTTGTGGCCACATCACCTTGCTCCTCCTGCAAATCATGCTCTCTCCTTTCTGTTTGCACCCCTTTGGACTTCTTGCAGTATGTGTGGTCCATCAATGTTGAGACACCTACCTCCGGAAACTGTATTGCTGCATCTTTCATCTTCTCAGGTAAAGTTTTAAGGTCTGTTAACTTTGCATGAACACCTATGCTGCAACCTTGTCTGCAGAACTGGGTTTGGCATGCTACAGTCTTCCTACTACAATCCTGAATTTCCTTTGTGTAGATTTCTGTGACTTCCACTACTACTTGGTACAATTCCATGACATGTACCTGGAAGTACAACATTGACATTACTTCTCTGAGCTTGTACTTAATGTTTTTAAAGAACTTGTACATGTAAATCACATGTGAATGTGCACAGCTGTCTCGTGGGTAATTCGCTTTTTCTTTTATCAGGTCGTACCACCACCCAACTTGTAAAATGTAACCTCCAGTGGAGGACAATGCATTCAACACTCCTCCGTTTCCTTCTTAATGTGCTCTTTAATTCACATTTGTTTGTTTTTGGACTGTCATACTATTTAAGTACTGTCAGCACTGGCACTGATCAGGTCTGTGTACTTACATATACCATTGAGTCCCCCTGAATCCGTTAATCACTTATGACTCTTACACCTTCTGCTCATATTGCACAACTACATTACTGTTAACTCCAGATGAAACTGATGGGCCACATACAACATTTGTAGAAGGTACAAGACTGATTATCTGAATATCATCACTCTCTGCATTACAGCACGTCGTCTAGCCCATATTTTACATTCTCTAATCCTCTACCAAGTAAGTGTAAGCAAGTTATAGCAAAATACACTTCATTCTCAACTTAAACTTACCAAGGACTACCCCTTATGCATTTGCTTTGCTCTTAACCTGTCAGCTGTTCCACTTAAGTCACTACCCCAAAAATGTTTATACATATATAAATTTAAAAAGCTCCTGAGTATGACTTCCTAAACTCGATGGGGAAACGCACCTCAAAGCTTCTGCAAAAGCCAGTATTCCCCATGACTTTCTCCTGGCTTACCTCCATGTGTTCCTCGGCCACAGCACAGTCTTCCCTTGGTTCTGGAACCACACTTTGTTCAGCTACCTCAACCACTGGTTCACTTTGCTTCTTTCTCTGTACACAGATATCAGTCTGTGAGAAACAGTGTTGACTCATGATGCAGTGGTCAAATTAGATTAACCAGGAAGTTTTGGCTGAATGATAAACTGTGCTGAACACTGAATGCAGCACCTAGATTTACCTTGCGATGACCACTAACTTGATCATCGACAATTTTTGGTAATGTTGGTTGTGTTGTACTCCGAAGTTCATCAATAAGCTGCAGAATAAAGAAAATCGATTATGTATAAATATTCCTTAGGTGTCACTGTACATGTACTGCAGAATCAAATAATGAATGATGGTCTCACAATGTTACATCACTGGTGACTCTTGAATAGGCATCCCCTTTCAATTTTTTCTACCACATCGCTATCGCTGTGACGTGGTGTGTTAATATGTCATTGCATCTAATAGCACCATTGGAAACTTAGTTCCGTAGCACTGTTACATCCAAGCTAGTTATATTGATACTGCTCACCTTGAACTTGGGTACTTGAGTGCTCACCTAGAGCATTATCTAGCCCAACAAGATCCGATTATGACTTCTGTCTTTTTTCTGCTCCTTGAACTACTAATTCCTCTCACTTTTGAAATGTTCATTATCAGCCCTCGAATACCAACCCCAGCTACCAAACTTTGCCAGTAACCCCACTTTCTATTACGAATAGAGAAACAGGCTTGAAAGAAATGCCCTCCTCTCTCAAATTACTTAGAACCTTATCGCCAAAGTACAGATTTAACCATACTCATTTTCCATCAGTAAGTCGTGCTTCCTAATGAGTCTGCCTTCAGCTCCTGAAATTTCTCCATAGTTAGACAAAATACCACCTGCACATACATACTTTGTAACGGCTGAAATTACTTAATGCAACAAGAATGCCAACTAGTCTACTTCTGCAGATACACTCAATGAACTATACACCGTTACAGCTGTGATGGTACTGTCATTTCAAAACATGTGACATCACTGTATTAAATACATTTTCACTCATTTCAGTGCATTACCATCACATATGTTTGAGGAGCATCTAATTTCTGGCTTTACATTCAGTGTAGCCACATCTATTCCATCTGATCCTACATGTGCTAATTGTTAGCAGCTGTTACTGTACATGTAGCAGGTTAGGTAGGTATAAGGACTGCAAATTCTACCTGATGTATGTATATCTTTTAGTATGTTTGAGTGTAAAAATATGGATTCACATACCATATACAACTTGCAATGGAAGTGTGTAGCTTCATTGAAACTGTTGTAAACATTCAAGTGTTAAGGTCTTGAAAATGGATTGCTTCTGCAAGGTACATTGCAGGTCTGGTCAGTCACAGTATCATTCAGAGCAAATGCCAATAAAACGGTAGCAGAGACAATTCACTTACACGTTTGTGTTGTTTGTGCCATAGCCGATGTGTTGTTTATGTCCGTGGATTTTTTCTGGAGAAAGAGAAAAGTGTTGGTACCACTTCTTTAATTAGTTATTGAATTGGTTGCCATGGCTTCATTTCCTCTGGAAGAAGCTCGAGCATGTAGTTCAATTCAAACTGGCTCTCCTCAAAATGTTTGGAGCACAGGAAGTGTCTGGGCTTAGGCCTGTTAACCTCTTCTTTGACAAACTTACTTACATTGCCAACATCTGTATCACAGTTTTTCACCCATTGTGTACACAACTTAATATCACATGAAAATTGATGGAATGACACATTAGGTGGCAGACTATCATGGCAAATGTGGTATCCATAAGCGAAGCACTGTGGAATAGTGACAGTCACCTACACAGTCTCCCAGGCTGCATTCTACATGAACTACAGAATGAACTGGCACCCTACCTAAGTACCATGTTCAGTCAAAGCCTCACCTTAGGCTTTGTGCCCACTGAATGATGCACCACGACAGTTATCCCACTCCACAAAAGGGGAGCCAAGACGGACCCCAGGAACTACCACCCCATTAGCCTGATGAGCCTGGTCTGCAAGGCCATGGAATGTATCATCATGGAACTCATAAACAAAGACACTGGTAATCTCCAAACTCTGGACCCTACCCAGTTCGGATTTGTAAAAGACAGATCATGTCTCCTAAACCTGATTGACTTCTTTGAAGCAGTCACCAAAGCCATAGATGAGGGTAAGGTGGTTCACACAGCTTATCTAGATCTCGCCAAGGCTTTTAACACCATCCCTCACTCTGGAATTATAGATAAACTCACAAAACTAGGTATAAATCCCTATGTCACAAGATGGGTTGCCAACTGGCTCACCGACAGAACCCACACTATGAACGTAGCAGTCTCCAAATCCGACTTCAAACCAGTGACAAGTGGAGTACCACAGGGTTCAGTCCTGGGTCCTCTCCTGTTTGGTATCTACTTCTCTGAAGTACAGGCTAACACAGAAGGTCTTTGGCTAACAAAGTTTGCAGATGACTGCAAACTAGGAGCCATAATCAAAACTCCTGATGATGTGGACATACTACAAAAGGGCCTCACTGAGACAGATGCCTGGTGTAAAAGCTATGGCCTGAAGCTCAATGCCAAAAAGTGTATTGTCATCCCCTTTGGTAAAAACTCTGTACCCATGAACTACCCCATAGCTGGTAGTCTACTTAATGCCGAAAATGTGATGAGACCTTGGGACACAGGTGGACAGTAGTCTCTCCTTTGATAATCACTTCACCACAGTGGTCAGGAAATCCTTCTAAGTGGCTCACCTCATCACAAAAGGTTTCTCATCCAGAAAAAAAGAGGTCATTGTTCCACTCTACTTATCACTCATTAGACCCATTATAGAGTACAATGCCCCATTTGGTATGTACCTCACAAGACATCTACAAGAACTGGAAAGGCCACAGAAATACCTCACAAAGAGGATTACTGGCCTCAAACAGATGCCCTACGCAGACCGTCTCAAAAAGTTCAGCTTTACTCCATTGCATATTGCCTACTGAGAGGCGATCTCTGCCTAACATACAAAGCTATGTCAAACCCAGAGCTGCTGGACATGCTCCACTTAAAGAAATCCCAATCCCTCCGAGCCACATGCTCTAGGGACCTAAACCTTGTCACCACAATAAATAGAACATGCTGGAGGGATAGATTCCTGTCCAAGAGATTTTCCATACTCTAGAACAAACTACCTATCTATATCAAAGCTCCTCATTAGCACTCAAGAAAAATCTTGATGATTGGATGGGAGATAGGAAATTCACCCTGGGGATCACTTCTGTGGCTCTGCTCGACAGGGGCACAGGAAAATAATTTTCTTGGGTGGCGAAAGCCAGGGTACATTTTTGGCTAGACTTATATAGGCCCCAGGGCCAATAGCCTAGAACCTATCTATGAACCTATAAAAGGTTTACTACATCAAATCACATGCACCAGTTGCTTAATGCCAAAACACTATCTTGATAAGCTTAAACTTACACCAATGAGGAGTAGTAACATGACACCACACTGACAATAAGCGCACCTTCTACCACTTCAGCAGCAAAACACCACCATTCCTTCTGTGCAGTCGTAATTTACAAATCTTGCCAAATTTCTTCTTCTCTCAGTTGACAGCCATATAACTGTTGGATATGTCAGTGGCAAACACTTAGTCATCCTTTTTCCTCATCAATCCATGGAATGCAAGGGCTCCATGCAGAAATTGACATACGTTAACACTGCATTATGCAATGAACGCTATACCTTTGTGATCTAACAGCAGCAGAATTAAAAGAACAAGTTTCATCAACAAAAGCTAAATAACCCTGTAAGAGATTTCAAAGTTACCTCATCAATACCTTGACCATCCTGTTCTTCTGTCATTTGCATTTGCCAACTTACCATCCTATTCTTCACAAAATTGTAGCAGAGTATCACAGCTGAACAACTCGTGCAGTTTGCTCTACTGTGGCCATAGCAGAGTATCACAGCTGAACAACTCGTGCAGTCTGCTCTACTGTGGCCATTCCAAGTATGGAGGGCTTTTAGGTTAAAGTTCAAAATGCACCCTATTTGCGCTGACTGACTGAACGATGTTATAGGTTAGAGATATAATGAGTTGTATTATCTGAGTTCAAAAAACATGTTTTACATTTTTGTTACATTTTCAAAAGGCCCTACATTACCTCATGTCACATACATTGAAGTCAGCCCTTAAAAGTACATAAAGTGCACGTTTTTTTTTTGGAGCATTGCTCTTCCTGCAGATAAAGTGCAGAGCAGGGACAATTGAACCACATGTACACGATCGGATGGAGAACCCACAGATGGGTACCTCATCGCAGGACAATACAGTGTTACAGGAAAATGAAGCTAGAGAACTAGCAAAATTCCACAAGTCACAAACAGTGAGAAATGCACCCATCCACAGAATTTGAGACAGAAGTATTGCCTATGCAAAGTGGTGCATCGTGCAGATAGGTGCTACTGCTTCTATTTATAAAATGCTAAATGGTACCCTCTCCTCTGGTAATAACATATAAATACGTATGAGACATAAGGGGATCTTGAAAGTGAATGATTAAAGCATTTCTTAGAAAATAACTAAGTTAAGTAATGCTGATAAAATATAAACACTTGGATAGACAAAAAATAAAAATATAATTGCATAGATAGGAAGTAATAAATGCAGGCAGTGAAATCTTTCCTGAGAAAATGCACATCATTACAAAATTACATTCAGAGTTTAGCCATATTCCTTCTCTCTGTTACATAAGTAAACAACTACAATTATCATGTCATTGATGTATTTCATAAATCCAATTTCACAGATGGCGTGGTTCTCAGTTGCAGGATCCAGAGAGCTCAGATTTAGACATGCAGACATCACATTTAAGACTCCATTTCTGTCTTCCATTGCATCACAGTATTTATGCAAATTTGCTGTCAAAATAATTCCCCAGTAAAATTTCCTGGTTATTTTATCATTTGTATTGGCCTTGAATGGCTAAAACAATTCATTGAATTATAAGAATAATAACAACAACAGTTAGAATGAGACTCAACCTCTGGGCATTAAAAACCATGACATGTACCCTTAAAAATCTTTGAGGTTCAGAAAGAGGAACACTTTATTTCACAGAATAAGAGATATAGATACTGATGTATTTAATTATCGTGAATCTTTGTATTAGCTTAGTTCACTTATTTCATAACTTATGCACTTTTACACCAGTCCAGTTCTATGAAGAATGTCAACTTATCAGACAGGATGGAGGCTGTATTTGAGGATCAAAAATCAAAGAAGTCATGGTATTATGTATAAAGTGCAGCGGCTGAAAGATATAACTGGTACATTGCATTATGGGAAATAGGGGTTATGTGGTGACTGCTGGAAGTGTACTTTCAAAACAGTTGGTGGCCAAAGGCAATATTACATCTGAAAAAAGAGAGTCCATCTCTACATTCCTGGACTTCAGAAGCCCACCACTCTGTGGGACAAAGCGATATGTGACCAGTTAGTTCAATAATCTTTGTACTGAACAGTTTGCTCTGAAAAGCATATACCCCTCAGCTGTCCCCTGATTTTTGCTTAATATTTCTGATGTTTTCCTCATAACAATCTGACGGATCATGATTTTAGTTTCTGTGCAATCATTCCATTCCGTAGTTTGCAGGCCTAGTCTGTTTTCATGGTTTATAAAATAATAATGTATGAGGTAGCTGGAAGTAGAAATTAAGACTGTGAACCTTCAGTGTATTCAGAATATCGTATTATATAAGGTCTACCTACTGGGATCAATGGACTGGGGTAATTGTTTGCATTCTTTTCTGTATGTTGTATTAATTGTCGTATATAGTAAAACTATTCTGTGAGCAGTGTTTTGTATTCCACATGGAAGCACTGTTAATACTCTTATCACAGGAGTTGTAAATACTTTATGTAAAGTGGAAAATGCACTGCATTTATTTTTATTATTTGTGTTTGTCATATATTGAGGGTGGAAAATGCCACATAAGTCAAAAAGCTATAACCACATTTTTAGGTTCATAGGTTCATACTAGGCTATCTGCCCTAGGGCATTTATAAGCCTAGCCAGAGTGTGTATGGCTTTCTCCACCCATTTTAAATTAATTTTGCTATGCCCTTTTTCGAGGTTAGTATACTGTGCCTCTGTCTAACAGTGACACAGAAGTGATACCCGGGGTAAACCTACGATCTCCCATCCACTCATCAAGATTCCTCTTGAAGAGAGTCAATGAGGGACTCTGCCTAACCTGGACTGGGATTTTATTCCAGAGTGAAGGGAGCCTCTGGGTTATGAATATGTCCCTCCAGCATGTCCTATTTATTTCAGTGCTGAAGTTTAAGTCCCTCGGTAGCGTAGCTCGATGGGATTTGGACTTTCTGAGGTGCAGCATGTCCATTAATTCGGGGTTGGACATGGCTTTATACGTCAGGCACAGATCGCCTCTGAGCAGGCGGTATGCCACTGAGTAGAGCTGGAGTTTCTTTAACCGGGCAGCATACGGCATCTGTTTGAGCCCCTTGATCCTCTTGGTGAGGTACTTTTGGGGTCTTTCCAGTTGCTGCAGGTGTCTGGTAAGGTACATCCCAAAAGGGGCATTGTACTCAATTATGGGCCTGATGAGGGATGAGTAAAGAGGCACGATGACCTCCTATGATCTAGATGTGAATCCCTTCATGATTAGGTGGGCTATATAAAATGTTTTTCTAACCACTTTGGCCACGTGGTTGTCAAATGAGAAATTGCTATCAACTTGGGTCCCCAGGTCCCTAATTACTTCTTCTGTACTTAATGGATTACCACCTATGTGGTAATTTGTGGGCACTTTGTTTTGCCAAAGGGATGACTATACACTTTTGGCGTTTAGCTTGAGGCCATGGCTCTGGCACCAGTTGTCTGTTTCTATGAGGCCCTTTTGGAGGATGCTTGTGTCGGCTGGAGAGTCTATTATGGTGCCCAGTTTGCAGTTATCTGCGAACTTGGTCAGCCACAGTCCTTCCATGTTGGCCTGTACCTCTGAGAAATATATACCGAACAAGAGAGGTCCCAAGACTGAGCCTTGTGGGACGCCACTTGTAACTGGTTTGGAGTCTGACATGGCTCCAGCTATTCTAACCATGTGGGTTCTGTCCTTGAGCCAGTTTGCAACCCATCTAGTGACATAGGGGTTTATATTTAAGCTGGTGAGCTTATCTATAATGTCCGAGTGGGGTATTGTATCGAAGGCTTTTGCGAGGTCCAGGTAAGCTGTGTGGACCACCTTCCCCTTGTCAATGGCCTTGGTGACTGTTTCAAAGAAATCGACCAGGTTTAAGAGGCAGGATCTGCCCTTAACAAAGCCGAACTGGGTAGGATCCAGTGTCTGTAGGTCCCCAATATCTTTATTTATAAGGTCCATGATGATCCTTTCCATAGCTTTGCAGACCAAGCTAGTGAGACTTATGGGGCGATAGTTTCCAGGATCTATTGAGGCACCACCTTTGTGGAGAGGGACCACTGTTGCTGTACGCCACTCTTTGGGTACATATCCTGTAGTAAGGCTGAGATTGAACAGTAGTTTTAGGTTTGGGTTTAGCTCTTCTTGGAGTTCATGTAGGACGCAGCCTGGGACACCGTCTGGTCCCATTGATGCTGTGTTTCTTGCTTTGGAGAGGGCAGCTCTTACCTGAGCATCTGAGATGTCAGGGGCAGCACTCTGCTGGGATAGATATTAGCCCTTTTGGTGGGCAGAAGTTTGCGCTGAACCTGTCAGCTAGGATGTTGGCAATTTCTGTGGGTTCGGTGTATTTTTTGTCATTTTGGACTAATTCTGAGCATATCTGGGAATTCCCACCCAGGTTCCTAACATAACTAAAGAAAGCCTTGTGATTATCCTTAGTGTCCTGTGCAATTTTTCTCTCGAAGCTGGCCTTAGACGATTTTATGAGTGCCCGTAGTTTTTTGCTAATACTGATCAGAGATGCCTTCCCTTTTTGGGATATTGCTCTGTCATGTAGTAGCTTCCTCCTTCTATTGTATAGTTTGTTTTGGCTGGGGTCCACCAGACAGGACGTCTGCCTTTGGAGGATTGGGTCTTGGTTTTATTTGGGATTGCATGATCCATGCATTCCTGAAGGTGTTCATAGAATGTGTTTATAAAGGATTTTATGGTCTGGGCCATATTATCCATAGGCCCGGGGGCTTTGAAGGATTCCACCTCGGTTTTGAGGAGTGTGAAATTTGCTTTAGAGAAGTTTTTCACTGTGGTTTTCAGGGCATGGGGTGGGGTCGGGATGTGAATATCCAGTGAGATTAGTTTATGGTCTGATCTTATCAGTGAGGGATACACTTCTGGTCTGGAGCATAGAGTCCCCATGTTGGTGATGATCAGGTCCAGTATGTTTTCCCCTCTTGTGGGAGTGGTAACAAGTTGTTCCATAGCATTTGAGTTTATAAATTCTAGGAACCTTTGGGCTAGGGTGTTGGAGCTAGAGTAATGCTCCCAGTCTGTGGTTGGGTAGTTGAAGTCACCCAATATAATGGTGTTTGGAGAGATCTTCATATTTTCCAGTGTTCTCAGGAAGGCCAAGTGGGGTTCCTGGGTTTGGGAGGGTGGTCTGTAGCAGGCTATCACCTGGAAGGCAGTTTTACCCACTGTTAGTTGCACATGGATAGTCTCTGATGCTTCGTGCTGTCCCACCAACCTGGAGGTGTGGGTATCTTTGACGAATATTGATACCCCCCCCTCCTTTTGTGGTTCGGTCCAAGTTTTGGGGCCGAAAAGCATGGTATGAGGTATAACCTGGTAGTGCTGGGGTGCTCTCGAGAGCCTTGAACCAGGTTTCTGTTACTGCACAGATATCGATGTTCTCCATGCTAAGGAGAGTTTCGAGTGCATGCATCTTGAGGTTTAGACATCTGGCATTGAGTAGCATTACTCTTAGTTTCTTATCCCTTGTGATACCTATGGAGGTGGGTTTGTCTTTTGAGCCTTGCCTAAAAAAGGCACTATGGGGGTAGCAAGAGCCTTTGCCAATATCCGAAAGCCCAGGGATGACAGGTGCAAGCCGTCCCTAGTGAAGCATCGTGGCTTGTCGAGCATGTCATCCCAGGCTGACAGGCATTGGATCCCCTTTGAATGACACCAATACTTAAGCCAATTGTTGAAATTGATAATCTTGTCTTCATACTGTGGCATCATTCTTGGTGAGGGTAAGATGCTACTCAAGGTCAGGGCCGTACCGGCCTTGGCTACATGCTCAGAGAGCTCCTCTATGTCTCTTTTCATGTAGTCCAGGGAGGTACGTCTCGGGTCATTCACACCAGCATAGACAATGACTGAGTCATATTTGTACTTGCCTTGGAGTGACCTGAGTGCTTGTGTTATGTGGCGGATCCTTGGTTACATTTATTTGTTTATTGATTGATTGACGTTTGATTACTGGGAAAGTCCAACTGGGTAGATACCCATTTTCAGCAGAGACCCAGGGAGAAAAGCTCCAAATTATCGCAACATTTTAAGAACAATAATTTTACAATATTCAAAAATAAAACAAAAACTCTGCTGTTTAAATAATTATAACAAATTCAACATAATATAAAAACATTGTCATCATAAAACTTGGATTGATTCTTAACCAGTCGTAATATTTAGAGAAATTTCAGACAGTTTGTAGACAAACTGAATATTAGTTAGTCTAGTACAAATTGGAATTGCAATATGAAGTGAGAAGTGAGGGAAAAACAGCCTATGGTATATTGCATTGGATTGCAGTGACCAACTGGTAACATAGTTGTGTGGAATGTGTTTTAGTGTTGGACAGGCAGATGAATGCTGGATAATTTTTTATAGTCGGTAAGAAGCTGTGTGCATGTTAATTGATGAGACAGTTCTAATCAATTTAGGCTTTTTAGAGCTGTACAGTGGTGGGTTTTGAAAGGGGTATTTGCTACATATTTAACAACTTTGTTATGGTATTGTTCAAGTTTTAATTTTTGTGAAGCCCGGAGGTTAGTAAGAATGGGAGAGCCATAAAGGAGAGTGGGGAGGAGCTATGTAGTGGTAAGTGTAGTTTTAGTTGTGTCGGTGAGAAAGTTTTTAATTCTGTAAAGCATCCCTAGTATTTGATGAGTTTTTCTTATGCAATTTTGTATATGCAGGTCAGTTGTAAGATTATCATTCACTATCACCCCTAATTGTTTGATGTGAGAAGTGACTTTAATGTATTATCAAGAGAGAAGACTTTACATTTTGATTTTCATGAAAGAGGGATTTGGGGAAAAATGTAGTAGTTTGGTCTTTTTCAGTTGAGCACGAGTCTGAGTTACAAGGCCATGTTTCCGTGGCTGTTAAAGCTTCCTGAGTAATTTTTTGGAGGTGTGCCGGATGAGGGGAATCATCTGTGTATTGTATAAGGGTGGCCTGTTGTGTGGAAGTATAGAGGGTGTTGGTGAAAGTGTTACAGAGGAGGTGACCAAGGACAGAGCCTTGTGACTAGGAGGTATGGAGAAAGGACAGAGTGCCATTTTACTGACTGATACTTATTGGATGGGTAGCTTTGGAATCATAGAAGGGTGGGCTGAGAGAGACCTAATGAGGACATCTGAAGTAGAAATTTGCTGTGACAAACTGTGTCAAAGGCTTTAGACAAGTCTAGAAATGAGGACGAGACAAGTTTGCCACCATCGCTAGCTTTACTGACAGTATCTCTCTAGGTTAGAAGGGCAGTGCTAGTATTATGGGAAGGATGGAAGCCATGTTGTATATTTATTTTAATGGATAACAATAAAATTGTGATTCTGATTGATGTAAAACCTTATTGTTTATACACTTCAAAGGGTTTGCTGCTGTCCTTATCAAAATTGCAAATTTTACAGGCTAATTAACATAAAATCTATGCCTGCTGTTGAAGTCAAATGTTGCTCCTGGAACTGCATGCAGGCTACCACATTAACATTTAAGGTACTCTTCAGACAGAAGCAATGTTAATACTGCCATTTTTTTATGAAATATGAGAATAATTTTATTGTTGTTTCACTGAGTTCTGATATATATAATGCTGCTTCCCTTTGGGAATGGGGACAAGTCTGTCCTAATCAAAGAGTAAACTTAACTCATTAACTCAGAATTACTGTAGCTTGTGTAAGATTGTACTAACCCCAGTTATAATGGTTGCCTTCAGTTTTGTCGGAAACCCATCAGAATAGAAGTTGGTAATTTTTACAACTCGCCTATCTCATTTAGGCCTAAAAAGAGAAAGCGTTTATGATAGCATGACACTTTTGTACTCCATGGCCTTTTCAGTTGATGCTTTACTGCACTTCAGTAGGAAGTAGTACTGCATTAGATGCTGTATCATGTAAGCCTCACTTGTACGTTTATCTCACAGACAGGTTGGTGCATCTCCAAAATACTCACTAGACAGTTTTAGAAGGAGCCAAGGGAGAGGCTTAGTCAGAAGATATTGTTTGCCCTCATCTTTGAGGCTATTTATTAACTCCTTTTTCTGTGCAGTTTCAAGTAAATTTCAGAAGTTTGTTTATTGGCTGAATCATGGCTGCATTGTCTTGATAAGCGTATTGATTGGCTTGTTGTGGCTTGTGAGAATCACGTGGCTTGTGAGATTCCTGCTGTATAATTACAAAGTCCTTTGCCATCTTGGATGGGTTCAGCCTCCTAATCATTGTGTAGAGCTTAAACCAAAACACTGCTGGTAGCTGATAATAACTGTGACTTTATCTTATGTTTGCTGTGGGTTAATCCCTTAAATCTAAGGGCTCTTATTCTGCCTAATACCATTTTACTTGAGTTTCTATGCATTGATATTTACATGCAAGCTCCGAGATCTCTGGACTTTGTCACTGCAAATGGTCTGGAACATCTGGTCCGCACTCCCACTAGGGTCTCAAATATCCATGAAGGTAGTACTCAGAAACATGGGGGTGCATTGCACCCCCTTAGCGCAATGCCCCCATTGGTAAGATGGGATCATAATCCGGTCTCCTTTAAAATAAATGCAACTGTAGCACCACCATCAAATCCTAAAACTCTAAAGAATTTTTCCAAGGCAAATTACCTTCTATTAAGTGATAGCACAGGTAATTTTAAGGCTTCTTCTAACCCCAAAAACATAGAGGCCTGTTCAGAATTATACACAAATACCCTGTACAACAAGTTAAACAACTGCATAGAAATGGCAGTATCTGACTGAACTAAAATAAAGTCTAGCCGGAAAAACCAACCACCCTGGTGGACCCCTAGCATAAATAGACTATACAACAGAAGGAAGAAATTCCTGTCTAGAAGTAAGACAGGGGATGCACAACAGAGAAGAAAATCCCTCATTAATCTCAACAGGTAAATCAGTGAACTAGTCAAGTCTTCTGAAGCTAAATACAAGACTAAAATAGCCTCCCAAACAAAGCATAACTGCAAAGCATGTTTAGTTATGACCAAAATCTTACGGGAAACACTCAACAATATGTTGAGTTGGCTGTAGATGCACTACCTATACTCAGCCAGAAGAAATAGCAAACCTGCTAGCCAATAAATTCAGCACAAATTTCACCCCTCATCACCTCCAGTCACTCCCTAAGAAATACCCCCAACCATTCCATTGCCTGTTTTCACAAAAGAACAGGTTAGCACTACACTCTCCAAAGCTAGAAACACTGCATCAGTGGGACCTGACAGAATCCCAGGGTGCCTATTACATAGCTTGAAACTTGACTTAGCAGACCCACTTTGATCTCTATTTAACTACAGTCTCCAGACAAGCTTTTTCCCAGTAGAGTCATCCCTCTGCACAAGGGGAGACCATCAGTGGACCTAGGAAACTACCAACCCATAAGTCTAACTAGCCTCATATGCCAGGATATGGAAAGCCTAATCATAGATCTGATTAACAACGATATAGGAAATCTCCAGACTCTAGACCCAACCCAGTTCAACTCTGTCAAAGGCAGGTCCTGCCTGCTCAGTCTGGTGGACTTCTTTAAGAAGGTCACCAAAGCCATGGATGAGAGTAAGTCAGTACATACTGCCCTCCTTAACCTGACCAAGGAATTCGACACAAAATGCCACTTGGGTGTTATAGATAAACTCACTAAATTGGGCATAAATCTCCACATCACCAGGTGGATAGCCAAATGATTCATGGATAGGTCATGTTGTTAGAGTTGGGGAATCCACATCCAGCAGGAGGTCAGTCATCAGTGGAGTACCGCAGGGTTCAGTGCTAGGCCCCTCCTGCTTGGGATATACTTCTCAGATGTTAAGGCCAATGTAGATGGCTTTTGGCTGACCAAGTGCCTAGAGATCTGGGTACTCGGCTAGATAGTAATCTGAACTTTGACCACCATGTGTCCACTGTGGTGAGGAAATTATGTGTGGTTCAGCTTATATGTTCAGATTGGAGGATGTCATAGTCCCACTGTGCTCAGCCCTCATCAGACCAGTAATCAACTACAGTGTGTGCCGTTTGGCATGTACCTCTCCAGGCACCTGTAACAGGTAGAGCATCCTCAGAGGTTTCTCAATAAAAATATAGGGCATAACCAACACGTCATATGCAGACTGATTAAAAGCTCTGTCACTGTCACCTCTCCAGGCACCCGTAACAGTCAGAGCATCCTCAGAGGTTTCTCAATAAAAATATAGGGCATAACCAACACGTCATATGCAGACTGATTAAAAGCCCTGTCACTATATTCAGTTTCTTAACAGTAACTGGGGGGTGATCTATGCCTGACCTGTAAGGCAGTCTGTGATCCAGCCCTGAAGAAAATGTTGCATATTTGCAAAACTAACTGCAAGAGGGTTATTCAGTCCGCGGATCTAAACCTGATCTCTGACATGAATAGATCATGTTGAAGAGACAGACAATGTGCCCCAGAGATTGCCTCTCTTCTGGAATAGGCTTTCTGTTCACTTAAAGCAGAGCCCTTCACTGACCACCTTCAAGCGCAGTCTGCACCAATAGATGGGAGATTACAGATGGGGTAGTGCCTGTGTTCCTTATGGACAGACGCAGTCTGTAAAAATTGCTGACCCTTGTTGTTTTTCCTGTATAGATAGAAAATTGGATAAAACTGGCTTGGCTTGTAAGGGCTGCTGAGCTGTTAGCTTAGTATTCTACTATGAACCTATGTATGTACATGCAAGAGTTTGTGTGTGTGTGTGTGTGTGTGTGTGTGTGTCTGTCTGTCTGTCTGTCTATACATATGTGCGTATAATATATATTTTTTAATTTTTTGTTTGAGATTTTATCCCTTGGTGCCATTTTGTAAATGTGTCATCCCAATCAGGACTAATCTAGCCCACACAGTATTAAAAAAATCAATAAACACATTTTATTAACATGTTGTTAAACAGTGCACCCTTGGAAATAAATGCTTTCCTTTGCACAAAATGAATTATACCCAATCATTTGACTATGGGCTTCTGAACGTGACAGTATATATAGTACAAAAACTTGCTTCAAGGTTACATTTATTGAAATTTATATTCACGGTATGCTTCCTACTTCACTTTATTTCATGATAGGATGACATGCAGTGGATGATGGGTAAAATGGCAAAGCAGACATGTTTGTTACTTGTTGACTTTATTTTGACAAGATGGAGGTCGGTATGCTAGTTTTCAGTGGCTGATGATTATTTACAGATTCTCACTTCAACATTTGTCCTGTTGTAATGCACAGGAAGTGTGTAACTAAAGATATTTGTTGGGAAGGAGGAACAGATAACGTAGTTTGTAGCAGAAACGTAGCAGTTCCACGGCAGAACTGGAGCCTCGTCATACTGTCCACACCGCGCCTGTGAAACTAAGAATGCACAAATGACCGTTGTGGAGCTTTGAATGTTATAATGAGGGAGAGGTTGGATGTCCATTAAAACATTCAGAAGACTCCCTTTGCTTTGACTCGTTGACTTCCATTTTCATGAAACTATTAATACTGAGCACTGTTTATTTAGCTATATAAATATTTTTTTAAATAGCTGTGTTAAGGTGACCAGGGTAAATCCGAATTCCCTACCCCTGCCAACAGTCTCCATTTGTTTCCCTGCATTCTTGTGAGGGTAATTTGTATGAATGTTTTTTGTGAGAATTCTGTTTGCCTTGGTTTACTGAAACTGCATTGACTGCCATGTGAGGCGAGGGTGCATTGAATTCTTTTTTTGATTTTCGCACAGTTGCATGAACGTGGAGTTAGTATATGGCAAAAAAAAATGATGTTGCCAAAAGTAACAACTTCTTAATTAAAAAAAAAAAAGAATCCAGTGGGCCAATCTGTGCATTTTGTCATGGTCTAACATTGTTATCAGACCTATTTTGACGGCAGATGTGTGGGCTGCTTTACATTAATTTGCAATATTAAGCTTGTTGACTGCTAAGAAGTAAGTTGAGATCATGTTAGGTGCTACAATCTCCGTGGCTTTTTAATTTTTAAAAGTTTAGATATGCAGTTTTCAAATTGCACATAATTTGACTATCCAGATGCCTTTCAAGGCATCCACAGACTGTCCAACTTCCCATCTCAGAAATGCTTGGAAGGAAAATACTTTTTTTTCCCCAAATAAAATGTTAATGGCTGGCATATTTTTGCATGATTTTTGAAATGAACTGCACACTTCTGCAAACATTCATGCTTTTTTTTTTCTCTTACCAAATTTTTATTTCCTTGCCCCACATATTCTTATAGTGAAATTAGTATCCACATTGTTTGCAAAGTGTGTATCCAGCTTGCTGCCAAGTCCATTCTGCTACCAGCACAGGATTGCTTGCTTAGCTTTAACTGTAGATGTTTCCACTGTGCCATTGTAATGTTTAAGTACATTGGTCATGTTCTGAAATGTATTTGTCAATTTATTTTATTTATTTATTTTACTTTTGTTTACCGGGAAAGTCTGACTGGACACATGTCCTTTTTCAGCAGAGCCCCGGGGAGATAAGCTCCACTTACTATACAATATAGAACAAATTACAGGACAATTGTAAAACACAGGATCACTACAGCTGTAAAGCATGAACAAACGTACATTGTGGTAACAAAAATACAATTGGATAATCACAGCAAAGCTCCACGTGATATACAATATTGAACAGTTACAGGACAATTATAAAATACATGGTAGAGGCATTTAAAAAGCATCAGCAAAGTACAGTCTGGTAAAAATACATTCAGATAATCACAGCAAAGTTACAGTTGGTAAAGGAATTACAAGTCACTTGTAAAAACACTGGGTAGTTACAACTGGAAAACATCAGTAAAGTACAGCCTGGTAAAGTGCGTCTGCAAGATCTCAGCCAGGTATAGCCTGGAAGGAAGGATTGCTGACAAGTATAATCAAGGAGGTGTTACCAGTTTTATAGATATTTTGAGATAGATTAATATAGGTACGGTTGGTTAGGTCATGTAAAGCCTTTAATGTTTAATGTGGTTAGCCAGGAGCAGAGCAGTGACACAGCCATTTATTAGCTAGGTGAGATTTTAGTGTTTTCTTAAGTTGGTATAGGGTTGTGGTGGATATTATATCCTGTGTTAATTCATTCCAGTATTTGCCTATGTAATTTGAGAAGAGACATTCACCAGCTTGGTTTTTGGGTTTGTTAGTCCTAATAAGGGGCTTGTTGCTAGATCTTAGAGTTCTAGTGGTGGTGTAAGGAGGTATTAGATGGCTCAGGGAAGGGGTTTTATCAGGATTGTAGAAGAGTTTGTGGGCTATAGTTGGATAAAGAGAAGTAGTTGAGGGAGTTCCACCCAGTTATTTTTTTTAAGTGCTGTGCATCGGTGTGCTCTAGATGCTGAGTTTGTAGCATATCTGGCAATTTTATTGCCACACATTTTCTAATTTTGCCAGTTCTGATTTTTCTTCGGTTTATCAGTTTAGGGGGTGCATAGAGCAATGTAGAGATTAGATGTGTATGGGCAATGGTGGCTTTAGTGTTATCTCTGAAGAATTGTTTATTTTTATATAAGGTACCAAGTTTTTTGTGTACTTTTTTGACTGTCTGTGATATCTGGACATCAAACCTCAAATTACCGTCCATCTCAACTCCTAGAAGTTTAGTATGTTGGGAAGGGGTGATGGTGGTATTATTTGATAAAACGATGTTAAAAGTAGCCATGGGAATAGGTTCATAGGTAGGTACTAAGCTATCTGCCCGAAGGCATTTATAAGCCTAGCCGGAATGTGTTGGCTTTCGCCACCCCCTTAGATTAGTTCCCTGTGCCTCTGTCCAGCAGAGTCACTGGACTGATCCCCGGGGTAAACTTTCTGTTTCCCATCCACTCATCAAGGTTTCTCGTGAGGAGCTCAGCCTAATGTAGATTGGAATCTCGTTCCAAAGCATGGGAAGTCTCTAGGACAGGAATCTATCCCTCCAGCACATCCTATTTATTGTTGTGGTGAAGTTTAGATCCCTAGAGCGTGTGGCTCGAGGGGATATGGTTTTCTAAGGTGGAGCATGTCCATCAATTCTGGGTTGGACATGGCCTTGTATGTCAGGCTGAGATCACCTCTGAGTAGGCGGTATGCAACCGAGTACAGCTGGAGTTTCTTCAGTCGAGCTGCATAGAACATATGTTTGAGGCCAATGATCCTGTTGGTGAGGTACTTATGTGGTCTTTCCAGCTGTTGCAGGTGTCTTGTAAGGCACATCCCAAATGGGGCGTTGTACTCTATGATGGGTCTGATGAGTAGAGGGCCACAATGACCTCTTTTGATCTGGATGCGAACCCTTTTGTGATTAGGTGGGCCACATAGAAGGATTTTCTAACCACTTTGGCAATGTGATTATCAAAGGAGAGATTACTATCTACTTGGGTCCTCAGATCCCTTATTACATCTTCCGTACATCTATGTGGTAGTTTGTGGGTACTTTGTTTTTTCCAAAGGGGATGACTATGCACTTTTTGGCATTTAGCTTGAGGCCATAATTTTGACACCAGGTATCCGTCTCAGTGCGACCCTTTTGGGGAATGTCTGTGTCAGCCGGAGAGTCAATTATAGCACCTAGTTTGCAGTTGTCTGCAAACTTGGTCAGCTGTAGTCCTGTGCTTGCCTGTACCTATGAGAAGTATATGCCGAACAGGAGGGGTCCTAGGACTGAACCCTGGGGAACACCACTTGTAACCAGTTTAGAGTCAGACCTAGCTCTTGCAACTCTCACCATGTGGGTTCTGTCCATGAACCTGTTGGCAACCCATCTTGTGATACAGGGGTTTATGTACAGGCTGGTGAGCTTGTCTATAATACCAGAATGGGGAATGGTGTTGAAGGCCTTTGTGAGGTCTAGGTAGGCTGTGTGTACCACCTTTCCCTTGTCTATAGTCTTGGTAACTCTCTCAAAGAAGTCCACCAGGTTTAGGGGGCATGATCTGCCCTTAACAAAGCCGAACTTGGTAAGGTCCAGTGTTTGGAGGTTCCCAATGTCTCTGTTAATGAGTTCCATGATGATGCGCTCCATAGCCTTGCAGACCAAGCTAGTCAGGCATATAGGGTGATAGTTCCCAGGGTCTGTTGTGGCTCCACCTTTGTGGAGCTGAATAACTGTTGCTGTGTGCCACTCTATGGGTATGTAGCCTGTGGAGAGGCTGAGTTTGAACAGTGTGTTTAGGTGAGGGGTTAGTTCATCTTTCAGTTCATGTAGGACACAGCCTGGGACACCATCCGGTCATTGATGCTGTGTTTTTGGCTTTGGAAAGGGCTGTTTTAATCTGAGTGTCTGTGATTTCAGGGGCTCTACATTCTTCTGGTATGATTATGAGCCCTTTTTGTGGGGTGAGAGGGGGATGAAGTTTGCACTGAACCTGTCTGCCAGGATGTTGGTGATATCGGTCAGTTCAGTGTATTTTGTGCCATTCTGCACTAACTCCGAATGGAGGATTTTGTGGGCTAGAATATCACGAGCTTTTTCTTTTGGGATTTAGAATTAATTGGGAGTTAGATAACCATTTTTCTACTTCTAGGAATGATTGTTGAGTTTGTGTTTGGAGCTCCTGTAAATTAGAAGTGGCACATATGACGGTGGAGTTGTCTATGTATTGAATGAAGGTAGCCAGTAGGGTTGAGTTATGGAGGTTATTTGTGAACAGAGAAAAGAGAAGAGAAGGGGTCCTAGTATTGAGCCTTGTGGGACTCCTAGGGTAACTGGGAGTCGTGGTGAGAGTGTTTGTTGCCAATGTACTGCTTGCTGGCATCCAGTTAGGCTAACTAGTCAAACAAATCATTTAATTCCCAGTTATACACCTCATGTTGAAGTTGCAGGTTGTTTTGCAAGAAAATGAAGATTGTTGTGTGCTGTTTGATTTTAGTTATACTGTTTGCTTGTTTTTTTTTTTTTCCTCAGTAACCACACCCATAATACGACATCATCGTAGGCATCCTGGGTAATCAAAACCAACTTAATTTAGAACAGTCTCTTACTAATATTGTGGTTTCACTGCTACATCATAACATGTTATTTTCCATTTAAGATAGTATCCAGATGACATCTTCTCTTTGTAGTATGTAAGAAACTCCTGTTTATAAATTTAGCATGGAAGTACAGTAGTCTATACATTAGTTTAAAGTAGTGAAGCATTGTAGTTTCAGTCTTTCATAATGACTTGGTAAGGTTTTTCATTTCTCAGAAAAAATCAGGGGGCTGTCCTTATTAACAAAATAAAATGCACCAAAAGCTGTATAGCCTGATATTGCATAGGGTTCATAGTTTCATAGGTAGTTACTAGGCAGGCAGTCCAGCAGAGTATTAAGGAGCCTATCCCAAATTCCCATTTGCCCCAAAGCACTATCTGGTTAATTTACACAGTAGACACATGAAGGCCGAGGGACTCAAACCCTGCATTGCACAAAGTAGCTCATTAACAGTCCATAGTCTTACTCCTCTGTGCTGACAGACAAAATGGTAAAAATGCTGTAGAGACAAACCATTTAGTAAAAACTACAAGGCTGACCAACAAATACTTCACTATCTTGCACATTAGACTTTCTGTAGTGGAGGATTGTGAGATATGTACCCCTTAGGACATACCAGTACTATTAGCTACATTGCTTATAAATGCCCATGATGACAATAAAGCCAAACCCCACTAGCTGTAGATGGATGATGTTTTGCCCTTTTCCTGATATCATTGATGCAGTATCAGTGGATTGTTACTCTTGTTTCAGAATGTGAGCAGAACACTGTAGCTGGGGATGTCGCAGGGATACAAGGAAGTGACTTTGTAGATTAATTTAAAAACTGACAGCTAGGCTGTTGCATTTCTCTCATAGGTTGGTACTAGGCTATCAGCCCTAGGGCCTATACAAGCCTAGCCATAACAATTCCCTGGCTATTTCTTCCCACACTATTTACTTCCCTGGACCCCTGTCTAGCAGGGCGACTGACATGATCCCCGGGGTGAATTTCCTTTCTTCCATTCAGTCGTCAAGGTTCCTTTTGAAGAGGGCCAAAGAGGCACTTTGCTTGACATGTATGGGCAATCTATTCCAGAGTCTGGGGAGTCTCTGGGTCAGGAACCTATCCCTCCAGCATGTTTTGTTTATTGTGATGACTAGGTTTAGATCCCTGGAGTGTGTGGCTCTGAGGGTTTGGGATTTCTTTAAGTGTAGCATGTCCAACAGCTCTGGGTTTGACATGGCCTTGTATGTTAAGCAGAGATCGCCTCTGAGTAGACTATATGCGACAGAGTATAGCTGGCATTTTTTAAGGCGGTCAGCGTAGGGCATCTGCTTTAGGCCTGTGATTCTTTTAGTGAGGTATTTCTGCGGCCTTTCCAGTTGTTGCAGATGTCTTGAGAGGTACATACCAAATGGGGCATTGTATTCTATATTGGGTCTAATGAGGGTTGAGTACAGTGGGACAATGACCTCCTTTTTTCTGGATGAAAAGCCCTTGGTGATGAGGTGTGCCACATAGAAGGATTTCCTGACTGTTGTGGTGATGTGGTTATCGGGTGTTTAGTGTACTACCACCTATATGGTAATTCACGGGTACATGTTTTTTCCCAAAGGGGATAACTATACATTTCTTGGCATTGAGCTTGAGCCCATGGCTCTGGCACCAAGCATCTGTTCTGTAAGGCCCTTTTGTAGAGTATCCACATAATTTGGGGATTCAATAATGGCTCCCAGTTTGCAGTCATCTGCGAACTTTGTTAGCCAGAGTCCCTTAGTGTTGGCCTGTACTTCAGAGATGTAGATGCCAAACAAGAGCGGTCCCAGGACTGAATCCTGAGGTACTCCACTTGTCTGGAGCTGGATTTGGAGTCGGCTACTTTTACAGTGTGGGTTCTATCAGTAAGCCAGTTAGCAACCCATTGGGTGACGTAGGGATTAATGCCCAACTTAAGTTTATCTATGATTCCAGAGTGAAGGATGGTGTCAAAGGCCTTGGCAAGGTCTAGATAGGTGTGTGGACCACCTTACTCTTGTCCATGGCTCTGGAGTCTGATTCGAAGAAGTCAGTCAGGTTCAGTAGACAAGATCGGCCCTTCACGAACCCAAACTGGGTGGGGTCCAGTGTTTGAAGGTTGCCAATGTCTTTGTTTATAAATTCCATGATAATATGCTCCATGGCCTTGCAGATAAGGCTCATCAGACTGATGGGATGGTAGTTTCCGGGATCCAAGGTGGATCCCCCCTTGTGGAGTGGGATAACTGTAGCTCTGAGCCACTCAGTGGGCACGAAACCTGAGGTGAGGCTATAATTAAACATGACACTTGGGTGAGGTGCCAGTTCATATTGTAGTTCATGTAGTACACAGCCTGGGATGTCATCTGGTCCCATGGATGCTGTATTCTTAGCTTTGGAAAGTGTTTTTTTTTTACCTGTGTGGCTGTGATTACTGGAATTTGGCAATCCTCCGGTATTGGGATGGGACCTTTAGGAGGTGAGGGGGGGTGAAGCTGGCATTGAATCGATCTGCCTGGATATTGGCTATATCCTTGGGATCAGTATATTTAATGCCATTCTGTTGTAGCTCAGAGCAGATCTGGGCGTTGCCGTTTAGATTCTTGACATAGTTATAGAATGCCTTGTGATTGTCTTTGGAATCTTTGGCAATTTTATTTTCATAACTAGCTTTGGAGGATTTTATGAGGGATCTCAGTTTCTTATTGAGGCTGGTAAGGGAGTTTTTTGCATCCTGGAATTTTCCTCTTTTCTGCAACAGTTTCTTCCTTTTGTTGTAAAGTTTGTTTATGGCAGGGTACCACCATATTGGCTTCCTTTTTTGGATGAGAGCATCTTGGTTCTATTTGGGATGGCACGATTCATGCATGAGTGGATGTGCTCGTACAGTGTCTTAGTGTAGGATTTAGCAGTTGAACTTTCATTTCCCTTCTGCATGGGTGTCATGAAGTATGTCACTTCTGTCTTGAGTAGTATGACGTTGGCTTTGCAGAAGTTTTTTATGGAGGTTTCCTTACTGGGGGGTGGGGGTGGGATGTGGTTGTTAAGGGTGATTAGCTTATGGTCAGACCTGACTAACGAGGGGGTGACCATAGGTCTAGAGCATTGATTTCCCATGTTGGTAATGACCAGGTCTAGGATATTGGAGCCCTGGGTGGGACTATGGATTAGTTGATCCAGGGCATTGGAATTTATGAATTCCAAGAACCGTTGTGCAAAGGTGTTGGTACATGAGTAGTTTTCCCAGTTAATGGCCGGGTAGTTAAAATCACCCAGTGTTAGGGTGTTTGGTTCTATCTTAATATTTTCCAGTATGTTTAGAAAGGTGTAGTGAGAATCTTGGGGTATGGTGGGGGATCTGTAGCAAGCTACAATTTGGATTGCAGTCTTACCTAGTGTTAGTTGCACCTGGAGAATTTCAGACACATTGATTTGGGCAACTAGCCTGGTGGTGTGAATATCCTTGGTGAATATTGACACTCCTCCACCTTTAGTGTTTCGGTCCTGGTTTGGTGGCTGAAAAGTGTGGTAAGAGTTGTAGCCTGGTATTGCAGGGGTGCTCTCTGGAGCCTTGAACCAGGTCTCAATTACTGCACAGATATCGATGTATTCAAGTTTTAGGAGTGCCTCGAGAGAGTGCATTTTGAGGTTTAGACTTCTAGCATTGAGTAGCATTACCCTCAGATTTTGCATTCTTGTACCTGTTACGGTGGTGGTTTTGTCCTTTGAACTTTGCCTAAAAAAGGCACTATAAGGGTGGCAAGAGCCTTAGCCAGTAACCTGAATCCCAGGGGCGACAGGTGCAGAACATCTCTGGCAAAGCATTGTGGTCTGTCAATCATGTCGTCCCAGGCAGACAGATACTGGATCCCTTTTGAATGACACCAGAAGCTTAGCCAATTGTTGAAGTCAATCATTTTGTCCTTATGTTGTCGTATCATTCTGGGTGAAGGCAGGATGCTACTTAGGGCTAGCGTCATACTTGCCTGGGCCACATGATCCGAGAGCTTTTCCATGTAGTCCAGGGAGGTACATCTCAAGTCATTCACTCCAACATGGACAATGACAGAGTTGTATTTGTACTTGTTGTGGAGTGACTTGAGTGCATGTGTTATGTGGCGGATCCTGGCACCTGACAGGCAGCTGACTGTAATTTTCTCCTTGTTCAACCTGGTGAGTGGGACATCAGTGTGCCGGACTATAGAGTCACCTATGACTAACGTGTTAGGTGCGTTGTCTTGCCTTAGGGGCTGTTGCTGGGTGGCACACTGGTGTTGTGAACTGTGTGACACTTTGGTTGTGATTGTTGTTTGTTTGCGTTTCAGCTTCAGAGGTCCTTGTTGCTTGGACAGGTTACAGTTAAGGGCCTCTGCATATGTGGATTTAGTGTTGCTATATGTGGGTGTTGATGGTGTGGGTTTAGAAGGGCTATGTGTTGCTTGAGGTGTAGTGTGGGTGTTAACCTTCTCCTCTTCACTGTCTAGCACAATCTTGGGTGGAGAGAGCTTTGCTTCCATTTTGGCTATGTAAGTGCATCTCTCACAGGTTGTAGTGTTGAGTGGTAGGAGGAGAGGGTTGTCTGTGTACATGAGGCAATTGCTGCATTGCCCCAGTATGCCCAGATTCACCAGATGGACAGGAGAAATCACCGGAAGCTGACACTTGGACATGCCTGGTTTGGTGCTTTTTTTTTTTTGTAAAGTACAGGAGCTGTTTTCCCTTACCTTAGCAAGGTACTTTGCAATTATAGGCTGTTTAGTGCCTGCTATTAATTTCTCCTTATTAACAAGAAGAGTTGAGTGCTTGTATCAGTTTAAGGCTTTCTAGTGCTTTCCAGCAAGTATTAGAGCATTTATTTAGGAAAGGGGAGAGATGAGGAGCTTTTTACTAGAGACTGTACTTATTTGAGACTGGTAGGTTCATCTGGGGAAGTATGAGACATTAGCCACCTGTCTGACACTGTACCACAGAAGCTTATCATCATGGCTTACTGTACAATGTCATCCTTTATCACTGAGCTTGACTTTTGTTTGGCATGACTGTGAACAAATTGCTTATCCAATTCCTTGCTCCCAGGTTACCCCTAAAAACAGGTACTTGCACTTAATGGGCATTACCATGTTAACAAAAGCGTTGTGTGGCTGTCTTCATCAGGGTGACTTTGTGGTCTGTGGTACTTCACAGCAGTGCTCTTCATCTGGGTGACTTTGTGCTGTGTGGTACACCACAGCAGTGCTCTTCATCAGGGTGACTTTGTGGTCTGTGACTGGTCTGTGGCACACCACAGCAGTGCTCTTCATCGGGGTGACTTTGTGGTTTGTGGTACACCACAGCAGTGTGTTTCATCGGGGTGACTTTGTGGTCTGTGGTACACCACAGCAGTAACTCCACAAAATAAACTAAAACCACAAACTAAACAAATACAAAAAATCTGTGTGCTTACTACTCACTGTATGTTGACACATTTTTTGGTTTGTTTTATTAAAAGCGTTAGTGAGTAGTAGGAACACAGCTTTTTTTGTGTTTGTTTTCATACACCACAGCAGTGCCAGGGGTGCAATAGGTAGCACACTTGCCTTTGTTGCAAGAGGCTGTGGGTTCTTTTCCCACACCAGGAAGATCAGTTGCTAACACTGCAGTGCATCATAAGAGGGGTGCTGCACTCCTGAGTGTACCGTCCTTTGGATGAGATGTTAAAGCAAGGTCTCATCTGACAGGTGGTAGCAGGGGAGCTGAGGTTAATATGGAAGATCACATGACACCTATTGAAAAGAATAGTGGAAGTTCCCCAATTCCCAGGCCAAATTTATTTATTATTTATTTATTTGCAGTTTGTTTTAGAGGATAGTCCATTGGGCTACAATGAGCCCATTTTCAATGGAGTCCTGGGGAGAAAAGCTCTGGAGAAATACAAATACATAGTACAGAAAAAGCACACATCTATAATATACATTTCAATTAAATGTTAAATACATATTTCGGAAAGTAGGAATCCATGTCACACAATTGAAATAAATGTTACTTAATACAGAAATAAAAAAAAAAGAGATTTTAATTATCAAAATTATATCAGGTTAATTCAGTAAGTAGTAATGTGTGTGTTTTGTTAAGGCAATTACAATGAGGTAATTTTTGTAGTTGTTGGTCCAGTACGTCCCAAGGCATGTAGAACTTTAGGAGATAGTGACAGGCAATAAATAAGTTTGGAAAGTTAGGAAGAAAGTGGGGTAGAATTAGGTTGGATGAGAGCAAGAACATTTCCATTGTGAAGTAAGGTGTGAGTGCAGTGAGGTTTTAAACAAGGAGAGACCGCTGGTGGTGCGGATGGGAGAAAATTCCACCTTGGGTCTCCCCTGAAAAGAGGTACTAGCATAGTATGACTAACCTGGCCAACAACAGAAAAATACATAAATAAATAAATAAAAATGTCCCATGTCTATGCACCATTATCATGAATCCACGGATACATTGTTTAATCTCACTAGAGAATCTAGGATATTTTCTGGAATAAATTAAATATTTTAGTACCTTCTTTTCATTAATATTCATAATCTGAATACTGGTTATATAGTGCAGCTCCAGCCAAAGTAGAAATTTCCATTAACTTTAAGCTGATGCCTTACATTTAAAGAAACTGTATTCTCTACAGAATTAAATCGAACCAGTTGAGGAGCCTTTTAGATTGTATTGTAGAGAGCACTGACCTTTTCTTTTGATTGCAGTTTTAGTAGTAAGCGTACTCCACCATATGAAGTAACATGAAAAGATTGCTGAAATACATTAACTTCATAGCCATTAACTGTTTCAAATTTTCCTTGTTATTGAAGAATATTTTAAGCAGTAAACAAACATAAATTTTCATATTTTAATGTTGAATAACTTTGAAAGCCCTCCCTAAGTTTGTCGAAGGACAGGTTCTGTGTCTCAGATACATTTTTATTTTTTCTCTCTCCTGTATAATGTAAATGAAATAATAAATAATTCTGCCCTATTTATGATTTACTTCGGGGTGCATGTTATAAAGGAATGATCACGTTTCGTTATTTACAGACTTGTGTATTCTACTATAATTTCAGTAGCACATACTCTTTTTACAGATGGAGTTAAAACTCTTACATTTTCTTTTTCTGAAGTCTACATTGTCCAGGTTATGCAGAAATAAAATGAAAAGGACTGCTGGCCATTTTCCTTTCTTGTTAAATATATGATCTCAAAAACTTACCACTTAAGGCATATAATGACAAAATACATTTAGTGTACAAACCTGTTCGGTTGTTAGAAGTCAATCGATTGAGGTTTCTCTTCAGAATTTTCAATTAACTCTGGAGGAATGGTTAATGACCTGCAGCACATTTAGTTCCTTCAGGCAATCTTTGAAGTTCGAACTGCTTTTCTAATTTAATTTTCAATTAATATTGGCATCTCCAAACATGATTACCTTCTTTGCATTTTATTGTGTGTTAGGGTTCACTCTCATAAATTAGACATACCTAGAACATCCAGCTGGTTGGTAACAAAAAAAGCTGTGGTCAAATGTTTCACTTCTCCCAGTAACCCCCTTTCTGCAGGGAATGCCACATTAAACATGCATATGGCTCTTGTACTGTGCTAGTATGGGACTTAAAACACTGCCATGTGTTAATGTGGACAGCGCTGTACCCTCCCCAGGAAACAAATCAGTTTGCTCCCCCCACCCACATAACACACTTGTCTGCAAGCTTATGTTTACTGATGGCTAGTAAACTGTTTGTATCAAAGATCACAACAAGTTATTATGTATCAATTTATCTTTAAAGGAAAAGGACAGTTTGATAGTTTACAAGCTGACAGCAGTCGTGGTCTATGAATGACCGCTTTTAATCTGTCAACCTGTTTGATACATTTCTACAAGCTGGCAACTGTGGCACTCATCGGCCCTGCCACACATTTCTTTTGGCTCTGTTTCTGCTACCTTTCTCTGACTGAAACATAGCTGTGGAACTTGCATTATTCATGCATTTTGTATAAGTAGAGAATACAATAATTATAAAATTAGCATCCAGACTTGTTGACAGTAGTACAAACACTGAGTTTGTTCATCCTAGAACTTTAACTAATGAAGTAATAGTAATTCCTGAACAACTAGGCATGTTTTTGTAGTTCTGCAGATCAGACTTGTAAGTAAATTAATTGAAAATATTTTCTGACATCTTATTTCTGATGCGATTCCAGTTCATATTGACAGTAATGTGAAATGATACCTGTAACTTTCAGACCTCTTAGTTTGCCATCAGTAACTGGGAAACCTTTAGATCCATCTTTAAAGAGAGCTCGAAGGCAGTTTTTGACTTGAGCATTCATATGCTAGTCTTGCCTAGTTTAGCTTATTTTCTTTCCTCTTTTAGTGACATGATCGCTAGGTAACTGTAAGGTTTAGCATTCTTATCAACAAACTAGTGGGAGTCATTTAACATTTTACTACATTAAAACACAGTTACGCACTTGAAATAGATGCAGGAAGGTGCTTCCTGTGTTATACTGTTGGACACCTCTAAAGGGCAAAGGTTAAGGTGTGTGTAACTGTTGATACCCTGTTTTGTTTCTCTTGTTCCTCTCTGGCTTTAATACCGACTTGCTGTTTTATCGTATTTCTTATTTTATGTATTAGCATGTTCTGTGCTTTTGGATGGTGGGTATATGTTACTATGGCTTTGTAAATGTTACTGTTCTGATAATATATATAGCACTGTATTTTCACTGGTTTCAGATTAGGTTTGGAAACGATCCCCCAGGATTATGTGACTTAACTGGCCAACAAAGTATAGAAATGAATAAACTATTTAATGACTGCATTTCTGTCTGAAACAGTAAGGGTGGAGTTCAGAAGTGAACCTAAGATATTTTTTTCATCTCACATGAAGAAGTCTAAACATCTACTGAGAGCTTTCCTGTACAGCCACCATTACTGGATGCTGAGATTTACTGACTGGCTCAAGTGTTATTTGTAGTTCAAAGAGCAGAGCTCTGGAGTGTCAGGAAGTTGCGACAATGCTTGACTAATCATTTAATTCGGGGTGATCCTTGAATGGGACTGAAGCAGGTTCCCTGCATGTGAACCCCTAGGAGGACAGACTGTCAGTATACAACAGTGTTTCAGAAAAGCTACAGACCAGAACAAAAGATGGTGTCAAAGAGCAATTTTTGTCTGTTTTTTCCCTCCATATCTGTTCCCTTCCACAGAATTTGGCTCATTCATGTTCCGCATTACATTGGTATCATAGGGCCTATCAATAGGAGAACGAGACCAAGGTAGAGGGGCCATCATCCATGCAGCCATGGGGATTGTTTGATCCAGTTTTCACCTGCATTTTATTTGTCTTCTAACAAAACACAGGTTTGTGGCAAATCTTGTTAATAACATTCCCTTCTGCATAATGATGCAGAGCTCAGGGATACATGTGCTGGATCTATGTTATATGCTCGAAGTTTTAAAACTTCAACGCTCATATGATCGTCACCATATGCGCAAAGTTTTAAAACATCAAACATATAATAAAAGTAAACAAAAACAAAAAAAAAACCTACCTGACCCCATATAAATGGATGTGTGTATGTGTATGTATATATATATATATATATATATATATAGGCACATGCGCACAAACACGCAGACACGGTCGTGAGTGTGTTTGTGTTTGCATACAGATACATAGTGTATGTCAGCTCAATGAAAAATTTTGTTACACCCCTTTTTTATGGGGAGGAAAAAAAAGCACTGATGATGTGATCCATCATTCCATAAAGAAAAAAAAAATCCAACATTTTTATCCTATCTGTGAAAACAAAAAAGTCCAAAAGCTGCAAACCAAAGAAACGTCTCACTGTGGATGTAAATAAAGACGTTTATTAAACTGTACAAATGCTGCTCATCAGCACTTTCTTCCCCAAATTAATTTTTACCCTATCTGTACCGCCCACACTTTTGTAAATATACAAAGATCCTACCATACTAGTACTAATGAGAAATTCCCTTAGCTGCATGGTTTTCTGATCTTCCTGTTTCACGTTATAACTTCATTGAAGAAAAGGAACTGACACATTGAAGCTGCTAATTCTTTTTTCAGTGAATCCATTTTGTCCAGCAGATTGTGTTTTCTCTCTCTCTGTCTCTTTGTATGTATATACTATAAATTGGCTATACCAGTAAACCACAATGGCAAATCCTTTTGGAAAAAAAAGGAATGCCAGTGGATTATTAACTTAGTGACTGTGTGTAGTGTAGGTTCCAAGGAATTCTTATTATTTATAGGTATAAATACATATTTGAACATGCAGTTTAGCTGTTGGCCACGTGATGTCACTATTTATTCAGTTATTTATTACATTACTTAAAAAATATATATTGCAGCCAGTTGGCTTTTTAGATACATTTTTTTTAATTAGTTTTGTTACTGTACACTGTTTATGTAATGTAATTTATATTTAGTATGATATGGTATCAAGTATTTCACTAGTATTTAATTGACTTATTATTGTATTATTTTTTGTAAGAATTTATTGGTTTTCCATAGGGGTTATTTGATTAATTTCGTAATATAAATAATTCAGTTGTAAAATACTGTTACTTTACAGTAGTGATGCCGCTCTTACCAGTGTAATCACGGTGTGTTATTTTCATGGTGTTACAATGGCTGATAGTGTTTCTTGACTTATTTTTGTGTATGCAAACAGATACACACACAAACACACACACACATTATATATATATATCTATGGGTCTACTTCATTTGCCCGAACTTCCATTTGCCCGAGACCAAATGACCGAAATTTCATTTGACTGACAAGTATTATTGGCAAGAAAATGGGATATGCCCCCTTCCCCACTGTAGTGCGACCCTGGAGTTAGAATATATAGTTAGGGGCACACCCCACAACAATGGGGGGTGTGGGGGACGAAGCCCTCCACTTAATTTCATATTATATTCAGTTTTGCTTTAATATTGCTCAGTAAAATAAAAGTAAGTGGGGGGGCTTCACCCCCCATTGTGGGGGGCTGTGCCCCCCACACACCCCCAACTGTATATTCTAACTCCAGGGTCGCACTACACTGGGGAAGGGGGCATATCCCATTTTCTTGCCAATAATACTTGTCGGTCAAATTAAGTGTCGGTCAAATGAAATGTTGGTCAAATGGGGTCGGGCAAATAGGTGTCGGACAATTGGAAGTTCGGGCAAATGAAGTAGACCCATATATAGATATATACTCGACACCATAAAAAAATAAAAAAAAACTGCCAATCATTAGCGGACCAGAGTTCCAATGTGGCGACCCCTAACTGGGAAAAGCCGAAAGACAAACAATATATATATATATATATATATATATATATATATATATATATATATATATATATGTGTGTGTGTGTGTGTTTGTGTGTGCATGTATGTATATATATATGTGTGTGTGTGTGTGTGTATAATGTGTGTGTGTGCATATATGTTTCTCTGACCTCAGTATTACTGTAAGCTAAAACTGATAGTATTCATTAGGACACAGTAGAGAGTCAGAATGCCATGTCCAGTTATGACACTTTTCTTTGTCTAGATTTGAAAACTTCTACATTCATCAGGTAGAGGCTGTAGGTAAGACCTGGTAGTAATTTTTCAGAGAAGAGTCACATAAATGTAGAGCCTATCCTCTAATTGTATCTGTTTAGAGAATAAGATGCAACATTGTATCAGCTCAGCACAAAACACTTTAATCTGCCACACTCCAAGCATGGAATGAAAGGCTGAAGCCATCTAGGTTCTGCATACCGTTCTTGATTAGCAGTATGGACTGGCATAGTTTTCTTTGTTAAATAAGACAGACTTCAGTAAAGTGTGTGTTTTGTCTGTGTGAGTTTGTGTAACTGCATGTCAGAGTAAGTGCTCACCCTCCCATGAGCTGCTGAATTTGCTTGCCTGCCTAGTCTTAAGTGAGGCACTTGATGTCTTACTGCACAAATGTAAGCAAGTGAAATGGATAGCATTAACACGTTCTTAACATAACGTCATGCACAAACCCTCTACAGCCTGATGTTTTGCAGATCCAAATGAAAAATGTTGAGGAGAAGGCAGTAGTAGTTTTATTTTTTTTATTTTTTATTTTTTTGGGAGGCCAGTTGCAGAAAAAACAGAAAACACAATTAAAATGTGGAAAGTTTATGAATGGCCTAGCAAAACTGAAATTTATGTTTTATTTATTTTATTTTACAGCTAGAATAGTCTGGAGTGTAGCTCACCAGTATGCATGTGGGGCCAGATATGTACGTTTGCCTCAGTAAGGGATACTGACCTATAAACTGCGCATTAGAGACAATAGTAACTTGACTTTGCATAGGTGTCAGGTGGGGTGGATGGGGGAGCAAGCAATTCATTGGTTCATAGGTAGGTACTAGGCTATCGGCCCAAGGGCCTAAGTAAGCCTACCCAACAAGGTTCCCTGGCTTACGCCACCCAAGAAAGTTATTTTCCTGTGCCCCTGTCGAGCAGAGCCACAGAAGTGATTCCTGGGGTGAATTTCCTGTTTCCCATCCAATCATCATGATTTTTCTTGAAGAGTGCTAATGAGGAGCTTTGTTTGATATAGATAGGTAGTTTGTTCCAGAGTATGGGAAGCATCTGGGACAGGAATCTATCCCTCCAGCATGTTCTGTTTATTGTATTGACAAGGTTTAGGTCCCTAGAGCATGTAGCTCGGAGGGATTGGGATTTCTTTAAGTGGAGCATGTCCAACAGCTTTGAGTTTGACATAGCTTTGTATGTTAGGCAGAGATTGCCTCTGAGTAGGCGATATGTGATGGAGTAAAGCTGGAGTTGTTTGAGACGGTCTGCATAGGGCATCTGTTTGAGGCCAGTAATCCTCTTTGTGAGGTATTTCTGCAGCCTTTCCAGTTGTTGTAGATGTCTTGTGAGGTACATAACAAAAGGGGTATTGTACTCTATAATGGGTCTAATGAGTGACGAGTAGAGGTCAACAATGACCTCTTTTTTTCCTGGATGAGAAACCTTTTGTGAGGAGATGTGCCATGTAGAAGGATTTCCTGACTACTGTGGCAATGTGATTATCAAAGGAGAGACTACTGTCCGCCTGTGTCCCAAGGTCTCTTATCACACTTTCGGTGTTAAGTAGACTACTGCCTATGTGGTAATTTATGGGTACAGAGTTTTTACCAAAAGGGATGACAATGCACTTTTTGGCATTGAGCTTGAGGGCATGGTTTTGACACCAGGAATCTGTCTCACTGAGGCCCTTTAGTAGGATGTCCACATCATTAGGAGTTTTGATTATGGCTCCTAGTTTGCAGTCATCTGTGAACTTCATTAGCCACCTTCTGTGTTAGCCTGTATTTAAGAGAAGTAGATACCAAACAGGAGGAGACCCAGGACTGAACCCTGTGGTACTCTACTTGTCACTGGTCTGAAGTTGGATTTGGAGTCTGCTACTTTCACAGTGTGGGTTCTGTCAATGAGCCAGTTGGCAACCCATCTTGGGATTTATACCTAGATGTTCTTCGTGTTTCACTGTTGCAGTCATTACATTTGGGTAATCTGCTGGCAGGTTGCCCTCAGTTGGCCTGAATTCCAAAGTCTTGGGTCCTGCGTTGGTTGCTGTCTCCTCTTCCATGACGTCAGGGGTATAAAACATGCAACCGACACCATTTTCTTTAGTCTTTCTTGCCGCGCGGTGCCCGAAACAGAAGCATTTCGCTAGTGCCAGTCGGCCGACTACTGAAATAGTCGAGTTTGAGTTTCAGAACTGAAGTCTTCACTAAAGCTAAGTACACCATTGGGGAAACTTTTTTTCTTGCTTTTTACCGATGTCACAAAAAGTTAATAATTGTATTACTTGTGGGAGGCAAATACCTCTTAAGGATTTCCATTTATACTGTATTCCTTGCTTAGGCCCTGATCTCAGCGCACCTGGCTGTCGGTTTTGTGCTAGATTTAACCAACGCACTATTAAGCGTCGGTATATTTTTACATCTAAGTATTTTGGAAACAGATTTAACTACCCAGAGATGTCGTCGGATAGCAATCTGACTACCGGAGTACATAAAAAATGCAAAGAAAAGGACAGAGAAAGGCAGTCGAGATCTAAAACCGATGACGAAACTTCTCCTAAGCCAGTTGCCGGTACTCAGTGAGGTGCTTTCGCAGCCCCTGATGCCCGCTACCTTTGAGTCGCAGGCCTCGACTGCCACCCATGTTTAGTCCGGCATGCCACAAGATACTCCAAGTATTGGACCGACGGATGTATCTCCCTCAAATGGGTCCGGAGCCACTGAGCAGGCACTGGCTTTTGAGGGTGTATTCAGACCTCAACATTTTTATATCAAACTGACAAAAGCTGCAAAACCAAAGGTAAAGACACCTTCAAAGACTAAAAAGCTGACACCTGAGCCACGTGCACAGGCCTCTGTGCCTAAAAACAGATGATCAAAATGGCTGAAGACCTTATCACCTTGATCAGAGGTACCCACCCCCCTCCAGATAAGAGGCCTAGGCAAGACACTGACTATGAATCTTCAGATCAGGTTTCAATTTCTTCCGATTCCTCTTCTGATCAGGAATTATCTTTACCTCCCTATGAGGATTCTGATGCTGAGGAGTCTATTCCATCTGCATCTCCTCCTGAGGATTATTCATTTGAAGAAACTTTGCATAATTTGAGGGAGCATTTTCACTGGGAGAGTCAAGACTTCTCAGAATCAAAAAAGAGGCTCAGGGATTTCCTCCTCCCTCAGCACAAGCCTTTAGCCATTCCCCCTGTGTTAGACATTGTGGATGATGTTTTTTCAGAGTCAAGCCTGACCCCTGACTCTTTACCTCCGGCTCCCAGTAAGCCTGAAAGGTATTACAGGGTCCCTGACTCTCATACATTTTTATTTAGAAACCCTGTTGCTGACCCTGAAACTATTTCACAGGGTCCAAAGGGAGTTAAGGCCTCAACAGCAAAAAAAAACCTACCCCCTTCCGACAGAGATTCCAGGGCGCTAGACAGATGGGGAAAAAGGTTTATACATCTGCAATCTTGGCAATTAGGGCTTTAAACTGTCAATTTCATATGTTTAAGTACCAACTACATGTTATGGGATTGCTGAAACAAAATTATGTTTATTTCAGAATGTGCAGAAAATAAGGAATTGCAGGAATTATTGCATGCAGCTAAACAAGTTGGAAAGCATACTTTGCAATGTGGTTTTGATTCTTTAGAGGCCTCCTGCAGGGCTGCAGTTACTGGATCTGTGATTAGGAGGCATGCATAGTTAAAGGAACACAATTTGCCTGATCATGTTAAACCTAAATTGCTAGATGCACCTTTACAGCATGATTCTCTGTTTGGTATTAAAGCAGAAGAGGTTTTAAAGAAAATGGAAGACAAAGCTAAGTCAATGCAAACTTTTAAAGATTTCTTACAAGTGCAGCCACCTAGATTCAGTAGACACTGGCCTACAAAAAAATTGGTCCTTTCCTGTGTCAGAGCTCAAAGGGGCAAATCCAGATGCCCTAAGAGTTCCAGGTACCAGGCTCAAGACTCCTACAGGTCAAAGCAATGGGTCGCATCCACCTCCAAATCTGGGGGAGATAAACTGCAAACCTACAGAAAGCAATCCCAATGACTTCCCTCTGCCTACACCAAGCAGTTATCTGTTGGCAGCACCCATAGGGGGGAAAATTAGCATTTTTTGCTCAAAATTGGCAATTAATAACCCAGGACAAGTGAGTTCTGAAAATCGTATCACAGGGATACAGATTCCATTTCCACACACTGCCAATGACAAATGGTTAGCCAGACCTGCCAAAAAATCAATGGGCAGAGGCACAGAAACAGGTTACGTCCCTCATGGATATGGGGGCAATTCAGGCACTACCAGAGCAGGAAAAAGGACAAGGTTTTTACTCTAGACTGTTCTTGGTACCCAGAAAGGACAAGGCCTGGCAGCCAATACTGGATTTATCGATTTTGAACACATACCTGGACATTCCAAAATTCAAGATGCTCACCTTGCAACAGCTTTTGCCATGCTGGGCAAGAATGCTTGGCTGGTGACTTTAGACTTAAAAGAGGCATACCGGCAAGTCCCAATAAGACAGTCGTGCAGAAGATACCTCAGATTCGAGGCTGGCTTAATGCATTACCAGTTCTCTGCACTGCCCTTTGGCTTATCTACTGCACCCAGGGTCTTTTCAGGGTCTTTACAAAGTGCTTGGCACCAGTAATTGCATTTTGCAGACAAAGAAGTATTCAAATATATCCTTACTTGGATGACTGTCTCATTCAAGCAGAGAAAAAAGACACCCTTCTACGACACCTGGCATTTGTGAAAAGGCTTCTAGCATGCCTAGGGTACACAATAAATGGAAAGAAATCACAACTGGTACCCTCTCAAAAGATAACATTCCTGGGTGCAAGCTTGCATACAACTGCCCAGATGGCTTACCTCACGCCAGACAAATGAAGGCAACTGACTACTTACTTCAAAATGATGGCAACAAAAACCCAGTCTTCTGCAAGACATATTCTGCAGGCTCTGGGCTTCATGGCATCCTGCATCCTACTAATTCCATATGCAAGACTGCATATGAGGAAACTTCAGTGGTACCTAAAAGATTTATGGAGTCCTCATTCGCAAAGTCTGGAAACAATGATTCCTCTCATCCCCTGCCTGCAACAGGAGTTTCTATGGTGGGCAAAGGCCTGTCACCAAAACATGGGATGGCCATTCACTCTACCCCTGCCAGCCAAACCCTAACAACAGACGCATCAGATTATGCCTGGGGGGCCCACATGGCAGGAAGATGCATTCAGGGCATATGGGCACCAAATCAAATGCATCTACATATCAACCAGAAAGAGATGCTAGCTGTTCAAAATGCCCTAACAACCTTCAAGGACTTACTTAATCCAGGACAACTACTGATAAAGACGGACACCACCACAGTAATGTGGTATATAAACAAGCAAGGGGGCACACACTCATACACCCTTTGCAGATTAGCCATGGCACTGTGGGACACAGCTTTAACCTACCAAATAAATCTTCAAGCTCAATTCCTGCCAGGAAAACACAACGCTCTGGCAGACGATGTAAGCAAAAACCTTATGGATCCTCACGAGTGGAAACTAAATCCACAAGTATTCAGCATGATAACAGAGAAATGGGGGAGCCCAGACATAGATCTATTTGCCTCTCCTCAAAATTATCAGTTGAAAAGATTCTGCACAAGGACTTATCACAGACAAGCATGGAAAGTGGACACCCTGTCCTTCAGTTGGAAAAACCTGTCAGTTTACGCCTTCCCTCCTCTGCCTCTTGTACCCAAGGTCCTCCTAAAAGTCAGGCAAGAGAAGCCAAAGATGATATTAATTGCCCCGGACTGGCCCCGCCAATACTGGTACCCAATCCTAAGGAACTTGTCTCAATACCCAGCTTGGACCTTGCCTCAAAGACCACGACTACTGTCCCAGCAAAACAATCAGATCCTGCACAATCAACTACAGACTCTGAACCTGGCAGCATGGCTAATCATGTAATCATATGAATGACACCTCTCAGTAAAGCTGTGATGGATTTCATTTTGGAAGCCAGAAGGCCTAGTACTAGAAAATCTTATGCTGATAAATGGAAGAGATTCTATGCTTGGAATCAAGCACAAGGAACTGATACAGCAGAACCACTTATTCCTCCGATATCACATTACTTAACTGAGAGGCTTGACAAAGGCCTATCCTTCTCATCAATTAGTTTCATAGTTTCATAGTATAGTACTAGGCTATCTGCCCTGGGGCATTTGTAAGCCTAGCCATAGTGATGTGGCTTTTGCCACCCCAAGAAATGGTACAAAATGCACAGAATAGATTTAGAATACTGTGCCTCTGTCTAGCAGTGACACAATGAAGGTCCCCTTGTATAATAGAATTAGTTTACTGTGCCCCTGTCTAGCAGTGACACAGATGTGACCCCTGGGGTAAACTTACGATCTCCCATCCACTCATCAAGATTTCTCTTGAAGAGAGTCAGTGAGGGCTCTGCCTATCTGAACTGGGATCCTGTTCCAAAGCATGGGAAGCCTCTGGGTTATGAATCTATCCATCCAGCATGTCCTATTCATACTTGTGCCGAGGTTTAAGTCTTTAGCTCTCGTGGTCCTGATGGATTTGGATTTTTTGAGGTGGAGCATGTCCATCAGATCCTGATTGGACATGGCCTTGTACGTCAGGCAGAGATCACCTCTGAGCAGGCGGTATGCTACTGAATAGAGCTGAAGTTTCTTTAGTCTGGCAGAATGTGACATATGTTGGAAACCCTTGATCCTCTTGGTGAGGTACTTTTGTGGTCTCTCCAGCTGTTGTAAATGCCTGGTGAGGTACATACCAAATGGGGCATTGTACTCAATCATGGGTCTGATGAGGGAGGAATATAGGGGTACAATGACATCCTTGGATCTGGATGTGAATCCCTTCATGATGAGGTGTGCAAGGTAGAATGTTTTTCTAACCACTTTGGCAACGTGGGTGTCAAATGAGAGGTCGCTGTCGACTTTGGTCCCTAGGTCTCTGATTACTTTTTCCGTACTCAGTGGGTTGCTGTGTATGTGATAATTTGTAGGTACTTTGTTTTTCCCAAAGGGGATGACTATACATTTTTTGGCATTTAGTTTAAGGCCGTGACTCCGGCACCAGTTGTCCATTTCTGTGAGGCCTTTTTGTAGGATGTGTGTGTCTGCTGGTGTATCAACTATGGCGCCTAGTTTGCAGTCATCTGCGAACTTTGTCAGCCACAACCCTCCCATGTTTGTTTTAACATCTGAGAAATAAATGCTGAACAAAAGGGGTCCCAGGACAGATCCCTGTGGGACACCACTTGTGACTGGCTTTGAGTCTGACATTGCTCCAGCGATTTTAACTTTATGGGTTCTGTCCTTTAGCCAGTTTGCAACCCATCTAGTGACATAAGGGTTTACTTTTAAGCTGTTGAGCTTATCTATGATGCCTGAGTGGGGTATTGTGTCGAAGGCCTTAGCCAAGTCCAGGTATGCTGCATGGACTGCTTTGCCCTCATCAATGGCTCTAGTGACTGTTTTGAAAAAGTCAACCAGGTTTAAAAGGCAGGATCTGCCCTTTACAAAGCTGAACTGGGTGGGGTCAAGTGTCTGTAGGTCCACTATGTCTCTGTTTATGAGTTCCATAATGATTCTTTCCATAGCTTTGCAGACCAGGCTGGTTAAGCTTATGGGGCGGTAGTTTCCAGGGTCTGTAGAGGCACCCCCCTTGTGGAGTGGGACCACTGTTGCTGTACGCCAGTGTTCAGGTACATATCCCGAAGTAAGGCTAAGGTTAAATAGCATTTTTATGTGTGGGTTTAGCTCCTCTTAGAGTTCACGTAAGGACATCTGAGATGACAGGGAGATTACATTCAGCTGGGATAAGTATTTCTTCTTTTGGGGGTGAAGGAGGGGAGAAATTTGCACTGAACCTGTCAGCCAGAATGTTGGCAATATCTGTGGGTTCAGTGTATTTTATGTTGTTGTGAACCAACTCTGAGCATATCTGAGGGTTTCCACCCAGGTTTCTAACATAGCTGAAGAAGGCTGTGTGGTTATCTTTAGTGTCCTTAGCGATTTTTCTCTCAAAGTTGGTCTTGGATGTTTTTATGAGAGAACGTAGTTTTCTGCTAATGTTGATCAGAGATGTCTTCCCTTCATGGGATTTTGCTCTGACGTGCAGTAGCTTCCTTCTGTTATACAATTTGTTTATGGCTGAGGTCCACCAGACAGGATGCTTACCTTTGGTGGAGAGGGACTTGGATTTGTTTGGGATTGCATGATCCATGCATTCTTGGAGATGTCCATAAAAAGCATTTGTGAAGGATTCGGCATTGTGGGATGTGGTATCCACTGGCACAGTGGGCTTAAAGGATACCATCTCAGTCTTAAGAAGAGTGAAGTCTGCTTTTGAGAAGTTTTTCACTGTGGTCTTTTGTGCTGGGGGTGGAGGTGGGATATGTATATCCAGGGTGATTAGTTTGTGGTCAGATCTCACTAGTGAGGGGTATACTTCGTGTGGAGCATTTTGTCCCCATGTTTGCAATGATCAGGTCTAGTATGTGATCTCCCCTAGTGGGAGAGGTGACTAGTTCCAGTGCATTTGAATTTAAGAATTCCAGGAACCGTTGGGCTAGGGTATTAGGGCTAGAATAATGTACCCAATCTATGTTTGGGTAGTTGAAGTCTCCTAGTATGATGGTGTTTTGTGATACATTCATATCCTCCAATGTCTTCAGGAAGGCTGAGTGGCGTTCTTGAGATTGGGAGGGTGGTCTGTAACATGCTACCAGTTGTATAGCAGTTTTGCCTATGGTTAGTTGCACCTGTATGGTCTCTGATGCTTCATGTGTTGCTACTAACCTGGAGGTGTGGGTGTCCTTGATGAATATGGACACCCCCCCCCCTTTGTGGTACGGCCCGAGTTTTGGGGCCGAAAAGCATGATACAAGGTATAGCCTGGTAGCACTGGGGTGCTCTCCGGAGCCTTGAACCAGGTTTCAGTTACTGCACAGACGTTGATGTTCTCCATGCTGAGGAGCGCATCAAGTGCCTGCATCTTGAGATTTAGACTTCTGGCATTGAGCAGCATTACCCTTAGTTTTTTTCCATTTTTGTTTTCTAAGGAGGTGGGTTTGTCTTTTGAGCCTTGCCTAAAAAAGGCACTATGGGGGTGGCAAGAGCCTTAGCCAATATCCGGAAGCCCAGTGGTGACAGGTGTAAGCCATCCCTTGTGAAGCAGCGTGGCTTGTCCAACATATCATCCCAGGCAGACAGATATTGGATCCCCTTAGAATGACACCAGTACTTGAGCCAATTGTTAAAGCTGATCATCTTGTCTTTGTATTGTGGTATAATTCTTGGTGAGGGCAGGATGCTGCTCAGGGTCAGGGTCATACCAGCCTAGGCTACATAATCGGAGAGCTCCTCTATGTCTCTTTTCATGTAGTCCAGGGAGGTACATCTCAGGTCATTCACACCAGCATGGACAATGACGGAGTCATATTTGTACTTGCTTTGGAGTGACTTGAGTGCGTGTGTTATGTGGCGGATCCTAGCTCCTGATAGACAGCTCACAGTCACCTTCTCCTTGTTCAGCCTGGTCAGCGGGACATCAGTGTGTCTGACTTTAGAGTCACCTATTACTAGTGTATCAGGCAAGGTGTTTGGCCTTAAGGGCTGTGATTGGTTGACACACTGATTTATTGAAGTATGTGTTGCATGTGTTTTGTTTTGAGGTGGTGGATTTTTGGATGTCTGCTTTGGGAGCCTCTGTTTTTTGGTAAGTTTTTTATTAGAGCCTCCGAGTATGTCTTTGTGTTTTTATGCGTTTGGTTTGCAGTTGTGGTAGGTATATGTGGGACTGGGATTGTTGTGTGTGTGGTTGCCATCTCCTCCTGTCTGGACATGCCAGCCCTGAGTTGAGAAAGTTCAGCCTCCAGTTTGGCTATATAGTTGCATCTCTCACATGTATTTGTGTTTGTTGGGAGAAGGAGATGGTTGTCTGTGTACATGAGACAATTGTAGCATTGTCTCAAGATACCCAGATTGACCAGCTGAATTGGAGACGACGCCAGTAATCTACCACTCGACATGCTAGAACAGTATAAGGGAGTGCTGTACCTTTAAGGGAAGTGGATATTCACAGGGGTGGTAAGTAGATGTAGTGCTTTACTTAGTACGAGAGTGCTTACTTAGCAGAGAAGTATTGAGAACAAGTGCTAGGCTTATAATATAGTGAGTAGTCTGGTTATACTAAGAGTAGAGCTTCCTTAAGGGAAAATCTGAAGAGCAGACTTGGCGGAGCCAGAAAAAGTTTAACCGGCGCTGCACTATGCGCACAACCACACAAAGCCGTGCAAACGCGGATTTTAAACAGTGAACTACAAAAGAGCTGGAAATGGTCCAAAACAACCAATTACTACAGCTTCTTGTGCTGAGGTCACTTCCTACAGGGACAGGTAGGCTGCTCAAGGCTCCCCACTCCCACTGGTGAGCAAAGAAACTTCCTTCTATCCAAGTAAGGTAATGGACAACACAGGAACTACACCACAGCCCAGAATACAGCAATGCCTGTAAACTGGTCTAAACTAGTCGAGGAAGGCGGGAAAACAAGGATTATGCCTCTGCCATTTCTGCTCATTACAATACAGAGGCACCAATCTTTTCTCATCCTTTACTAAAGCATTATCTTAGAGGAGCCAAAAATTTAAGGCCCCCTAGAAGATCACCAATACCTGCATGGGACCTCAGTTATGTGTTGGAAAAGCTCACCCTGCCTCCATTTGAACCAGCCGCTACCGCTGATATAAAGTTCTTATCATGGAAGACAGCTCTACTACTAGCAATTACTTCAGCAAGAAGAGTTTCAGAGCTATAGGCCCTCATGGCTGTAGAGCCTTTTATCATATTTTACCCAGACAGGGTGTCTCTGAGGACAAATCCTACTTTTATGCCTAAGGTGGTTTCCAGTGTGGCTCTTAACCAAACAATTCATCTGCCAACATTTTATCCAAATCCGCAGAACAAAGGGGAGAGAATTCTGCATTCCTTGGACGTACATAGACAGCTAAGATTCTACTTGAGCAGGACAAAAGCTCTAAGAAAAACTGAGCAATTACTAGTGTCATATGCTGCAGGATCAGAAGGAAAGGCTATTTCAAAGCAGACTATTTCAAAGTGGATAAACCACTGCATCTGTTTCTGCTACTTACACCATGGCAAACCTGTGCCCAGGGGCATTAGGTCTCACTCCACCAGGGCTGCAGCTACTTCAGCAGCCTTTCTCAGAGGAGTACCAACCAAGGACATTCTAGAGGCTGCTACTTGGAGTTCTGTTCACACCTTTACAAAGCATTACCATTTGCCTCTCTACTCTAAGTCCGGGGCAGGCTTTGCCAATGCAGTGCTGCAGGGCCTTATAGCCGCACCTAATGCTGTTTAGCTCCAGCCTCCCAACCATAGCTTTGGGATTCTACCCAAATGTAATGACTGCAACAGTGAAACATGAAGAACATAGTACAGTTGTGCACAGTTACCATAAATGTAGATGTTTGAGTGTATTCACTGTTGCAGTCCAGGTTACCCTCCTGCCATCCCCCTGTCATTCTACAGGTTATCTTTCCTTCTCTATCTTCTACAACCTATGTGGTGTATTTGCTTGTAGATGAAGGTAAAGTTTATATTGATGCATGTATATAGATATATATACATAATATTGCTACCTTTTTGGGGGCACCTGACATTGGGGGCAAGAAAAACTAAAGAAAATGGCGTCGGCTGCATGTTTTATACCCCTGACAACCTGACGTCATGGAAGAGGAGACAGCAACCAACGCAGGACCCAAGACTTTGGAATTCAGGCTGACTGAGGGCAACCTGCCAGCAGATTACCCTAATGTAATGACTGCAACAGTGAATACACTCGAACATCTACATTTATGGTAAGTGTACACAACTGTACTTTTAGTGAGTTTATCTACAATTCCAGAGTGGGGGATGGTGTCGAAAGCCTTGGCCAGATCTAGATAGGCTGTGTGAACCGCGTTACCCTCAGAGATAGTACAAGTTTATGAAGGTTTTTAAAAGTCCTCAATATACCTTTCTAACCACTTGTTTTTCATTGCTGCTACATTTATAAGTCAGATTCAGGTAACATCAACTGTTTCTGCCTTTGGACTGCCTCTTCAAGAGTGTGGTGTCATTTTATGTCAGGTTCTGTGTGCTTACCATTGGCAGTGTTTGGAGCTGACCCAGTTTTTCCTTGCATGGAGGTTACTAGATCTCAATTGTACACTTGTAAAATGATTTGGCCATGAAATATGCTTGAGGTTTGTGAGACAGATCCCCCATTCTTCAATACTTGAGGGTTACAGTGGGTCATAGTCCCTCATGACCCAGTACTCCAAGCGATGTATCCCGCCACAAGAAATTCTCATTGTGACCTGTTGTGGTGGGACACCTTTGGGACTTTGTAGGATGTAGATTCCATCATCACCATGCATAATAATAGGTATATTTCCAATAGACTTAACCTGCTTATCAGTTTATGGGGCACTGAAATCACATATCTAGAGGGAGCTAATTCTCTTCGTGTTGGAATTTCTGCATAGTTCATTTGCAGGTATTCTGATATTTCAGTGATACCACTGACACTAATAGAACTGGATACATCACTGGAGCACATTCTCTTTGACACCCAAGTATGTTTGTCTCATAACATTTGGTCCTTGCATTTGCCTTCTTTTGTCATTCCATAAAGTGAGAGCTAGTTAAAATGCTACTATGAAATTTGTTTTACTCAGAAACAAGTCTGAAATGCTGCTGTTGCTTGGTTGAGAACTTGTATGATGTGTTTCACTCAGCAGAATTACAATGTGTAGTACCTCACATGTATCTAATTGACAATACTATGATTTAACATGTCATACCATTATTACCATGAGTTTGAATTTGACAGTTAGTTTACTACCAGTGGAAAATCACAGATGTTCTTCATGTTTCACTGTTGCAGTCATCACATTTGGGCTATCCCTGCCAGGTACCCCTCAGCCAGCCCGAATACCAGAGGCTTAGTATTTCTGTGTTGGTTGCTGTCACTTCAGGACTGACATCGGGTCATCAGTAGCATAAAGTAAGACAGCCAATGCCATTACATCAGTCTTTCTTGCCACGGAGCCAGAAGCAGAAGCAGTTCACACTAACTGATGTCAGAAAAAGTTAACAATTGTCTTGCCTGTGGAAAGCAAATACCACACCGAGACTTTCATTCTTACTGCATCACTTGTTTATTCCCAGATCACTACGTCCCCCGCTATCGCTTCTGTGCTTTGTTTAATGACAGAACTATCCATCGTCGGGCCCTTATTTTGTAGCTAGATATTTTCGCTTACAGTCCTCGAACTCCGATATCGCTTCAGTAAGCCATCCAACAGCAGATCTTCCAAAAAAATGTAAAGACAGAGACAGACCGCACAGGTCCAAACCTAACGACAACACTTCCGTTAAGTTAGTCATCAGTTCTCCGGTCCTCAGTGAGGCACTTTCGCAGCACCTGATGCCTGCATCTGTGGATTCGCAGGCAGCTACCGAAACACTTTCTGAGTCTGGTATACCACAAAGCTCTTCTTCGACTAAGGATCCTGCAGTTGTCTATACCTTGGATGTGTCCGGAGCTGCTGAGCAGGCACTGGCTTTCGAGGAAGTCCTTCGCACTACCGATTCTCGACACAAACCGATGTCTTCTTTTGCGACTACTCTTCTTTCAAAAATGACAGAGTTTCTTAGGCCCAGGGTACGAATCACACCCAAGAAACCGACGACCCAACCTCAGGCACCTGCTTCCTTGCCTCAGTCTCAAATGCTTAAAATGGCGGAAGACCTCATCATGCTGATCAGGGGAAGCCCAAGTTACCCCCTCCAAAAGGAAAAGAGATCTGTCCCCTGTAGTTTTGTCTGAACAAGAGTCAGATGACTGATTCATCTGAATATGAAGACATGCAACCCCTCCCTACTTATGAGGATTCTGATGTGGTGGATTCTATCCCTTCCACCTCTGCCCCATAGGATTTTTCCTTTGGGGAAACCCTTCATACCTTAAGAGAGCATTTCCAATGGGAGAGTCAGGACTACCCTCAGTCTAAAAAGAGACTCAGGGAATTCTTAGATCTTACACAGCACAGACCCTTGGCCATCCCCCCAGTCCTGGATGTTGTGGAGGATGTTTTCCTGGAATCCAGTTTGACTCCTGACACCCTCCCTCCTGCACCCAGAAAACCAGACAGGTACTATAGAGTCCCTGACATACACAAATTTTTTTTTTTAAAATCCTACTGCTGACCCTGAGGTAATTTCTCAAGGGCCTAAAGGGATTAAAGCAACCTCTGCTAAGAATCCTACCCCCTCAGATGGGGATTCCCGAGCACTAGACAAATGGGGCAAAAAAGTATACACCTCAGCTACTCTTGCTATCAGGGCACTAAATTGTCAGTTCCATATGCTAAAATTTCAGCAACATACCCTGGAATTCCTCAAACAAAGAATGTCTTCCTTTCCTGCTTGTGCAGAATCTAAAGAGTTACAAGAGTTAATGCATTCTGCAAGTCAAGTAACTAAACACATCTTGCACTGTGGTTTTGACACCATAGAAGCTTCTTGCAGGGCAGCAGTCACTGGATCTGTCATTAGAAGGCATGCATGGCTTAAGGAACAGCCCTTGCCAGACCATGTCAAATCTAAATTGTTGGATGCCCCCTTGCACAAAGACAACTTATTTGGCACTAAGGCAGAAGAGGACTTAAAAAAGACGGAAGAAAAAGCAAAATCTATGCAGACAGTTAAGGATTTCTTACAGATCCAGCCACTCAGGTTCAGCAAGCATTGTCCCACCAAGCACTGGTCCTTTCCTGCTCCCACTAAGCCAGTCCAGCCCAGACCCCAGGGAACCAGACCCCCCAGACAGCAACCACAGGGATTGCAGAGATCTAAGTAGTGGAGTAACTCCACTTCAAAACCAGGGAGTTCTAAGCCACCCCCTTATGGTAAGAACTCACAATGACTGACCTTCCCCACCTTCACTTACCCCTAGGAAGAAAACTCGCCTTTCATGCAAGCACCTGGCTCACCATTACCAATGACCACTGGGTTCTCAACATAGTGTCCCAGGGATACAAATTTTCTTTCCACACCCTTCCTACCCCAAAAGAGTTCCCAGATCTACCTGCAAACCAGTGGGCAAAGCCGAAAAAGCAAGTCCTTTCCCTGCTCTCTATGAGGGCAGTAGAGCACGTTCCTGCAGAACAGAGAGGCAAAGGTTTCTACTTCAGAGTTTTTCTGGTACCCAGAAAAGATGGCACCTGGCACCCCATCCTCAATCTATCCATTCTAAACACCTTCCCAGTGATCCCAAAATTCAAAATGTTCACTCTCCAGCAGCTGCTACCCATGCTCTCCAGAGATGCCACCCTAGATCTAAAAGAGACCTAACTCCACATTCATATCAGGGAATCGTGCAGAATATATCTCCACTTCAGGGCAGGATCTCAACACTTTCAGTTCTCTGCGCTTCCCTTTGGCAAATCTACTGCTCCCAAAGTTTTCACAAAATGTCTGGCTCTTTCCATTGCCTTTTGCAGGCAAAGGAATATCCAGATGTACCCATACTTAGACGACTGCCTAATTCAGGCAGACAGCCATGAAAAGCTTCTCAAGCACCTGTCCTTTATAAAGTCCCTACTAACCTCCCTAGGGTACACTATAAATGAAAAGAAATAAAAACAGGTGCCCACCAAAAGGATTATATTCCTGGGAGCAAGCCTGGACACAGCATCCCGATGGCATTTCTTACACCAGAAAAGCAAATTTCCCTGACAGCCTACTTCTCTCAAGTAGCCACCAGACCCCAGTTATCTGCAAGGAAGATCCTGCAAGCTCTGGGGTTCATGGCATCTTGCATACTATTCATTCCATATGCCAGACTGCATATGAGGAAACTTCAGTGGTATGTAAAAAGCCTTTGGTGTCAACACTCCCAAGACCTGGAGACTCTTATACCTATAATTTGTTGCCTCAGAAAAGATTTTCTTTGGTGGACAACAGCATGCTCCCACAACAAGGGACTACCTTTCTCACCACCCCCGGCAGCCCAGACCCTCACCACAGATGCATCAGACTAGGCCTAGGGTGCACACTTGGATGGCAGGTGCATACAGGGCCAATGGAGCCCACACCAAATCCCTCTGCACATCATCCAAAAAGAGGTGATGGCTGTCCAGCACGCCTTGATAACTTTCAAGACCCTTCTCTCCCCAGAGGCTCTCCTGATCAAAACAGACAACACCACTGTAATGTGGTATATCAACAAGCAGGGAGGGACTCACTCCTACCCTCTGTGCAGGCTGGCCATGACCCTTTGGCACACAGTTTCTGCCATGCAACTCCACCTGTTAGTACAATTCCTACCAGGTTCTCTCAACTCTCTGGCAAACCAATTCAGTAGAAATCTTCTGGACCCACACGAGTGGCAGCTCAACAGAAGAACCTTCACCCTAATAACTCAGAAATGGGGCACCCCGAAGGTCGACCTCTTTGCCTCCCTCACCAACCATCAGTTCAGCAAGTTCTGCACCAGGGAGCATCACTGCATGGCTTGGAAAGTGGATGCCCTATCCTTCCCCTGGGTCAGTCTATCCCTTTCCTCCACTACCTCTCATCCCCAGGGTACTGCTCAAAATAAAGGAGGAAAAACCAAGTACAATTCTTATAGCTCCAGACTGGCCTCACCAGCACTGGTACCCCTTGCTGCGCAGCCTGTCCCCACTGCAATCATGGCATCTTCCTCAGATTCCAAACTGACCCAGAGGGAAGGGGAATTCATGCATCCCCAATTGCAGACACTCAGTTTGGTTTATTCCCTAACCCCTGATCAATCTGCCAACCTCAGTAAACAGGTTCTGGATGTTATACATGAGGCCAGATGCCCTAGCACTAAAAAGTCTTATGCTGACAAATGGAAAAGGTTCTGCACCTGCATTCAGGCTAGGGGAGCCAATACAGCACAGCCCTCCCTCCATCCCTCTCATCCTGGATTACTTAGCTGACCTACTACACAGTGGGCTCTCTTTCTCCTCTATAAAAATTCATGCCTCTGCTATTTCTGCTTATTTTCCCATTGAGCAGTCCCTTTTCTCGCACCCCTTGATCAAACAGTTCCTCAGAGGGGCTAGCAACTTGAGGCCACCCAGAAGAGCACCAACCTCAGTTTGGGACCTTAACTTTGTATTGGAATACCTCTTCCTGCCCCCCTTCAAACCAGCTTCTTCTGCAGAGCTAAAATTTCTCTCCTGGAAGACTGCTTTCCTTCTGGCCATCACTTCAGCAAGAAGAGTCAATGAGCTGCAAGCACTCATGGCTGTGGAACCCTTCAATCATCTTCCATGCTGACAGGGTATCATTCAGAACTAACCCATCCTTCATGCCCAAGGTGGTGTCCAGTGTGACTCTCAACCAATCCATTCATTTGCCCACCTTGTTCCTTAATCCCCAGAACAAGGGGGAAAGGATCCTGCACTCTCTAGATGTGCACAGACAGCTCAGATTCTATCTAGACAGGACTAAATCCTTCATAAAGTCTGATCAATTGCTGATTAGCTTTGCTACAGGGGCAGAAGGCAAAGCCATCTCCAAATACACCATTTTCAAATGGATAGCACACCATTAATTTCTGCTACAAACAACACAGAAAGCCTCCCCCCAAGGGGTTCAGGACTCACTCCACCAGAGCAGCCTCCACCTCCGCAGCTTTCCTGAGAGGAGTCCCAGGCAGGCACATCCTTGAGACGGCCACCTGGACATCTGTTCACACGTTTACCAAACATTACCACCTGCTTCTCTTCTCCAAATCCAGGGCAGGATTTGCCTTTGCAGTCTTGCAGGGCATCCTAGCCAGCCCCTAGTTTCCTTGACTGCCTCCACCCATTTCCTCAGCTTTGGGAATCAACTCAAATGTGATGACTGTAACAGTGAAACGCGAAGAACATAGTACAGTTGTGTACACTTAAATGTAGATGTTCGAGTGTATTCACTGTTGCAGTCCGGGTTACCCTCTCTCCAGCCCCCTGACTTCTTTTGGCTATACCTCTATTCTCCTTTACTATACTTAAAAGCTTTTTGGCATATTTGCTTTTTTCTTGGAGGTATAACCTTGTATAGGTATATATTTAATTGCTTCCCATTAAAGGGGGCACCTGACATCTGGGGCAAGAAAAACTGATGTAATGGCGTTGGCTGCATGGTTTATACCCCTGACTACCTGACGTCATAGAAGATGAGATGGCAACCGACGCAGGACCCAAGACTTTGTTAATCAGGCCAACTGAGGACTACTGCAAGCAGATAACCCAAATGTGATGACTACAACAGTGAAACACGAAGAACATAGTACAGTTGTGTACACATAACATAAATGTAGATGTTTGAGTGTATTCAGTGTTGTAGTCCTGGTTTGCCTCCCTCCATCCCCCCTTTTTTCTTCTCTTTCCTTACAAGGGACATATTGGTATTTACTTTCTACTGGTAGGGTTCTTCCACCAGAACTTGGCTCCTACTTGGGGGGTCTTGACAGGTTATGGCAAGAAAAACTGATGTAATGGTGTCGGCTGCCTTACTTTATACAACTGACAACCTGACATCAGTCCTGAAACAACAGCAACTGACGCAGAAATATTTTTACTGAGACCATTCAGTCCCTAGCCAGTCAGCTCACCTCAGCTCCCTCCCTCTCCCTAACCACCTTAAAACCCCTGCACACACCCCCCTACTGCCTAACCAACATCTACCTCCTATTAAAAGTAAACTAAAAAAAAACTAACTGACAACCCCTAGCTGAAACCAACTCATACTTACAAATTGCATCTGATGTCTGATGTCATAGCATTATCAATCATAATCATCTTAATCAACAGAACCATAACTATCATTATCATTCCCACCATATAAATCTCTTATATCATCCCTCTCCACAAGGCGGGACCTCACGGACACATCCAACTCCAGACCCATACAATTATCTGTCTCCACTAGCCAAAATTATGGAGCGATGTGTTCAAAAACAACTCACAAACCACCACCTTACCCTCTTGTCCAGTCTACCCAGCCCAGCGGCGGTCCCCATCATGGCAGCATGCACCCCTCTTCTCTTCTTTCTTTGCTCTCAACAACAAATAACAACAAAAAAAAATATAATACAATCCTCTCTCTTTTCTTGACCTAGCCGAAAGCCTTGAGTAATCAATCACCAGCAATCTGCCCATACCCTGGAAAACCCTGGCTTAACAAATAAACCATAAGTTGGTTTAGCTTACCTCTCTGGAAGAAAACAAGCTGTTCAGTGGCAAAGCAGGTTATCGGATCTACTCCCCAATAATATAGGTACCTGCATTCAATATGACCCACCCTGATCTGCTCCTCTCTCTCCAAACTCACAAACCCAAGCCAGCTGCATGCTTTACTATTGTAAAAAATGGTTCTAAAATTAAAAAATTAACTCTTTTAATACTAAACTTACCAACCATTAGTGTTTTTATTTCACAACTACCTACCGCTCAAGGTAAAGAACCAATGCAGTCCCCAAACCCCAAAGTGTCTTCTACAATGGTAAACCGATCCAACATTGAACCAACCCAACACACCAAACTACTACCATTGACCCAAACTAAAATTTGAAAAATTTGACTCACACATGTGTCTGACCACAAATCAAGGGTCCAACAAACCAATAAAGAATGTAAGACCCCACACACCAAAAACCAACACACACCGCACCCACTTATTTACTTATTTTCCACCCTCCCCCCCCTCTCTCTATTCTTCTCAGCAAACAACTCAAGCAATAAAATAAACTTTCTACCTATATATATATTTATATTTAGCAGGGAATGCCTTATCAAACCCATCACTGCCTAAAAAAAAAATCACTTGACTGGCTAGAATTGCCCAATATACTCAAATTCAACCAACTTGCTGAGGCATTCAAAATAATGAATCAATCTACTGAAAAGGACATGTATCCAGCTAGACTCCCGTATTCGGGCCGGCTGAGGGCTACTCTGGCAGGGATAACCCAAATGTGATGACTGCAACAGTGAATGCACTCAAACATCTACATTTACGGTAAGTGTACACAACTGTACTTTATACATTACATTGAAGAGTTTGTGTATATATTTATATATATATATATATATATATATATATATATATATATATATATATATATATATATATATATATATATATATATGTGTGTGTCTAGTGTGATATATATATATATATATATATATATGTAGGCATGTGTGTGTCTGTGTGTGTGTGTGTATATATATATGTATATATATATATATATATATATATATATATATATATATATATACATACGGTTCCCCTTCAGAAGGTCGAACGGCTGAAATCTCGAAATCCATATGGCCGAAGCCATATGCTCGAATTTCAGAAGCTCGACTTTCTGAAAGGTAAATAAAAAAAAAACAACAAAACAATGTTTCTGCAGGGGGGCAAGCCACCCTGCGCCCCCCACACCCCCACTGCTTATTTATTCCAACTCTGAGATCGCACTACAGTGCAGAAAGGGAAATCTCCCATTCTGCGCTGTATGCTGATCCCCATTCAAACGGTCGAGCTTCTGAAATTTCGAGCATATGGTCTCGACCGTATACATTTCGAGATTTCAGCCATTTGACATTCTGAAGGGGAACCATATATACATATACATACACACACGTCTATATATATATATATATATATATATATATATATATATATATATATATATGTAGTACAAAAATCATATAATGTAGTGAGATGGCATCTAATTCTTCATCAGCAGCTGCCCTGATCTAAAACATCATGCAGAAATCGCATATATTGTCCTATAATCTCTCCTTTCACCATTGTGTGAAGAGGAAAGGGTTTGGGCCACTGTGCTGGTTTGGAGGCTTCTCTTTTCAGCAAAACTGTATCAGCAATATGGCAGAGCAGCTGTTCATTCTCCAGGTAAATGCATATGTTTCATACGAAGGACTCCTTGGAGTATACTCCATTAATTTGAGTCTTTTATACACTTGGATTAAAAACCTACAAAGATTCTTGACAGGCACAAGATGAATTGATAGAGAAAAAAAAAGATTTGGAGGCAGAAGAAGGTCAGAAGAGAACAAGCAACTAGTCAGTAGATGTAGAAAAGCAAACTATGGACACCTCAAGAAAGATGTTTTGCACAGCCTTTTCCTGTTTTCCAAAATAAAATGGTGGATAAATCAAAGAAGCTGAAAATTTTTCAAAAAATCTGCATATTCCATAAGGATAAATGTCTGTATGGAAAAGAATGTGATATTACCAATGTGTGAGTTGCATTCTGGAAGACACCTTAAAACAATTGAAATCGGTAAGTACCAGGCAAAAAATAACTATGACTAATATAGTTGTCATAATGTATTATTTTCTCAGATTTTACTTAAAAGTGAACATTAAAATCTAACTGACGGGGGACTATACTGCATGATGTCTGATGTACCCGTGTTTTCAAACTGCAAACGATGTGTGTCGATTTTAATAACTGTAATCAGAGAGTGGGAAGGACGGGGGAATGTAAATGAATGAAAAAGAACGGATACATTATTTGACAGAAACCAGTAAATATTGTGTAACATTAGTTTTGGCAATGCATGTACTAGGAAAGCATGCAGAGTTCGAGATGCGTGTGTCTGTTGAATTTAGGCAAGAAATTAAGATTTACAAAAATAACCTTCCCACCGAAAATATCATCAAATACAACTCCCCCTGCTATCACTAGGGAACAGGTCCTTAATGCTCTCTCTAAGACCAAGAACAGTGCACCAATGGGCCCAGACAGCATCCCAGGATGCCTTCTAAATAGCATGAAACATTACCGTCAGGGCCTCTGGAATTACTATTTAACTGTAGCCTCCAAACAGGCTTCATGCCTCATGAATGGAGAAAGGCAACAGTCATCCCTCTGCATAAAGGTGGGCCATCTACAGATCCTAGAAACTACAGACCCATAAGTCTCACTCATCTTGTATATAAAGCCATGGAAAGAATTATCATGGAGATGGTCAATAGAGATATAGTAAACATCCAGACACTGGACCCAACCCAGTTTGGTTTCTTAAAGGGAAGATCATGCCTTCTCAACCTGGTGGACTTCATTGACAAGGTCACCAAAGCAGTGGATGAGAGCAAAATCATTCACACTGCCTACCTTGACCTGACCAAGGCATTTGACAAATACCCCACTCGGGCATTGTTGACAAATTCAAGAGGTTAGGTACAAACCCATATATCACCCAGTGAATAGCCAACTGGCTCACATGACCTTGGAAGTTATAATTGGGGAGTCTAGCTCTACAAAGATGCCAGTCAAAAGTGGAGTCCCTCAGGGATCAGTCCTTGGACCGATCCTTTTTCTCACAGCAAGAGGTTGTCCGGTTTGATTCTCAGCTGAAGTGCCTTCTGTGCGGAGTCTGCATGTCCTGTCTGCATTCGTGTGGGTTTTCTCTGGGTGTTCCAGTTTCCTCCCACATTGCAAAGACGTGCTTGGAGCTTTCCTCCCCGGGGCTGCACTGAAAATTGGCTTAGTTCCAAGCCAGACATTCCCGGTAAACAAATAATAAAAAAATAAATACATTTACTTCTCAGAAGTCAAGGCCAATGTCAGTGGTTTCTGGCTGACTAAATTTGCAGATGATTGCAAATTAGGAGCTGTCATTGAATTTCACACTGATACAAATGTTCTCCAGTAGGAGCTGACACAGACAATTGGTGTCAAAGTTATGGACTAAAACTAAATGCCAAGAAATGCATAATAGTATCCTTTGGGAAGTCATCCATCCCTGGTAACTATCATATTGACAGCACATCCCTTAGAGTTGACCCAGTAGTCAGGGACTTAAGGACACACAGACAGTAATCTAGCCTTTGATCATCACGTGTCTACAGTGGTGAGGAAATCATTCTATGTTGCGCAACTTATAAACAAAGGTGTTTCATCTAGGTCCAAGGAAGTCATTGTTCCACTGTATTCGGCATTCATCAAACCAGTCATTGAGTGCAGTGCCCCCTTTGGAATGTATCCAACTAGGCATAGCCAACAACTGGAATGTCCACAGAGGTTCCTCACTAAAAGAATACAGGGCATAAGTAATATGTCCTATGCAGACTGCCTCAAGGCCCTATCCCTGCATTCTGTCTCCTACAGGCTTTTGAGGGGAGATCTATGCCTGGTATACAGGGCATTGTCAGACCCCACTCTGATAGATGATCTGCATATCCACAAAATAAACAGTAGCAGAATTACCCATTCTAATGACTTAAACCTTGCCTGTGATATAAATAGGACCTGCTGGAGAGATAGGTATGTATCCCAGAGACGACTCCGTCTATGGAACAGGCTCCTCATCCATGTGACGCAGATTTCCTCCCTAGTCCAATTCAAGTGAAACTTGGACAATTGGATGGGAAACCAGAAATTCATCCCTGGTTTGGCACCTATGTCTCTGATGCAAACAGGTAACCTGTAAATGGTTCATCTCCCAGGCCCATGCTTACACATATCAAGGGTATCAGAACTCATCAGAGATTTGGGATGCATGGCTAGGCTTATAAAGGCCATTGTGTTCGTTAGCCTAGTAAACACCTATGAACCTATAACACACTGGAAACACTGACAGAGGGAAAACTGTATGAATGCAGGGAAATATATGTATGGACAGTGTATAGTATAGTTAAAATTTGAAAGATCCAGACTGGAATATGTTTTAAAAACAACTGAGATCAGTAATTACCAGTGAGAAAATAACTACTTCATTTCATTGTGTCTGCTTTGTATTTTTACAGTCCCCGTTGTCATCAGGCTTCAGAAGGGGAATTTCTCAGTCTGCAGACTGACCTGTCTCGGTGCTGTTGGAATGCAACTTGCCTTCCTTGCAAGAGGGAGAAATCACTGTCTGTAGTTTAGTTAAACTTAGCCACAGCCTTTGAAATACTTAATAAAAGGTAAAAAAGATATGTTAAAAAAGTGTGCACTGGCTGCAGGAATGAACAGCTTGCAGAAATGAATTATGAAAGATTGTAGTTAGCAGCACAAGGATAGAGGGACAGCTTCAGAAATGAAGTGCTGCAGGCAAGTGAAATAAACAGGTCAGTGATTTATAATAGCTGTTTTACAGCCCAAGGACTAAAGCAGAGTTACTAAGTCTGACTCTAGAGGACTGGAATAAGCTTTACACCGTTGTTTTGTACAAAGCATAAACTATGTCATTGCAGAAATGTGTATATTGTTAATATGTTGTTTATTTCTATAGTAGGGAAGGAATTGCATACTGTAATAAGAGATCAGGTTCAGGTGATACTACATGTGTGACTAGCTGGCTTCTAGAACCTGGGGCTGTTCTCCGATCTAGTGCCTCCCTAAGAAAATAAAAAAAGGTCCACACTGTTATGTTGGCAGTCCAAGCCAAATACATGCCCCGTTCCTGCCCAAGCTCTTCATTGGAAGAGCAAAGCAAAAACTGCAGCAAGCCAATTGCTACAAAATGTGCTGATGCAGTTGTGAAGATATGTGAAGGCTGCCAGCCTAGCCAGATAGAATTTTGTTGATAATTCTGTCATTTGTAAATATTAACATAAGCCACAAGCTTGTTCTTTTAAATGGAAGAAAATGCTGTTCGATGTGGAACTGCAAAAATGTAACAACAGCACACTCTGCTGTAGGAAAGCTGATGAGTCAAGCATTGTGAAATTCATTGATCTAAAACTCAGAGCCAAGATGTCTGGAAGGAGGCATGCTGCCTATTGTTTTCAGGCCAGAGTTAATGGCTAGAATGACCAGCTGCAAGATCAAAAGGGCTATTAACCTCTGAGTTTCTGTTAGCCTGGGAAAACAGAAAATTGTTAAGAATGATGTAATGTGAAGCACCACTGTGTTATCATTTTAAGGAGAGAGAGAATCAGAGAGCATTTAGCATTTGTCTTGAGAACATCCAACATCAAAAGCACTGCTTTGCTCTAGATGTAAGTTTATTTTAGAGCTGTGTTTTCTCTTAGATATAGCCAGGAAATAGGAAGATTAGATTCGTTTTTTTTCTTTTCTGATGTCAGAACTATTCTACTGTATTATTTTTAAGCAGTTCTCTGTGATCTCTTTACTCTTGACTAGCACTGTCTAGTAAGAAGTATTGTCTTGTGTTTTTATTATTTGTTATTAAATATTTTAAACCTTTCAACTGTGGCTGTTTTGTGTAGAGATAATTTAAGCTCTAGAGTACATGTTCAGTTGCACTTACCATTTGGATAATAATATTGCACAGTATAATTGGATACCCTTTCATAAGGGCCTTTGAGTAGCTGATAAATATTAGCTGGGTTGTGGCAGTGATTCTACGGTATATTCTGGGTAAAAGGGGCAAAGCTGGAGAACCTGTGCCAGCCTTCCCCAGGAGTGTCTGTGCGGTGGTATATAACTCTTATCTCAAAGAGTGTGTGTATCAGCTACTTTGGCAGGGACACGAAGTACTGGTTGGACAGAGAAGGGTGCTGGAGGTTTTAGCTTCTCCGCTAAGCTGATATCTGGACCCTATAGCTGTGCCAGTGGGGAGTCTTATTGGGGATCTTCAGAGAAAGGGAGAGACCAGCCCCAGACTGTGTGCTTTTAAGTGAAATTGTACTTTACTGTGTGTGCATTTGTTATCTTCCCCTGTGTGGATGCCCCTAACTGGTGTTAGTGGTGAGGATTGAGGCTCCTTAATTGCTGGGCCAGTGCACGGGCATCACAGCGGTCAACTCCTTTTCTGTACCAGTGTTGAGAAACAAGAATGCAGGAACTGTCCTTCATGATCTCCCACCCTAACACCTTGTGCCAAGGGTCCCTGCCCCCTCGGCCAACCCTTGCTATGCTTCTGATTTGTACAGTATTACACAAAAATATGCAGGGTGACATAAAATGATGAGAGAGTATGAATGACCAGTTTGTAACAGAAAAATAACACAAGTTAAGTAGAAATGACTTATTGTTTTGAAATGTTAATGATCTGGTTCACAGTAAAATATGGGATAAGATACTAGTAAGGTATAATAGTAATGCTGCAGTAAACACATCCAGATCATAAAGAATATGAAAGTTTTATAACAAAAAGTGAGAGGATTTCTTCGTTGTAATAATGGGAGTGCAAATAAAAGGGGTCTAAATATTAAACAGACTATAGGAATGAAGTTTGAGGAACCAATACCGGATGGGCATGAATGATTTAAAATGGTGAGAGTTTGCTGGTAGGGTATAGGAATTTCACTATATATTGTACTGGAAATGGACATAAAGAGTATTATGTGAAAAGTTAACAGCATTTCACCATAGAATACTGTAGGTAATAAGTAATGTGTCTCTGGAGGGCCGAGATACCTCAGAATGCTGGGTTATGGTAGATACTTAGAGAAATTTATGCATGTATTTTGGCTTATTGACATAATGGAAATAAGAGAGAAAGAAGATGTATATACATATTTTTCCGTGAAATGTGGTCCTTAAATGAGATTAGATGGATGTTATATAAAAAAAGAATAGTGTAGCATGGTCCAAATAATAGGCATGTCCGATTATAGTGTGAGACCGTGTAACTATGTATATTGTATTAGTTTTGCAAGCAAGTAAAAATATATTCTGATTAATACTAGTAATTTCTAGTACTACTGCTAAAAAGAAAGCCATGTAAAGATTGGGCAGACCAACTTTAACTGAGATGTTATTAAATTTGCACCTAAACAGTAAAAAACTGGCAAAGAATTGAGATAATTGTAAACTGAAGATCAGAACTGTTACAATAAATGCAAATGAGATGTGGAATAATAATCAGAGAAGGTATGCAGAGGGTTTAAAACTAAGGTATTTACAAAAGCACAAAATGATAAGTGGATCAGAACAGGTTAAAGCCAAACTGAAAAGCTAGAATGTGTGCCGAAGTGCACCTGAAAGCACGAATAAATGCAGAGCAATAGCTTTAAAGCAATGTTTTTGCAATAATCCTATAACGATCACATTGTTGGCTAAATGTCTGAGGCAACAAAATGATGAAAGGATGATAAAATGTTAGATCCAGTAAAAAATTATGACTGTAATGGCAGATTATTACACTGCACTTTACAGACGAGATGTAGAGGCTTAGATTGACACTCAGGTAATGGTAACATATCTGAGACTGTTACAGCTTCCTCCATTAACAGAAGTAGAAGGAGGACTAGTGACATGAAATGTAAAGGTCAATAAATTAGAGAAATGGTGAGAAACCAGAATACAGGGAAAAACCCGGTTAGTGAGGGAGTTCCAGTAGAAGGATAGAAAAACAAGCAGCAGGAGACAGTGCAGTCAGAACAGTACTGATACAGTCGTTTTCTGGGTGGGGATCAGGAGACAGTGCAGTCAGAACAGTACTAATGATACAGTCGTTTTCTGGGTGGGGATCAGGAGACACTGCAGTCAGAACAGGGAGACACTGCAGTCAGAACAGTACTAATGATACTGTCGTTTTCTGGGTGGGGATGTGCCTTTATGTGGAACAAAGCTGTAATACCTTATAGCTATGAAGGGGAATGATCCACTTGATCACAGCTGAGACCATGCTATTTTGATTCTGAATCATGACTGCAAAGTGTTTAAGACACTTTCAGCAAAAAGAATGCAAACATATTGCCAAAAATAACAGAGCTGGATCAGTATAATTTTATAGAAGGTAGGCAGATGTTTGACAATATAAAAACAAAACTCTTATGATTCATAAGGATGCATTGGACAATTAATATATTAATGTAAATAGATGTGGATGCTGTGACAGCATTTGGCACAATATGATTTGGGAATTTATGAAGTGTTACTTTGAGGCATTTAGGTTTCCACAAACATGGACAATGTTAATTTCCTCTGTAGAGGAGCTCAAGCTAGGGTTAGGTGTAGTGATGACCTGTCTAAAACAGGTAGCTGTACCAGGTAACCCAGGCAGGTGAGCCTACTTTCACTGTTCCTTTTTACTTTGTATATAGAGCCATTAGTTAGGGACATAATATAGTCAAACATAATTGGATGTAAATGGAGAAGCAATTATGAGAAAATAACCCATTTTGCAGGTGCCATGATGTTATATGTTACCAGTGCGGAACATGATATAAAACTATATTTGATAAACCGAAGTGATAGAATATAAAGTAAGTGAAGTAGAAAGAAAGGCTGTAGTAATTAATTATGCCCCAATACATAGGATCATATAGTAATTAATTATGCCCCAGTACATAGGATCATATAGTAATTAATTATGCCCCGGTACATAGGATCATATAGTACATAGGATCATATAGTAATTAATTATGCCCCAGTACATAGGATCATATAGTAATTAATTATGCCCCGGTACATAGGATCATATAGTAATTAATTATGCCCCAGTACATAGGATCATATAGTAATTAATTATGCCCCAGTACATAGGATCATATAGTAATTAATTATGCCCCAGTACATAGGATCATATAGTAATTAATTATGCCCCAGTACATAGGATCATATAGTAATTAATTATGCCCCGGTACATAAGATCATATAGTAATTAATTATGCCCCAGTATATAGGATCATATAGTAATTAATTATGCCCCAGTACATAGGATTATATAGTAATTAATTATGCCCCAGTACATAGGATCATATAGTAATTAATTATGCCCCAGTACATAGGATCATATAGTAAGTAATTATGCCCCAGTACATAAGATCATATCGTAATTATGCCCCAGTACATAACCTTCATATAGGTATGCCCCAGTACATAGGATCATATAGTAATTAATTATGCCCCAGTACTGAGAATCATATAGTAATTATGCCCCAGTACATAGGATCATATATTACCACATTATGCCCCAGTACATAGGATCATATAGTAGTTAATTATGTCCCAGTACATAGGATCATATATTAATTAATTATGCCCCAGTACATAGGATCATATAGTAATTAATTATACCCAGTACATAGGATCATATAGTAGTTAATTATGCCCCAGTGCATAGGATCATATATTAATTAATTATGCCCCAGTACATAGGATCATATAGTAATTAATTATACCCAGTACATAGGATCATATAGTAATTAATTATGCCCCAATACATATGATCATAGAGTAATTAATTATGCCTCAGTACATAAGATCATATAGTAACTAATTATGCCCCAGTACATAGGATCATATAGTAATTAATTATACCCGGGTACATAGGATCATATAGTATGCCCATTCATGCATGTCTCCACACAGAAGATGATATAGCTGAGAATCAAACAGGACAACGTCTTACATAGGATCATATAGTACCACCACCACAGATCCCCAGTACATAGGATCATATAGTAATTAATTATGCCCCGGTACATAGGATCATATAGTAATTAATTATACCCGGGTACATAGGATCATATAGTAATTAATTATGCCCTGGTACATAGGATCATATAGTAATTAATTATGCCCCGGTACATAGGATCATAAAGTAATTAATTATGCCCCGGTACATAGGATCATATAGTAATTAATTATGCCCCGGTACATAGGATCATATAGTAATTAATTATGCCCCGGTACATAGGATCATATATTAATTAATTATGTCCCGGCACATAAGATCATATAGTAATTAATTATGCCCCGGTACATAGGATCATATAGTAATTAATTATGCCCCGGTACATAGGATCATATAGTAATTAATTATGCCCCGGTACATAGGATCATATATTAATTAATTATGCCCCGGTACATAGGATCATATAGTAATTAATTATGCCCCGGTACATAGGATCATATAGTAATTAATTATGCCCCGGTACATAGGATCATATAGTAATTAATTATGCCCCGGTACATAAGATTATATAGTAGACTATGGTGGTGGTGCTGCGGTAGCGTTGTCGCCTCACAGTTAGACGTTGCACGTTCGATTCTCAGTTAGAGCGTCTTCTGTGTGTTGACATGCATGAATGGGCGTTCCTTCGTTGAAGGTTGTGCATTAGGCCCGGCAAGCCAGCACGTAAAAATCTACTGCCAATCATTAGTGGACCGGAGTTCCGCTGTGGCGACCCCTAACCAGGAAAAGCCGAAAGACAGATGGAGGCATAGGATCATATAGTAATTAATTATGCCCCTGTGCATAGGATTATAAAGTAATTAATTATGCCCCAATACATAGGATCATTTAGTAATTAATTATGCCCCAGTACATAGGATCATAGGAAGTTACTAGGTTATTGGCCCTGAGGCCCTTACAAGCCTAGCCAAGAATTTAGCCTCTGTTCCAACAAGTCAGCACCCTATGCCACTGCCCAGCAGGGACACAGGGGGAATCCCAGGGGTGTATTTTCTGATTCCCATCCACTTATCCAGGTTGCACTTAAAAAGGGTTAATGAGGTACTCTGCTGGATGTGGAGAGGGAGTCTGTTCCACAGATGGGGGAGTCTCTGGGACATAATATACATAATTAGCAGCCATATGGAAATACAGTCCCCTTATCAGTGCGTGTGTTTGGGGGCGGGGGGAGAACACATTTTTAGTGATTTTTTTTTTTCACTTCAGATGATCTCATTTGAGTCAATACTCCTCAGCTATTAGCATCATTACCAAAAGAGTCAGTGTTTTGTCAGGAGCTCTTGTGTTGTCATTCTGTCAATCATAAAAGCAGTACCTCCCACTCTTAACTTGGTGCCAAAGCAGAAGTCATACCACATTGTAATAATTTTCCACTAACACATGGAAACACAAAAAGATGTTAGTTTAGTACTAAAATTCTCTAAAAGCAAAGTCTCCCTCTCTCCCACATCAAATGAACAGCAATACCCATAAGAACCAAATCACACTGAAGTATTCCTGAATCTTACTTGAGGGTAGTTGGACTATTTTAAAATTATTTCACTTAATCCTACTTATAAAAACATTCATACTGGTGGCTCTAAAATGTAGCTTCAGGACATGAATATACTAACTGCAGCACCATCATTTTGTCTCATCCCACCTTGTTAATCAAACAGTATTATGTAAAGTTATTAATTTATTATAATTAATGACAAGTTCCATCTGGCCTGTAAACCTGAAAAGGTACATTAAATATTCTCTGTTTAGTTTCAACTTGAATTACATCCTAAAATACTCCAAATAGCATGTCACATGCAGGTTTGTGATGTTTTAGTCAGAGAAATGCTCTCCGACCGCCTCATATCATAAACAGCATCTCGTACTTTTCAATCTGCTACTCTGTGGGCGCATGTGTGCGCACGCATGTGCACATGCTATCATGCTTATGCATGTGTGTGACTGCATGTGCGTATGTGTAAACACACGTGTGTGTGTGTGTGTGTGTGTGTGTGTGTGTGTGTGTGTGTGTGTGTGTTTTGGCTGAGCTTCATCTGCAACTCAGTTTATTTATTTATTATTTTATTTTACATTTGTTGACCAGGATAGTCCAACTGGATACATGTCAATTTTCATTGGAGGCCCAGGGAGAAAAGGTCCAAGGTAGAACATACAGTAAAAATCACAAAATGATTACAAGTTACACACAGTTTACAGGCTCCAGTTGAGCAAGCAGGTAATGTAATCATACATTTTTAAAACCGTGTTGACACACTGACTAGGCCATATAACATGTTTACAGACTATAGAGGGGGATCTAGTTGGGTTTTGAACAAAGACGTAGCCAGTGAGTATTAAAGTATAGCTTGAGGCTTTTTTGAATTAAGTAAGAGAGTGTTCAAGAGTAAGATCAGCAGGAAAAGAGTTCCAAGTTTTGCCAACAGAGTTAGCAAACAGAGTCCCCAGCAGAGTTGTTGATTTTGGATGTTTGAACCAGTAGCTTATTAGAAGAGTGAAGTGACCTCAGGTTGCTCTAAGGGTTGATGATATAGTGTGGTTGAGAACTTTATGGGCAATTATTAGCTGGTTGTACTGAAGTAGGCTAGGCCATTCTAGCCACCCCAGAAGATTTAAGTTGTGACAGTGGTGGGTCCTATAGGCCATGCCTGTTGCAAATCTAGCAATATGGTTATAATAGCTGGAGAGTTTGCTAACAGCAGATTTGTTCAGATTAGTGAGTAGAGGGGAGGCATTGATAAGAGTGGAGAGTAGATGGGAATGAACAATAGCAGTCCTAGCAAATGGAGTAAGAAAAGGTGTGATCTTATAGAGGGAGCCAAGTTTTTTGTTAATGGTTTTGATAGTTTGATTGACATGGATATCAAATTTGAGGGTGTTGTCTATTGTGATGCCTGAGATTCTGGTTTGCACATCTGGGGAGATAATGATACCATTATTAGATTTTATGGTAAAGAGTAGTGAGGAAGACTTACAAGTGGAGGAGAAAAGAAGCAACTTTGTTTTGTTAGGGTTTAATATCAGCTGACGATTAGAAAGCCAGATGTTCATCGTGTTACACTGTTGCAGTCATTACACTTGGGTTATCCTGCTGTCAGGCAGTCCTGCAGTTGGCCTGAGTTCCAAAGTCTTGGTCCGGCGTCGGTTGCTGTCACTTCTTCCCTGACATCAGTGAGCCAGGGATATATAAGATGCACCCGACACCATTTTCTTCAGTCTTTCTTGCCATGAAGCCCGAAGCAGAAGCAGTTCGCAAGTGCCGGTCGGCTGACTCCTGAGTTTTTCGAAGTCGAATTTCAGATCCGAAGTCTTCAATAAAGCTAAGTGCCCCATTGGGGAAACTTTTTTCCTTGCCTCAGACCGATGTCAGAAAAAGTTAATAATTGTATCTCTTGTGGGAAGCAAATACCTCATAAGGACTTCCACTCTTACTGTATTCCATGCCTAGGCCCTGATCATGACGTCACTAGTTGTCGGTTTTGTGCTAGATTTAACAAACTCACTATAAAAAGACGTTTTGATTTTGCTTTACACTACTTTGGCCGAAGGTTCAATTATACGATGCCGTCGGATCAGCTGACAACCTCAATACCGAAAAAACAGAAGGACAAGGATAAAGACAGGCATCCGAGGTCCAAAACCGACGATGAAACCTCTTCTAGGCCAGTTGCTGGGTCTCAGTGAGGTGCTTTCGCAGCCCCTGACACCCGCTACCTCAGAGCCACAGGCCGCTTCCGACTCCCACGTGGAGACATCTAGGCCTCTGGAAACTCAAGGTATTGGGCCTATGGAAACTAATCCCTCAGATGGGTCCAGAGCCGCTGAGCAGGCATCGGCTTCTGAGGGTGTTTTCAGACCTTCACAACTTACCATTAAGACAACAGCCAAGACAAAGGTACCATTAAAGACAAAGAAACAAGTACAGCATTCTCCTGGACAGTCCTCCATGCCTAAGAAACAGATGCTCAAAATGGCCAAAGACCTCATTACTCTAATCAGGGGCTCACATCCCCCTCCTGAGAAAAGGCCTAGGCAGGATACAGACTATGACTCCTCTGATTAGGTTTCCATTTCCTCTGATTCCTCTTCAGACCAGGGATACTCTCTACCCCCATATGAGGACTCTGATGCTGAACAATCTATCCCTTCAGCCTCTCCTCCTGAGGATTATTCTTTTGGGGAAACTTTACATACCATGAGGGAGCATTTCCATTGGGAAAGTCAGGATTACTCAGAATCCAAGAAAAGGCTCAGGGATTTCCTCTTATTGCCTCATCACAGGTCCCTGGCTATTCTGCCTGTGCTAGATATTGTGGATTATGTGTTCTCTGAATCCAATTGATCTCCTGACTCCTTGCCCCCTGCTCCAGCCAAGCCAGATAGGTATTACAGAGTCCCGGACTCTCACAAGTTTCTTTACAAAAACCCTTCTGCTGATCCAGAAACTATTTCCCAGGGTCCAAAAGGGGTTAAGGCTTCCATTGCAAAAAATCCAGTACCCTCTGACAGAGATTCCAGAGCTTTGGATAGATGGGAGAAGAAAGTATACACTTCTGCAACTTTAGCAGTAAGAGCTTTAAATTACCAGTTTCACATGCTTAAGTACCAACAATATTTAATGGCTCAGTTAAAACAGAAAATGCTTGCAATCTCAGAAGCTCCTGATTGTAAAGAAATGCAGGATTTATTGCATGCAGTTGAACAGGTGGGAAAACATACTCTGCAATGTTGTTTTGATTCTTTAGAGGCCTCCTGTAGAGCCGCAGTTACAGGTTCTGTGATTTGAAGACATGCTTGGTTAAAAGAACAAAGTTTACCTGATCATGTTAAGGCAAAATTATTGGATGCTCCTTTACAGCATGATACTTTGTTTGGTGTTAAGGCAGAAGAGGTGTTAAAGAAAATGGAGGATAAAGCTAAATCTATGCAAACAGTCAAGGATTTCTTACAGGTACAGCCACCTCGGTTTAGCAGAAATTGGCCAACAAAGAATTGGTCCTTTCCAGTGTCAGACAGGCCACAGAGAGGCAGATACAGACGCCCAAGGGGCAGATCTCAACCCCAAGGCTCAAACAGACAGTGACAGTGGGGCACCTCAACCCCAAAAGGTGGTGAGGACAAGTCTCAACCTTACAGGAAACAGTCACAATGACTTTCCCCTTCATACACCAAGCACGTCCCTTTTGGAAGCCCCCTTAGGGGGAAAACTAGCATTTTTTTCTCAAAACTGGCAAGTAATCACCCAAGACAAATGGGTCCTGAATATTGTGTCTCAAGGTTACAGTTTCCACTTTCATACTTTACCAAGGCTGAAAGGAATGCCAGACCTGCCACAAAAACAAATTTCAGCCCTCAAGGACATGAGAGCTATTCAAAAAGTACCACAGCAGGAGCAAGGACAAGGATTTTACTCAAGACTCTTCCTGGTCCCCAGAAAGGACAAGGCCTGGAGGCCCATACTAGACCTTTCAATTCTGAATACTTACCTGGATATTCCAAAATTCAAAATGTTGACGTTACAGCAGCTTCTACCCATGCTGGGCAAGAAGGCTTGGCTTGTTACTCTGGACCTCAAAGAGGCATATCTGCATGTCCCTATCAGACAAAATTGCAGAAGATACCTCAGATTCAAAGCTGGTACAATGCACTACCAATTCTCTGCACTGCCCTTTGGCTTAACTACTGTGCCCAGGGTCTTCACAAAGTGCCTGGCACCAGTAATTGCATTTTGCAGACAAAAAGAAATTCAAATATATCCATACCTGGATGACTGCCTCATTCAAGCAGAGACAAAGGACATTCTTCTTCAGCATCTGGCATTTGTAAAAAGGTTGCTAATCTCTCTAGGGTACACAGTAAATGAAAAGAAGTCAAAACTAGTGCCCTCGCAACAGATTATATTCCTGGGTGCCAGCTTAAATACAACGGCTCAGACGGCTTACCTCACGCCAGACAAACAAGTTCAACTAACTCAATATTTTCAGTTACTGGCAAGAAAGTCCCATCTCCCTGCAAGAAAAATTCTGCAGGCCCTGGGATTCATGGCATCCTGCATACTACTAATACCATATGCCAGACTGCATATGAGGAAATTACAATGGTACCTGAAAAGTGTTTGGACTCAACACTCTCACAGTTTAGATGCAGTAATACCAATGATTCCCTGTCTACAACAGGAGTTTCAATGGTGGGCACAGGCATGTCACCTAAACAAGAGTCAGCCTTTCACCCAACCCACAGCCAGGCAAACTCTAACAACATATGCTTCGGATTATGCCTGGGGAGCACACGTGGCAGGAAAATGCATTCAGGGCAAGTAGACCACAGACCAGATGCATCTTCACATCAATCAAAAAGAGATGTTTGCTGTTCAAAATGCCCTAACAGCTTTCAAGGACATTCTACATCCAGGACAATTATTACTAAAGACAGACAACACCACAGTAATGTGGTACATAAACAAGCAAGGGGGGCACTCACTCTTATCCCCTATGCAGGCAAGCCATGACCTTGTGGAACACAGCTCTAATGTATCAAGTTCACCTGCAAGCACAATTCCTGCCAGGAAAGAAAAATACTCTGGCAGACGATCTAAGCAGAAATATCATGGACCCTCACGAATGGAAATTGAATCCACAAATCTTCAGCATGGTAACGCAAAAATGGGGATGCCCAGACATAGATCTTTTTTGCCTCCCCACTGAATTGCCAACTACAAAAATTCTGCACAAGGACTTATCACAAACAAGCATGGAAATTGGATGCTCTTCTGTTCAGCTGGAAAAACCTAAAAGTTTATGCCTTCCCACCACTGCCTCTCCTTTCAAAGGTACTCCTAAAAGCCAGACAAGAAAAAACACAGATGATCCTGATTGCTCCAGACTGGCCACGCCAGCACTGGTACCCTGTCTTAAGGAACTTGGCTCAAGGCCCACCATGGATTTTGCCTCAAATTCCACACCTTCTGACTCAACAAAACAATCAGATCCTGCACGGTCAGCTCAAAACCCTAAACCTGGCTGCATGGCAGATACATTAGTCAAACAGACAACACCTCTCTCTAAAGCTGTTATGGATGTCATTTTGGAGGCCAGGAGGCCTAGCACCAGGAAAGCATACTCAGAAAAATGGGAGAGATTCTGCGCCTGGAACCAGGCTCAAAACTTTGACCCTCTTGTTCCAAACATTCCTCAGATTTTACAATACCTAACTGAGATGCTGGACAGAGGCCTATCCTTCTCATCAATTAAGATCCACGCCTCTGCCATTTCAGCACATTACAACACAGATCCTCCTTTATTCCTGGCAGTAACATCAGCACGAAGAGTCTCAGAGCTACAGGCATTAATGGCAGTGGAACCTTTTATAAGTTTTCATCAGGACAGGGTATCTTTAAGGACAAACCCTACCTTTATGCCAAAGGTGGTATCTAGTGTGGCTCTTAATCAAACCATCCATTTGTCCACTTTTTATCCAAATCCCCAGAATAAAGGGGAGAAAGTTCTGCATTCTTTGGACATACACAGGCAGCTATACTTCTACTTGGACAAAACAAAGGCTTTCAGGAAAACTGAACAACTGTTTGTAGCATATGCTGCAGGACCACAGGGCAAGGCTATCTCAAAGCAGACTATTTCCAAATGGATAGGACACTGTATTCGGTACTGCTACACACACCATGGAAAATCAGTCCCAAATAACATTAGGCCACATTCAACCAGGGCAACAGCCACTTCAACAGCCTTTCTCAGAGGAGTACCTACCAAGGAAATTTTGGAGGCTGCAACTTGGAGTTCAGTGCACACCTTTACCAAGCATTACCACCTGCCTCTTTACTCTAAATCCAGAGCAGGCTTTGCCACTGCAGTCCTGCAGGGCCTCATAGCCAAGCCTAACTCTTTATAGACCAGCCACCCAACCTCAGCTTTGGGATTCTACCCAAGTGTAATGACTGCAGCAGTGTAACACGATGAACATAGTACAGTTTTGTACCTACCATAAATGTAGATGTTCGAGTGTTCACACTGCTGCAGTCCAGGTTACCCTCCCTCCATCTCCTCTGAACTAGCTGGACTTATCTATGCCTTTCTATCCTGTACAACCTTTGGGGTGTATTTGCTGGTAACTGAAACTATTGTTTTATTTTATATGTATATTTCTGATTAGCAATATGTATTGCTTTCCTACTTGGGGGCACCTGACATCTGGGGCAAGAAAAACTGAAGAAAATGGCATTGGGTGCATCTTATATACGCCTGGTTCACTGACGACAGGGAAGAAGCGACAGCAACTGATGCCGGACCAAGACTTTGGAACTCAGGCCGACTGCGGGACCGCCTGATGGCAGGATAACCCAAGTGTAATGACTGCAGCAGTGTGAACATTCGAACATCTACATTTATGGTAGGTACAAAACTGTACTTTTTCAATTATATTGAAAGTATTCTAGGTTAATGTTGTTAGATCTGTCGGGGAGGTGACTGAACAAATGAAGATGGCGTCCATATCTCTCAACCTGGAAACATCAAAAATCTGGACAAGGCCCATGAAAAATAGGTACAAATCTGTATACTGATTAACATAAAAATTCTCACTTCTTACCATATCTCTCAACCTCTTAGCACAAAAAACCTGGACAAAGCTAATAATGAGGGAATACAGAATTCAGTTCTCACGTCTCACCATAGCTCTCAAACTCTTAGCACAAAAAAAACCTGGACAAAGCCAATAATAGGGGAATCGAGGCCCAACAATAGGGACAAATTTCTAATACTGATCTTATAAAGTTAGAAAATTGGTAGAATAAAAGGATGTTCTTCATTCCACATTGCTGCAGTCCTAACTATTGCATATCCTCAGTCTTTTGCTGCATGGTCTGAAAGTTTCTGAAGTCAGAGTTTCAGACCGAATCAAAGTTAATATTTTGGTTTTTCTTGCCTCAGTATTTAACCGGATGTCAGAAAAAGTGAATAACTGTATTTCTTGTGGGAAACAGATACCTCATACGGAATACCATACTTTGTGTATACCTTGTTTAGGGCCTCTTGTGCTAGATGTAACAAGCACTATTAAGAGAAGGTTAGACTGTGCCAGGTTAGTTTTGGGAAGCGTTGTAATTATAAAATGCCGGATGGCCGCTCGCCGCTTCGCCAAAAGCGCAAGGACAAAGCAGCAAAGCTTAGAGTGGAAGAACCGACAGTCCTGGACGTCGGTTCTTTAGAAGGCTCAGTGGAGCCGGAGGTTCTGCCAGGAATTTCTTTGGAGTCTCAGGGAGAGACTTTACTGTTACAGGATGTGTCCTCTCAGGAAGTAGGCCAGGCTGAAGGGGCTTCTCAGGTGGCTGTTCTTCCCTCTCTTCCTAAGGTGGTTAGAGCCTCCCCTTCTGTTTCCAAGGCTTCTTTGAGAGGCAGGCCAAGCTTAGCTTCAGTGGGGGTTTCTCCTAGTGTTTCAGGGTCTTTGCCTAAGAAACATATGCTTAAAATGGCAGAGGATTTGATTACTATGATTAGAGGTTCTATGCCCCCTCCTGATAAGAGGCCTAGGGTGGAACCTGAGTTTGAGAGTTTTGAGCAATGTTCGGAGGCTTCTGAGTCTCCCTCTGAAGACTTGCAGGAGTATCCTCCTTATTCTGATTCTGATGTGGATGATTCTACTCCTTCAGCTTCTCCTCCTGAGGATTTTTCATTTTCAGAGACTCTGCATTCCATGAGGAGCATTTTAAATGGGAAGGTCAAGATTTCCCTGATTCCAGGAAGAGGCTTAGGGAATTCTTGCTTTTACGCCAGCATAGGCCTTTAGCTATGCCTCCTGTTCTCAATGTGGTGGATGATGTTTTTGCAGAGGCTTCCTGAATTCTGATTCTTTGCCTCCTGCCCCAGTTAAACCGGATAGGTACTATAGGGTGCCTGAAGCTCATAAGTATCTTTTAAGAGTCCTAGCGGAGACCCGGAAACTGTCTCTCAGGGCCTAAAGGTGTGAAGGCTTCTGTTGTTAAAAATCCTGTTCCTCCTGATAAAGAGGCAAGGGCTTTGGATAGATGGGGAAAGAAAGTGTATACTTCTTCCACTTTAGCCATGAGGGCGTTGAATTGTCAGTTTCACATGTTAAAATATCAGAATTATCTCCTTTCACAATTGAAATCTAAGGTGGATGCTCTGGCAGAAGGTATTGAGTGTAAAGAGTTGCAGGATTTAGTTCATGTGGCTGAACAGGTGGGTAAGCATTCCTTGCAGTGTGGTTTTGATGCTGTGCAGGCCTCCTCGAGGGTGGCTGCCACTGGTTCTGTTCTTCAGAGGCACGCCTGGTTGAGGGATCAGAATTTAGCTGAGCATGTTAAAACAAGGATTTTGGATGCTCCTTTGCAGTCTGATGTGTTGTTTGGTTCGCCTGTGGAAGCAGTTTTAAAGAAAATGGAGGACAAGGCTAAGTCTATGCAAACTGTTAAGGATTTTTTGCAGGTGCAGCCTCCGAGGTTTAGTAGAAATTGGCCTACTAAGGGATGGACATATCCTGCTTATGATTCCCAGTCTAGGGGTAGGTCTAGATGTGGTAGGGGCAGAGCTCAAGGTTCTTTTAGGCCTAGAACAGGGAGTTCACCTGCTCAGACTTCTGGTGAGGGCAGGGGTCAGTCCTTAACAGACCCAATGACCTACCTTTTCAGCTGCCAGTACATTCTCGCCTGGCAGCACCTTTGGGAGGAAGGCTGTCTCTTTTCAAAGAAAATTGGGATTTAATTACCCAAGACAGGTGGGTTTTGGATATCATTCACCATGGTTACAGGTTTTATTTCCATACCTTGCCTCCTTTCAAAGGCATGCCAGACATTCCTCCTCTACAAAGAAAAGTGGCTCACAAGCAAATTTCTCTGTTGCTCCAAATAGGGGCCATTCAGCCAGTTCCTGTGCCAGAAAGGGGCCTAGGATTTTATTCTCGCCTGTTCCTAGTACAACACGTGGAGACCAATTTTGGATTTATCTATCCTCAACACTTATCTGGACATTCCCAAGTTCAAAATGTTGACGTTACAACAGCTTTTACCTCTGCTGGGCAAAGATCACTGGATGGTAACTTTAGATCTCAAGGAAGCTTACCTTCATGTGCCTATCAGACTAAGTTGCAGGAAGCTGGAAATTCTCATTATCAATTCTCTGCATTGCCCTTTGGCTTATCTACTGTGCCCAGAGTATTCACAAAGGTTCTGGCTCCAGTGATAGCTTACTTCAGGCTAAAAGGAATTCAAATCTATCCTTACTTGGACGACTGCCTGATTCTGGCTCAAGAAAAGGAAGACCTTTACAGCATTTGGAATTTGTGATAGCAGTGCTAAGATGCCTAGGGTATTCTGTGAGCGAAATAAAGTCCAGTCTAGTACCCTCTCAAGACATGTGCTTTCTGGGTGTGAGACTGAATACAGCAGCCCAGATGGCCTTTTAACCCCGGACAAACAAAAGAATCTTTCCAGTTACTTCCATCAACTATCTCTTCAGTCCGGGCTGACTGCAAGGACAGTCCTTCAAGCCTTAGGGTTCATGGCATCTTGTATTCTGGTGCTTCCCAATGCCAAACTGCATATGAGGAAGCTGCAATGGTATCTCAAAAATGTATGGACACAGCACTGCCAGGATTTGGACACTGTCATTCAAATAATACCTTGCATTCAAAAGGAATTTTTGTGGTGGGCTCAGGAATGTCACCTAAACAAGGGACTCTCTGTGACCCGGCCAGAGGCGAGTCAGATTCTAACGACAGATGCCTCAGACATTGCTTGGGGTGCTCATCTAAATGGAAAGTGGATACAAGACAAGTGGCCTGCCAGACTACTGCATCTACATATCAACATGAAGGAGATGTTAGCAGTCCAGTTTGCATTAATGGCTTTCAAGGAGTTACTTCTTCCAGGGCAGGTGTTGATTCTAACAGACAACACAACTGTCATGTGGTACATCAACAAACAAGGGGGAACACATTCTTACCCATTGTGCAGGCAAGCAATGATTTTATGGGAGACCAGCTTGCAACTAACTCTTCAGGCAAGGTTTCTGCGGGAGCACAGAACTCCTTAGCAGATGTGTTAAGCAGACAAATCATGGATCCCAGTGGAAACTGGATCTTCATGTATTTGAAAATTGACAGTGTCGGGGAACTCCAGACATAGATCTGTTCGCTTCTCCACTAAACCACCAGCTGCCAAAGTTTTGCACAAAGAGGTTTCATCACACAGCCTGGAAAGTGGATGCTCTTTCTTTCAGTTGGAAAAATCTTCATGTGTATGCCTTTCCACCTCTGCCTCTTCTTCCAAAGGTGCTCCTAAAGGTCAGACAAGACAAGCCAAGGATGATTTTAATAGCTCCAGATTGGCCTCGGCAACACTGGTACCCATTACTGAGGAGTCTGGTAAGGAAGCCTCCATGGCCTTTACCTTTGATTCCACACCTGTTGTCTCAGAGGGACGGTCACCTGCTCAATGTCAAGCTTCACTCTCTTCATCTAACAGCCTGGCATATTCTGTTTTGAAACACAGCAGGTCTCAACTTCCTCAACAAGTTTTAAATGTGATTATGGAAGCCAGAAGACCTAGTACAAGGAAAGTGTACATGAAAAATGGAAGAGATTTTTATTTTGGAGTGCAGCAAACAATTTGGAGATTTCTGAGCCTAATTTGAGTGTGGCTCTTCAATATCTTACTGAGCTATTGGACAAAGGTTTGTCTTTCTCTTCCATTAAGATTCATGCTGCAGCAATTTCAGCTCACTATGATTGTGACCCACCATTGTTTATCCTTTGTTCAAGCAATTTCTAAGAGGGCAAAGAATATAAGACCCCCTAAGAGCTCCTACTCCTGCTTGGGATCTCAATTTTGTGTTGGAGAAACTTACTCTACAACCTTTACTGCTGAATTGAAATACTTGTCATGGAAGACTGCTTTTTTGTTGGCCATTACTTCTGCAAGAAGGGTTTCTGAGTTGCAGGCCCTTATGGCGGTAGAGCCTTTTGATTTTTCATAAGGATAGGGTATCATCTAATCCTTCTTTTATGCCTAAGGTGGTTTCTAGTGTGGCTTTAAACCAAACTATTCATTTGCCTACGTTTTATGCAGATCCCCAAAATAAAGGGGAAAAGATTTTGCACACTTTAGATGTGCACAGGCAATATTATTTAAGCAGGACTAAAGATTTTAGGCAGTCTCAGCAGTTGTTTGTTTCTTTTGCTTTGAGTTCTCAGGGCAAGCCTGTGTCAAAACAAACTATTTCTAAGTGGATTGGGTTTTGCATTGCATTTTGTTATTCCCATCATGGCAAGGAGATTCCAGCTGGGATTAGGCCTCATTCCACTAGGGCTACTGCCACTTCTACAGCATTTCTAAGGGGTGGCAACTAAGGATATTTTGGAGGCAGCTACTTGGAGTTCAGTGCATACTTTCTCTAAGCATTATCACCTTCCTCTCTACTCTAAATCTAGGGCTGGTTTTGCCACAGCTATTTTGCAAGGCATGTTGTCAGCTCCTGCTTCCTTATGATTTGCCAGCCTCCCTTACCTCTGCTTTGGGATTCTACCCAATAGTTAGGACTGCAGCAATGTGGAATGAAGAACATAGTACAGTTTTGTACCTACCATAAATGTAGATGTTCGAGGATCCACATTGCTGCAGTTCCCTCCTTCCCTCTGTGTTTAGGGGTGGTTGTGTAGGTGAGGTTATACTCTGGTAATTTTGTATATATTGTACATATTTTTGGTGCAGGTATGTTTGGAGTTTTTGGTTTAGGCCTTGTCTTTTTAGGGACTTCTGACATCTGGGGCAAGAAAACGCTCCATATACTTTGGTATTCGGGCCGAATGGACAGCGGACTACCCAATAGTTAGGACTGCAGCAATGTGGATCCTCGAACATCTACATTTATGGTAGGTACAAAACTGTACTTTTTGTGTTGCCATTTATTTTCTGAAGAATATGAAGTCTGAAATTCAAATGCCTGTCATTATTTAGTGAATTCAATCCTTCACTGATTTGCCACAAAAATGCAGAAAAACACACATTTTATGAGGAACAGAACAAAAATATGAGGCAGAAAATTTGGAAGGTTTTCACAAGTGGTGGAGGTTAGGGGCTTTAGGATCTGGTTACATGTACTCAAGGTGCAGGGTTTGAGCCTACCTCTAGCCACTAGGTATATTCTCCTGGAGCATTTTACACACACACACACACACACACACACACACACACACACACACACACACACACACACACACACACACACACACACACACACACACACCTCTTCCCCACAAAAAGCAGCCAACACACACACACCTCTTCCCCACAAAAAGCAGCCAACACACACACACCTCTTCCCCACAAAAAGCAGCCAACACACACACACACACACACACACACACACACACACACACACACACACACACACACACACACACACCTCTTCCCCACAAAAAGCAGCCAACACACACAAACCTCTTCCCCACAAAACCAGCCAACACACACACACCTCTTCCCCACAAAAGGCAGCCAACACACACACCTCTTCCCCACAAAAAGCAGCCAACACACACACACCTCTTCCCCACAAGATTAATAGCCCTGAAAATGAAAGGCACACTAAAAAGAACTAGCAGTCCTATTCCTTAAGATGAACGCCATACAGAACAATTCAACGAAATTAAAACTGTAACATCGGCAGCAAAAATAAGTGTAACATTGCTAAGAAGAAAAAACTGCTGCCGTCATATTAAGCAAATGCTGAAATAAAAGACTGGAGAAGGCTGCCATCGTAAAATTAGGTAACATTGCTCGGCAGACTAAACAAGTGTAGCATTGCTGCCCTTAAATTAAGTAAAAGGAAAGGCACACCAAAGAGAACTAGCAGCCTTATATTCCTTAAAAGGAATAGCACACTCAGAGCATTTCAAGTTCAAATAAATTAAAACTGGAGAACGTTGCCTTTGTAAAGTTAAGTAAGATTGCTCGGCAGAGAAAAACAAGTGTAACATTACGAAGAAACAAGTGCGGCAGTTAGCTGTTAAATTGAGTAAATGACTCGGCAGAGAGCAGTGCAGTACACTTGAAAAAATTAAAACGGATGACCAGTTATAAAAGCAAAAGAACTAGCACACACATAGCAGTTCTTAATAACATTGCAAAGGCACACTAAAACAAACTTGCTAGTAGTCATATTCAAAATAATAAAAGCAGCCCATAAATCCTTAATATTGGCAGATCTCATAACCAGAAATAACTGCTGCTGTAAGTAAATGGCTTGGCAAAGAAAACAAAGTGGAACACTGCAAAGAGCTAATGGTTTGGCGGAAAAAAGTGTAACATTGCAAAGTTCACATTCAATGAAGTTAAAATATTCTTCTTTCGGCTGTTCCCGTTAGGAGTCACCACAGCGGATCATTTGTTTCTATTTCTTCCTGTCCTCTGCATCTTGCTCTGTCACACCAACCGCCTGCATGTCCTCTCTCATCACATCCATAAACCTTATCTTAGGCCTTCCTCTTTTCCTGTTACCTGGCAGCTTCATCCTTAGCATCCTTTTCCCAATATACTATGCATCCCTCCTCAGCACATGTCCAAACCAATGTAATCTTGCCTCTCTGGCTTTGTCTCCAAACCTTCCAACCTGGCTGACCCTCTAATATACTTATTCCTAATCCTGTCCATCCTCGTCACACCCAGTGCAAATCTTAACATCTTCAACTCTGCCACGTCAAGCTCTGACTCCTGCCGTTTTGTCAATGCCGCTGTCTCCAACCCATATAACATAGCTGGTCTCACTACCCTCTTGTAGACCTTCCCTTTCACTCTTACTGGTACTCGTCTGTCACAAATCACTCCTGACACTCTTCTCCACCCACTCCATCCTGCCTGTACTCTCTTCTTCACCTCTCTTCCACACTCACCATTACTCTGAACTGTTGATCCCAAGTACTTAAACTCATTCACCTTCGCCACCTCTACTCCCTGCATCCTCACCATTCCTCTGTCCTCCCTCTCATTCACACACATGTATTCTGTCTTAGTCCTGCTGACCTTCATTCCTCTTCTCTCTAGAGCATATCTCCACCTCTCCAGGGTCTCCTCCACCTGTTCCCTACTCTCACTGCAGATCACAATGTCATCTGCAAACATCATAGTCCACGGGACTCCTGTCTGATCTTGTCTGTCAACCTGTCCATCACCATTGCAAATAAGAAAGGGTTCAGAGCTTATCCTTGATGTAATCCCACCTCCATCTTAAATGCATCCATCACTCCCACTGCAGACCTCACCATTGTCACACTACCCTTTTAAATAGCTTGTACCACTCCTACATACTTGTCTGCCACCCCTGACTTCCTCATACAATACCACAACTCCTCTCTAGGCACCCTGTCATATGCTTTCTCTAAGTCCACAAAGACACAATGCAACTCCTTCTGACCTTCTCTGTACTTCTCCATCAACACTCTCAGAGCAAACATCACATCTGTAGTGCTCTTTCCTGGCATGAAACCATACTGCTGATCACTAATCATTACCTCCCTTCTAAACCTAGCTTCCACTACTCTTTCCCATAACTTCATGCTATGACTGATTAGTTTAATCCCTCTGTAGTTACTACAGCTCTGCACATCACCCTTATTCTTAAAAATCGGTACCAAAACACTTTTTCTCCATTCCTCAGGCATCCTCTCACTTTCCAAGATTTCATTAAACAATCTAGTTAAAAACTCCACTGCCATTTCACCTAAACACCTCCATGTTTCCACAGGTATGTCATCTGGACCAACAGCCTTTCCATTCTTCATCCTCTTCATATCTATCCTTACTTCCTCCTTGCTAATCCACTGCACTTCATGATTCACTATCCTCACATCATCCAACCTTCTCTCCCTCTCATTCTCTTCATTCATCAGCCCCTCAAAGTACTCTTTCCATCTGCTCAACACACTCTCCTCACTTGTGAGTACGTTCCCCTCATTATCCTTTATCACCTTTACCTGCTGCACATCTTTCCTAGCTCAGACCCTCTGTCTAGCCAATTGTTACAGGTCCTTTTCTACCTCTTTAGTGTCCAACCTTTCATACAACTCTGCATACGCCTTATCCTTAGCCTTTGCCACCTTTCTCTTTGCTATGCACCTCATCTCCTTATACTCCTGTCTACTTTCTTCATCTCTTTGACAATCCCACGTCTTCGCCAACCTCTTTCTCTGTATACTCTCCTGTACTTCTTCATTCTACCACCAGGTCTCCTTGTCCTCCTTCCTCTTTCCAGATGTCACACCAAGCACCCTTCTAGCCATCTCTCTTACTAGCTCTGCTGTAGTTACCCAGCTATTCGGTAACTCTTCACTGCCACCCAGTGCCTGTCCTAACTCTTCCCCGAACATCACTTTACAATTAACCTTTTTCAATTTCCACCATTTGATCCTTGGTGCTGCCCTCACACTCATCCTCCTATTCTTGATCACCAATGTCATCCTACAAAGCACCATCCTATGCTGCCTAACTACACATTCCCCTGCCACCACTTTACAGTCTCCAATCTCCTTCAGATTGGCCCTTCTACATAAGATATAATCCACCTGTGTGCATCTTCCTCCACTCTTGTATGTCAACCTATGCTCCTCCCTCTTGTTAAAATACGTATTCATCACAGCCATGTCCATCCTTTTCACAAAATCCACTACCATCTGACCTTCTGCATTCCTTTGTTTAACACCATACCTACCCATCACTTACTCATCCCCTCTGTTCCCTTCACCAACATGCCCATTGAAATCTGCTCTAATCACCAGTCTCTCACCCTTGGGTACAGTCATCACCACTTCATCCAACTCACTCCAAAATTGTTCTTTCTCATCCATCGCACATCCAACTTGTGAAGCATATGCACTAACAACATTCATCATTACACCATCAATTTCCAGCTTCATAAACATCACTCTGACACTCTTTTCACCTTCAAAACACTCTTAGCATACTCTTTCTTCAGGGCAATGCCTACGCCATTTCTCCTCCCATCCACACCATGATAAAACTATTTGAAACCACCTCCAATACACCTAGCCTTGCTCCCCTTCCATATGGTCTCTTGCACACACAATATACCAACCATCCTTTGGTTCATCATATTAGCTAGCTCCCTCCCTATACCAGTCATACTGCCAACATTCAAAGTTCCGACCCTTACTATCACAGTCCTAGCCTTTATCTGCCTTTGGGCATGCCTTCCGCCTCTTCTCCTCCTTCGGCCAACAGTAGCCCAATTTCTGCCAGCACCCTGTTGGCCAACAGTACTGGTGGCGGTCATTGTTAACCCGGGCCTCGACCAATCCGGTATGAATTTTTGTACAGTTATCTGCATATATGATGTGGCAAAATTTTACGCTGGATGCCCTTCCTGACGTAACCATTACCATTTATCCGGGCTTGGGACCGGCACAAAGAAATGCACTGGCTTGTGCATCCCCAGTGGCTGGTTTAAAATATTGGTAGTTCAAATTCAACTGGATGACCATTACCGGAGAAGAAACAACTGCTGCAGCAGTTCACTTGCGAGAAAATACACACTACAGGCACCTCTTCATAACATTGCCAAAGGAACTGCAGAGCAGTTCACAAACCAGTTATAACAGCAAAGGAACAAGCACACAGAGCAGTTCTTAATATCGCAAAGGCACACTAGAAGGAACGAGCAGTCATATTCAAATTAATAATAGCAGCCCTTAAAAACTTACTGTTGGCAATTCACATACAATGAAATTAAAACCGCATTACTGTTACCAAAAAGGAAACAACTGCTGCTACTGCCACCGTAAAGTTAAATTAAGTAAACAGCTTGGCAGTTGAATCCTGATAGGCTTTTGGCCTTGTGCTGATGTCATCACGTGATGATGTCAGGAATGTTCCAAATAAAAAAAAAAAAAAAAAAGCCTTCAAAAAACCCCAGGAAATTTGGAAATTAAAGGGGCCACTTGGGAATTCGTGGCACCCCAATATTTTGCCCTCAAAACCGGTATTTACTGAGGAATTCGGTATGGTTGAGAGGTATGGTGGAGTCATCCACATATTGGATACAGGTAGCATTTGGGATGACAGTGGAAAGGTCATTAATAAAGAGAGAAAAGAAAGGGTCCTAGTATGGAGCCCTGGGGGACAACTAGGGTGATGATAGACAGGTTGATAGTTTGGCCTGCCATAGGGCAGCTTGCTGTCTACCACACAGGTAAGATTCGAACTATTGAAGTGCACGGCTGTTTGGTGAGAATGCCTTAAGGGTGTGCATGAGTATTTGGTGGTTGGCCATATCAAAGGCCTTGGGGAGATCTAAAAAGAGGGCTGAGGAAAGCTTGCTATTATTTCAGTTACGGTTTATGGTGTTCGAGAAAGATAGGAGGGCTGAGGTGGTACTGTGGTGTGGCCTAAAACTGTGCTGAGAGTTAGCCAACAGCTTATTCTGGGTAAGATAATGCATAAGTTGTTTATGGACAAACTTCTCCATAATCTTAGTCAATGGTGACAGAATAGCATTTATTCTGTCATAAACAAGTCACTATAAAACATTTGTACGGTTTGAAGTAGTACTGCGACACACTGTTTGCACTCTCATTTCATGCATCTTATTTCTTGCGTCCTTTAATTGTAAGAATTTCACTGAAAAACTTTCTCTGCATCAAACCAGGACTCTCAGCATTTTTAAATGCTGTTCTGCCTGTAGACTCATCAAACCAACCTGCAAGATGATGGGAATGCTATCCCATTCATCACAAAATGTCGATGCTTGGCACACAATATCTCCTTTGTTCAAGCTGCTACCAAGTTACATAGTGACTTTCCTTGAACAAGTATGGAACCCTTTACATTTCTGTACATAAAAACAGCTTAAACCTGAAAACACAAGAGATTTTTTTACTTGCAACTAACCAGTTACAAACAGTTAGTGACAAGATAACCCTGTCAGTGTAGGTAGCAGAAATGACAGTATTTTTCATAATTTTTGGGACTGTACTGCCCCGTAGGATCACACGGCAGAAATCGTCCATGAAGTCACTGGGGAATTTCCTTTTGCATCTTTTTTCCACACATAGGAAATCTCATACTCATGAGGTAGACACACAAAGGACTGACATAACAGCCACTTGGTGGGAATGTACAGTATGGACTGAAAAACAAAACAGCTGAAGGAAACTCTAAAAGGGGTTTTCTCTTCACCTTTGAGCTGCAACAAACCTGGAGTTAAAGTAGATGTTTGCAGGAGGTACAATCCCTGGCAAGCCTCTACATGAATGGTGTGGGGGACTATTGCCACGTTTAAAAATAATAAGCAAGTTTTTGCCTTTAGCCATTTTATCTTAGCCAGGAAAATTTCCAGAAGGTTGTTTTTTATCAACCTAATATAAGCACTTGATTGATTCTAGAAACCAAAAAAAAAGATTGTCCAGGGCATAAGTGTTTTCATATCTCAATGCTCTTATTATACAATCTCAAAACTGACCATGTATCCTAACTAAAACATTCTGGCATCCCTATACTAATACATTACAAATAAAGGTCAATAAAGGCATTTAAGTGGATTCTGGCATCTAAGTCACAGTATATATTCTACCAGTTCTTGTGTTAAACTTTTGTTAGGATAATTTGTTTTCATATGAAATATCATTGTCAAATGTTAATTAAAGAAGAATTGCAAACTGTAGATTTCTCCCTTTATACAATTCTTTTTTGAGTTTTTGCTGCTGGTGCCTGCCAGTTATGAGACCCTTTCTTGCTGGGCTGGCATATACTTTTGTCATATGCTATGGTGACAACAGACTAAGACAAGCCATCGTTTAGGCAGCTGTCAGGGGTCATTTCATTTTTCTTTTAGCCCTACCCCCACAGAGCATAATCCGTAGCACACTCAGTGTTCAGTATGCAATGGGTATACCTGAGGGTTGCCCCTCACTTACCCACAACTGGCACATCCCTCAAGACTACTCTGCTCCCCAGAAGCCAGCGCTCCCACGTGGTTTTCAGTCTCCACTTGGGACACTAGCAATTGACCATGCTTCTCTGACATGCTGCCATACCCTTCTCTCAGAAAAGAGGTGAACCAACAATGCTACTCGTTCCTCTCTGCCCACTCCAGCAGGTACCCAAGCCACTATCTGAACTTACATCACCCACGTCGCAGTCACGGCTTAATCCTGCTGTGCCTACAGAGCTGACCAGATCTCATCTCTTATTTTCATTGTTTTTAAGAAACTGGGTTTGTGCTTACTTGCTTCTGATTGGGTCATATACATTCCATGCTGCTCAATTATTTTTTTTAATAATTTACTTTTATTAATAAAAGCTAACAAAAAATGAATCTTTTATTTAAATAGAATGATTCAGAATTCAAACAAATGGAAAAATAAGCTATTTACAATATATACAATTTGCCTGAGAACAAATTATAATTAATTGACACAAACCATGAGTAAAATTTCAAATACCAAATCATATGAACCTATCTAAAATAAGAAAGTTTCAATAAGAGTCAATACTTTCAAAGGATTATTATAAAGATTAGTAGGATAAATTCTAGTCTTCTTAATTCTTGTTTCTTAAATAGCAATATCTTTCAAGGATGCAAGAAATTCTTCAAAATGTGTTTCTAATGGAATCTTCCATTTTCTTGTAATACTTTTTCTAGCCACTGCAAGAATTGTCCATGTTGGGTAAAAAAGTGTCTATTTTTTATATCCAGTATATTGAATAAAATCAACTCTTTTCATAAAATAAAATAATCAAATCATTGAGGTTTAAGAAAATCTTGAATCTTTTCCCAAGTTGTACTTATCATAGAACAACCATAAAACGTGTGACCAATTATTACAATATTGTTTACACTTCAAACATTCAGACACATCTTCCTTTCAAAATTTAGCAACTCTGCTGGGAGTCAGAAAAGCTCTACATATAAATTTCCATGCAAATAATCACAAATCGAGTACAAGAAGTGTTTTTAATAGAAAGACAGAGTTGTTTTTCTTTTTATCGTTTAAAGGTAGCTGATGTTCTTTTGCATCACACGAGTTACTAGTAGATGTCCTTCAAGGATACATCTGCAGTCATAACAAATGGTTGTCCTGTCGTCAGGCAGCCCAAAGTCTGCGCTGATGTCGCACTTCACCCGACGCCATCTCTGCTGGTGTATAAAGGCATCACCCCAGTCTTTCTAAAGCAGAAGCTGTTCGCAAGTGCCGGTCGGTCAGATCCAGAGATTACTACCAATACACTACCGAAGACTTCTAAAAGCTAAGACCCCGCTGGGGATACTTTCTTGCCTCAGTCTATGTCACAAAAAGTAAATAACTGTTTAACTTGTGCGAAACAAATACCTCATAAAGATTTTCACTCTTACTGCCTACCTTGTTTAGGCCCAGACCACGACGTAGCAGCCTGTTTAGCCTGTAGTTTGCTGAACAGTTTTTCGCTCAGATTTATTATGCCGCCGGATCCTCCGACTACCCAAATTGTTAAAAACCAAAGAAAAGACGGCACACGGCGGTGCGTTTTTTTGGACCAAACCACGGTTAAGCAAAGCAGATGTCTCGGTTTCGTCGAAAACCGAGAAAACGGGTCAATCTTCAGCGAATCCATGACTACTACTGAGGCTCCTGCTACCTTAGTTGAATCGGCCTCTGAAGTTTTGCCTACTACTGTGGTTCCTAGTGAATTATCAGACACCATCCCTTTGGATGTCTCTACCCCAGCACGTGGTGCTGCTAGGCCTCCTGCAGCCATGTCTATAAAGGCCTTTGCCAGGGCTAAAGCAGCCAAAACTGTTAAATCAGTGCCTGTCAAGACCCCCTCACACAGGCCCACTTCTAGTTCACAAATGCTTACTCTGGCAGAGGATTTAATCTCCTTAATTAGGGGATCCCAATCTCACCCAGACAGGGCCTCTCAGCCTCCAGAAAAGAGACCTAGAGCAGAGCCCCCCGAGCCAGTGTCCTCTGATGATTCTTCGGATGACACAGACATTACAGACCATCCAGAGGCTCCTTTTTCTACTTATGAAGATTCCGATGCTGAAGAATCCATTCCATCTGCCTCTCCACCAGAGGAATTTTCCTAAACCTTACATGCCATGAGAGAACAATTCCAATGGCAGGGACAAGATTTCTCAGATTCAAGAAAAAGGCTTAGGACCTTTCTGCACTTACCACAACATAGGCCCTTAGCTATACCTCCAGTTCTGCCTGTTGTGGATGATGCATTTAATGATGTTTGCACTGCACCTGATACTTTACCTCCAGCCCCTGCCAAACCAGATAGATTTTACAGGGTGCCAGACACTCATCACCACCTATACAAGGCCCCACTTGCAGATCCTGAGACTATATCCCAGGGGCCTAAGGCAGTAGGTTCGACCTCAGCAAAAAACCCTCTCCCTTCTGAAAGGGAATCCAGGTCCTTAGAGAGATGGGGGGAAAAAGTTTACACCTCTGCTACTCTCTCAGCTAGAGCTTTAAACTGTCAGTTTCACATGATCCAATACCAAGAGTTTATGCTTGACCAGTTAACTAAGAAGCTGTCCTCTGATGACTCCTTAGATAAGAAATATGTTTTAGAAATGGTGAATAACATCCAGCAGGTTAGTAACCATTCTTTAAAATGTGGCTATGATGCACTGGAGGCTTCATTTAGATCAGCCATGACTGGCACAGTGATAAGAAGGCATGCATGGTTGAAGGAACAGGTTTTGCCGGATCATGTTAAAGCAAAGCTGTTAGATGCTCCTATGGATAAGGCCAGTCTATTTGGTACACCTGCTCAGCAAGTAATGAAGAAAATGAAAGAGAAGGCAAAATCTGTACAAACAGTTAAGGATTTCTTACAGGTTCAGCCCCCAAGGTTTAGCAGGAACTGGCCTGCCAAAAATTGGTCCTTTCCAGACTCCTCAAAATCTCAAAGAGGCAGGAATAGATGCTCTAGAGGCAGAAATCAATCCAGAGGAGGTGCCTATAGAGGACGCCAGTGGCAAGGCAATAACCAGAGAGGCACAGACACAACCACTGCCACTGCAACCAGACAATCACAGTGACTTGACCCTGACACCGCCTACCAGGGAGCAAATAGCGGCACCTTTAGGCGGAAAGTTAGCCTTATTTTCGAAAAATTGGCACTATATCACAAAAGACAAGTGGATTTTGCAAACCATAGACCAAGGCTACAGGTTCCACTTCCACACCTTACCAGTAAAAAGAGGAATGCCAAACCTACCTCCAAATCAAAAAACAGAAGCTCTAAAGCAGATAGCTCAATTAACAAAGATGAGAGCTGTGGAAAGAGTACCAATAACACAATAGGGCAAAGGATTCTACTCCAGACTCTTCCTAGTACCAAGAAAAGAGAAAAGTTGGAGACCTATTCTCGACCTGTCTGTCTTAAACACATACATCATTGTACCAAAATTAAAAATGCTGACCCTACAGCAACTTCTTCCCATGCTGGGCAAGGAGTGTTGGCTGGTAACTCTAGATCTCAAGGAGGCATACCTGCAACCAAATTGCAGAAGATACCTCAGATTTCTTGCAGGATCAGAGCATTATCAATTCTCAGCATTGCCCTTTGGCTTATCTAGAGTATTCACAAAATGCCTGGCATCAGTAATCGCTCATTGCAGGCTACAGGAATCCAAATTTATCCATACCTGGACGACTGCCTGTTACAAGCGGACAACAAAAGCAAGCTGACAACAGATTTACAAAGAGTCATTTGCTTACTACAAGCCCTGGGATACACAGTCAATTTAAAAAGTCAAGACTGATACCATCCCAGACAAGAACATTCTAATTGGACACAGTAAAACAAATGGCATTCCTAACTGCAGAAAAACAAGCACAACTCCTCTTTACTTCTTGGCATTAACAAAGCAGCACAAACTAACAACAAGAAAAGTACTGCAGGCCTTGGGCTTCATGGCATCATGCATAATCCTGGTCCCCATGCCAGAGTGCACAAGAGAAAACTACAGTGATACGTAAAAAATTTATGGTCTCAACACAGGCAGCTTAGAAAACCAAATCCCACTAATCCCATGCCTGAAACAAGAGTTCCTATGGTGGGCTCAAGCATGCCAGTCAAACCCAGGCTTGCCCTTCCACAACTTTCAAGCAAACCAAACCATCACAAACGCCTCCAGACCTAGGCTGGGGGGCGCACATGTTGGACAAGTGCATACAAGGATTGTGGACTCCAGACCAGCTGCACCTGCACATAAACCAAAAAGAAATGCTGGCAGTAAAACTAGCAATCCAGAAATTCAAACCATTCCTCAAAGAAGGCCATTTAATGATAAGGAAAGTCAACACCACAGTCATGTGGTACATCAACAAACAGGGAGGCACTCATTCATACCCCCTATGCAGAATGACTCTGGACCTTTGGAATATGGCTCTGAGCTACAACATCCAGTTACAGGCAATATTTGTGCGGAGAAAACGAAGAAAACACCCTAGCAGACATGTTAAGCAGAACCACCTCGGATGCTCACGAATGGATGCTACACCGATCTTCTTCAGGCCATCACACAAAGAAATGGGAATGCCACAAATAGACCTATTCGCATCCCCACTCAATCACCAGCTCAAAAATTCTGCACAAGGACATGCCACCCACTAGCATGGAAGGTGGACTCTCTATCCTTCAGTTGGAAAGGCCTGACAGCATATGCATTTCCACCTCTTCCTTTGATGCACAAGGTACTACTGAAAATCAAAGAGGAGGATAATTCTGATAGAATTGGCCAAGACAACACTGGTATCCTTTGCTGAGGAGCATGTCTCAGGGTGATGCCTTTGATGTTAACTCAGAACAACTACAACATCATGCACCCAAACCTAAAAACCTTGCAACTGACTGCCTGGAACATCACATAACAGCAACTAACCCAGACTTATCCCAAAGGGTTAAAGACATTATCCTTGAAGCCCGCAGACCTTCAACAAGAAGGAACTATGCAGGAAAATGGAAAAGGTTTGTCATTTGGAGTACTGAAAGAGGAAAAGATGTCTCAAACATAGATATTGCTAACATCCTGGAGTACTTGGCAGAGCTTCTACATACGGGCCTGTCCTATTCCTCCATCAAGATACATGCATCAGCTATTTCCGCAGAATACAGCTTCGATCCACCTGTCTTTTCGCATCCTCTACTCAGGCAATTCCTTAGAGAGATCAAGAATGTAAAACCTCCAAGGAAACCACCATTGCCAGCATGGGACTTGAACTTTGTGCTAGAAAAATTAACACTCCCTCCATTTGAACCAGCAGCAACAGCAGATCTTCAACACCTATCATGGAAAACTGCTTTCCTACTGGCAATTACTTCAGCAAGGAGGGTTTCGAAACTACAGGCCTTAATGGCAGTACAACCCTTCCTAATCTTCCATCAAGATAGAGTGTCCATGAGAACTAATCCTACATTTATGCCTAAGGTGGTATCCAGAGTGTCTTTAAACCAGGCAATCCACCTATCTACCTTCTTTCCCAATCCACAGAACAGGGGGGAAAGGCTGCTGCATACCTTGGATGTACATAGATAGTTACGCTACTACCTGGACAGAACCAAAAGTAACAGAAAAACTGACCAGCTTTTAGTAGCCTATGCAACAGGAAGGGAAGGAAAAGCAATTTCCAAACAGACAATCTCCAAATGGATAGGAAATTGCATAAGATTCTGTTACTCCTACCATGGAAAACCAGTTCCACAGAACATAAGACCTCATTCTACAAGGGCTACAGCCACTACCACAGCTTTCGTGGCAACCAAGGACATTATTGAGGCGGCTACTTGGACCTCCGTGCATACATTTGCCAAGCATTATAATTTACCTCTATACTCTAGATCCCGAGCAGGGTTTGCCACTGCTGTAACTACACCATAATTCTTCTTCCTCCTCCCTAGTTTGGCTATGGTATTCTTATGACTGCAGATGCATCCTTGAAGGACATAGTACAGTTTTGTACCTACCATAAATGTAGATGTCCGAACAGGATAGCATCTGCAGTCAACCCTCCTTCCCTCTGTGGTACTCCTAGGGTATTTGCCTAATAGCTAGCTGGGGAGTCTCTATGGTGTATTTGTTTGTATATATGTACATACATGCTTATTTTTGTGTTTGCCTTCTACTATTTTGGAAACATTGGCATTTATCCAAAATTTAGCTTTCCTAGAGGGCAACTGGCATCTGGGGCAAGAAACACTGAGGACTGATGCCTTTAAGACCAGCAGAGATTATGTCGGGGACCCAGACTTACAGGACAACCATTTGTTATGACTGCAGATGCTATCCTGTTCGGACATCTACATTTATGGTAGGTACAAAACTGTACTTTTTTGCTAAAATTGTATATAATTTGGAAATCAAGTTATCTGTTTCCCAATTTTTATATACAGTTTCATATAAAATTTTAATCCACAATGGAATCTCAGTACATAAAGAATTAGATAAATGGGAGAACTTAGTATGAATTAATGTATTAACTAATCATAAATTATCTGAGTCTTTAAAGTCTGAATTAAATTCTAAGCATATAGATTCCAAAGATTAAATGCAGATGTTCTTTGTGTTTCACTGTTGCAGTCATTACATTTGGGTAATCTGCTGGCAGGTTGCCCTCAGTCGGCCTGATTAACAAAGTCTTGGGTCCTGCGTAGGTTGCTGCCCCTTCTTCCATGACATCAGGTCGTCAGGGGTATAAAACATGCAGCCGACACCATTACATCAGTCTTTCTTGCCGCGCTGTACCCGAAGCAGAAGCCGTTCGCAAGTGCTGGTCGGCCGACTCCTGAAATTTTCGTTTTTGAGTTTCAGATCCGAAGTCTTCAACTAAAAAGCTAAGTACCCCGTTGGGGAAACTTTTTCTTGCTCCTTACCGATGTCAGTAAAAGTTAATAATTGCATTACTTGTGGGAAGCAAATACCTCACAAGGATTTTCATTTGTAGTGTATTCCTTGCCTAGGCCCTGACCACAACGTACCTTGCTGTCGGATTTGTGCTTTATTTAATCAACGCACTATCAAACGTCGGTTCATTTTTGCTTCTAAATATTTTGGCTCACGCTTTAATTATCCAGAAATGTCATCGATTAGCAATCCAACTATTGGAATACCTAAAAAACGCAAAGAAAAAGACAGAGACAGGCTGTTGAGGTCCAAAACTGCAGATGACGCTTCTCCTAAGCCAGTCGCCAGTTCACCGGTACTCAGTGAGGCTCTTTTGCGGCCCCTGATACCCGCTACTTCTGATTCGCAGGCCTCTACTGAGACCCATTCGGAGTCCAGTATGCAACGAGATGCTTCAATTATGGAACCCGCGGATGTCTCTACCTTGGATGGGTCCGGAGCCGCTGTGCAGGCACCGGCTTCTGAGGGTGTTCTCAGGCCTACAGATTTGTATCTTAGACTGACGCCATCTTCAGAACTAAGGCCAAAATCTTGACCTGTGCCAAAAAAAAAACAACACCTGGGCCACATGTGCAGGCTCCTATGCCTAAAAAACAAATTATCAAAATGGCTGAAGATTTAATTACTCTGATCAGGGGTAGCCAACCCCCCCCCCCCTTCTAAGAGGCCTAGGCAAGACATTGATTATGAATCTTCTGAACAGGATTCTATTTATTCTGACTCTTCTAATGGCCAGGAATTGTGTATACCTACTTATGAGGACTCTGATGCAGAAGATTCCATTCCTTCTGCTGCTCCCCCTGAGGATTTTTCTTTTGGAGAAACTTTACATACCTTAAAGGAACATTTCCACTGGGAAAGTCAGGATTTCTCTGAATCTAAAAAGAGGCTTAGGGATTTTCTTCTTCTTCTTCTTCAGCATATGCCTTTGGCTATACCTCCTGTTCTAGACATTGTTGATGATGTTTTTTCAGAATCTAGTATGGCTCCTGATTTTCTGCCTCTGGCTCCTTGTAAGCCGGATAGATACTACAGGGTTCCTGACTCCCACAAATTTATTTTCAAAAATCCTGTTGCAGATCCTGAAACCATTTCTCAGGGTCCCAAGGGCATTAAGGCTTCTACTGCTAAAAATCCTACCCCTTCTAATAGAGATTCCAGGGCACTGGATAGATGGAGTAAGAAGGTTTACACTTGGCAATCAAGGCTTTAAACTGTCAGTTTCATAAGCTAAAATATCAACAGCATATCATGGCACTGCTTAAACAGAAAATGATGTTAATTTCTGACTGTGTGGAAAACAAAGATTTACAGGATTTATTTCATTCAGCTGAACAAGTTGGAAAACATACTTTGCAATGTGGTTTTGATTCTTTGGAGGCCTCTTGCAGGGCTGCTGTAACTTAAAGCAAAATTGCTAGATGCTCCGTTACAACAGGACCATCTCTTTGGTAATAAGGCTGAAGAAGTTTTAAAAAAGAGGGAAGATGAAGCTAAATCTATGCAAACTGTGAAAGATTTCTTACAAGTACAACCTCCAAGATTTAGTAGGCACTGGCCTATTAAGAACTGGTCCTTTCCAGTTCCTTTGAGAGCCACTCAAGTCAAACCCAGACATTCCAAAGGCTCCGGGTGTCAGTCACAAGGGACTTTCAGAACAAAACAATGGGGTGCCTCCTCCTCCAAATCTGGAAACAACAAGACACCTCCCTATGGTAAACAGTCTCAATGATTTCCCTTTACACTTACCAAGCACTTACCTTTTAGCCACCCCTTTGAGGGGAAAACTGGCTCTTCATGCAAGAAACTGGCAACTTGTAACCCAGGACAAATGGGTTTTAAATAGTATCCCAGGGAAACAGATTTCATTTCCACACATTGCCAATTCCAAACGGATGGCCAGACCTGCCCCCAAAATCAGTGGGCAGAGGCCCAGAAACAAGTACTTTCCCTCATGAGCATGGGGGCTATTCAGTACCAGAAGAGGAAAAGGGACAAGGTTTCTTTTCAAGACTTTTCCTGGTACCCAGAAAAGACAAATCATGGCGTCCAATTCTGGACTTATCTCCTCTAAACACCTTTCTGGACATTCCAGAATTAAAGATGCTGACTGTTCACCATTTACTTCCTATGCTAGGCAAAGATGCCTGGTTGGCAACTCTACATTTAAAAAAGGCTTACCTGCATATCCCAATCAGGGGAATCCTGCAGAAAATACCTCCGCTTCAAAGCAGGCTACTTGCATTACCAGTTCTCTGCACTGCCCTTTGGCTTATTCACTGCGCCCAGGGTCTTTACAGAGTGCCTGGCTCCAGTAATTGCTTTTTGCAGGCAAAGAAATATTCATATATATCCATACCTGGACGATTGTCTAATTCAGGAAGAAAACACGGGCACTCTTCTAAACCATCTGGCATTTGTAAAAAGGGTTTTAACTTATCTAGGGTACACTATAAACGAAAAGAAATCACAACTGGTACCCTCTCAAAAAATTACATTCCTGGGTGCAAGCTTGAATACAACTGCCCAGATGGCTTTCCTTATGCCAGAGAAGCAAATTCATTTGGTGACTTACTTCAAACAGGTGGCCACAAAAACCCTACTTTCTGCAAGGCAAATACTGCAAGCCTTGGGGTTCATGGCCTCCTGCATTCTTCTAATTCCATATGCAAGACTGCATATGAGGAAACTTCAGTGGTACTTAAAAAGTCTATGGAGTCAGCATTGTCACAGCCTGGAAACAATGATTCCTATCATTCCTTGCCTGCAATTAGAGTTCCTATGGTGGGCAGAGGCCTGCCACCAAAACAAGAGACGGTCATTCACACCACCCCCTGCCACCCAAACTCTAACTACAAACGCATCAGACTATGCTTGGGGGGCACATCTGGCAGGGAAGTGCATTCAGGGCAAATGGAGCCCAAATCAAATGCACCTTCATATCAATCAAATGCTAGCCATACAGAATGCACTGACAGCCTTCAAGGACTACCTCCATCCAGGACAATTAATGATAGACAGACAACACCACAGTTATGTGGTACATAAACAAGCAGGGGGGTACACATTCCTACCACCTATGCAGACAAGCCATGGCATTGTGGAACATGGCCTTGACCTGTGAAGTATAACTACAAGCTCAATTCCTGCCAGGAAAGCTGAATACTCTGGCAGATGACCTAAGCAGAAATCTCATGGACCCTCACGAATGGAAACTGGAACCACAGATTTTCAACATGTTGACACGCAAATGGGGGAGTCCAGACATAGATCTTTTTGCCTCACCACACAACTATCAGTTGGACAAATTTTGCACAACAACTCATCACAAAAAAGCCTGGAAAGTGGATGCTCTATCCTTCAGCTGGAAAATCCTATCAGTCTATGCCTTTCCCCCTCTGCCTCTGCTCTCCAAAGTTCTACTAAAAGTCAAGCAGGACAAACCAAAAATTATTTTGATTGCTCCAGACTGGCCTCTCCAGCACTGGTACCCACTCATGCACAATGTGTCACACCTTCCACCGTGGCACCTGCCTCAGACACCTTACTTACTGTCTCAGCAGAACAACCAAATTCTGCACATGCAGCTCCAAACTTTGAATATTGCAGTGTGGCTAATCACCTAAATTCACTCTTAGCATCCTGCAGCAAACCTGTGATGGATGTCATTTTGGAGGCGAGAAGACCTAGTACTAGAAAATCTTATGCTGGCAAATGGAAAAGATTCTGTGCCTGGAATCAGTCTCAAGGGATAAGCCCAGCAGTACCCAACATTCCTCAGATTTTACAATACTTAACTGAGATGCTTCACAAGGACCTGTCCTTTTCTTCCATAAAAATCCATGCCTCAGCCATTTCAGCTCATTACAACACAAAACCTCCCCTCTTCTCTCATCCTCTGCTAAAGCAGCATCTCAGAGGGGCCAAAAACTTAAGACCACCCATGAGAACTCCAACCCCTGCCTGGGACCTAAATTTTGTATTGGAAAAGCTCACTCTCCCTCCTTTTGAGCCAGCTGTTACTGCAGACTTAAAATTTCTCTCCTGGAAAACAGCTTTCCTTTTAGCAGTCACTTCAGCTAGAAGGATTTCCGAATTACAGGCTCTTATGGCAGTGGAGCCTTTCATCATTTTTCATGCGGACAGGGTATCTCTCAGGACCAATCCATCCTTCATGCCTAAGGTGGTATCCAGTGTGGCTCTTAATCAGAACATTCATTTGCCAACTTTCTTTCCCAATCCACAGAACAAGGGGGAGCAGATTCTGCATTCATTGGATGTACACAGACAACTTAGATTTTACTTAAACAGGACAAAATCTCTAAGAAAATCTGAACAACTGCTGGTGGCATTTGCTGCAGGGGCAGAGGGAAAGGCTATTTCAAAGCAAACTATTTCCAAATGGATAAGCCATTGTATTCATTTCTGCTGTATGCACCATTGAAAAACTATCCCCCAGGGGATCAGATCCCATTCCACCAGGGCTGCATCTATTTCTACAGCCTTTCTCAGAGGTGTTCCTACCAGGGACATTCTAGAAGCTGCTACCTGGATCTCAGTCCATACGTTCACCAAACATTACCATTTACCACTTTTCTCTAAATCCAGAGCTGGCTTTGCCACTGCTGTCCTGCAGGGCCTTATAGCTGGTCCTAATGCTGTATAATTCCCTCCACCCAACCATAGCTTTAGGAATCTACCCAAGTGTAATGACTGCAACAGTGAAACACGAAGAACATAGTACAGTTGTGTACACTTACCATAAATGTAGATGTTCGAGTGTATTCACTGTTGCAGTCCTGGTTACTCTCCCTCCAGCCCCCTATTTTTCTCTGGTGATACCTCTACTTTCTTTCACTATGCTTAAAAGCCCTTTTGTTGTATTTGCTTTTGGGATTGGAGGTATATTTTTTGAGTTTTAAATTTTATTTGCTCCCCATTTGGGGGGCACCTGACATCTGGGGCAAGAAAAACTGATGAAATGGCGTCGGCTGCATGTTTTATACCCCTGACGACCTGACGTCATGGAAGAGGAGAGACAGCAACCGACGCAGGACCCAAGACTTTGTTAATCAGGCCGACTGAGGGCAACCTGCCAGCAGATTACCCAAATGTAATGACTGCAACAGTGAATACACTCAAACATCTATATTTATGGTAAGTGTACACAACTGTACTTTTCTTCAAAGCATTGATACCAACAACAAATTTTTAACTTTCCCAAGTATTACAATTACAAATTGATAGTGTCATTAACATTTTCTTTAAAAAAGTAATGAGACTCAAGCCAAAACCTATAATTTGAATTATTCAATATTATTTTTTAAAATTCTTTAAAATTAAATTCATATAGTTAGTATTAGCTGAAAGGTAGAAAGATATTTGTATATAATTACAAATAAACAGCCAAAAGGGATTATGCATTTTATTATTGTTTAAAACCAAAAGTTTCAGTTTATTTTTATTAAGAAGATGACAATGCAAGATCTTACAATTTGCAGAATATTTTAACAAAAAGAAGCCCAAAAGGAAAATAGGTCCACAATGATATAAAATTAGAAAAAATACGGAAAGACACATGTAGACCACCACACTGAAGAACACAAAAACTTAAACTCTCACATGAACAAGCACCTTCAGGACAACCCTTCACCAGCTCCAATAAAATCACAAAACACATCCATAAATTTGTATGAATTAGATAGTACTGTGAATGAAGTAAAGGGTTTAAGAGAGACATGAGGCAAACCATGGTTTCATGGTAGGAATGTAAAGGTTCAAGCTACAGGAAATGTTAACTCTAATCCCCTGAGGTTTTGCTTAAAATATACTAATGATGTCAATATGATTTGCAATCTAGTTAAAGATAACTGGAAAATATTATTGACAGATGAAAAGTTAAATAAATGTATAGGTGATCAACCTAGATTTGTATTTAAAATTGCTTAAATCTCAAGAGGAGACTTTGTAAAGGACTACAGTATAAGACAACTCCTAGTCTATTACAAGTGGGACTTCTTGTCATTGTTGTAAAGCTTGTCCATACATTTCCTTGGAAAATAGATTAATTAATCCCATTACTACTTGTGTCTATCAACCCCATCTTTATGCCAGTTGTAATACAATGGATGTCATTTATTTAGCTAAATGTGGACAATGTTATTCCTTCTACGTAGGAAAGATAATCACCAACTGAAAGAGTGTTACAACATATAAGAGGCATTAGGCTAGGAGCAAAACATAACACATTAGCACATGTTGCTTCCCATACTGGCCACATATTTTCATTCATGGTGTTGCAGGTCATTAATATTAATGCTAGGGATGGAATATTAATGCTAGGGATGGAGACATCATAAATAAAACAGAGAATTGTGAATCCTATTGGATAGCTGAATTATTGGTGGACAAAACAACTGGTTTGAATTGTGTGCTCCCAATTAAACCTGTCTTGAGGAGGAGGAGATTTTGATTCTTATTGGTTTGTAGGTATAAATGTATGGATGTGTTTTACGACTTCAAGGACCTGATGAAGGGCCATCCCGAAAGTGCCCGTCCCTGTAAGAATCAAAGCCCTTATGCTCTTCAGCATGGTGGCCTACGTGTTTCTTTCAGTAATTTGAAGAATATTTGTTATCTAACCAGTTAAATATGTTTTTCAAAATTACTGCTTTCATGTATCAATATGTGAAATATTAATACCGCCAAAATTCCAAGGTCTAAAATGATGTAAGCTTAATCTAGGTTTATTTGGACACCACAAAAAAGTTAAGAAATAATTTATTCTCTTAATTCAGTTTTTATTAGGGGACATTATAAGAGATAGAGTTATGTGCAATATTTTTGGAAATAAAACATTTTAATTGTAGTCTGTCTTCAAATGACATGAACATTTTGTTCAGAAGTTAATTTAGTTAATGAACAAATCAATCTTTTCATAACTGATGTTTAAAGTCTCTTCAGTAGTTTTTAATATATGAATCCCTTAGTAAAGCAGATTAGGAGTTTTTTTGCCAAAAATATAATTAATCAGGTTCAAAGAACTTTTTTGTGTTAATAAGAAGGTAATTAGATTTAAAATTATTAAAGTGTAAATTTGAATTTTTTGAAATTGATAACATATTTCAATTATTCTAATGCTTTGTTAGAATTCTGTAGTGTTAACAAGATATCAGCAAATATAATTTTAGAATAATATTCTTGTCTATCTCCAAATGCAGATTTTTTGTTAAAATTAATTAAAATTGAAAATATTTCAATAGCTAAATTAAATAATAAAGGTAAAAGGGGAAATCCTTGTTTAGTTCCTTTGTTTTATTTATGGAATTTGAAGTAAATGGTGCCAACTTTACACAAGCTCCATTATTATTGTATATAGATGTTAAGATTAAAACAAATTCCAATATAAACAATCAAATTACTTTTCAGTGTCTAAACTAATGAAAAGAGATTCATGTCTCCTAATATTCATAACATCTACAAGGGTAAAAAGTCTTTCTATATTATCAGAAGTTTGTCTAAATAAAGCCAGATTGATCTAAACTGATTATACTGGGTAAAATGAATTTTAATATTTCTGCTAATATAGACATAAACATTGTATAATCTATATTTAATAAAGAAATGGGCCTATGTGAAGAAAATAATTGTGAATCATTGCCTTCTTTTAAAATTGGGGTTGTCAAGGAATAATTCCAAGAAGTAGGTAAATATTCTTGATTTTGTACATTTAACATTACATTTGCTATATTTTTCTTGATTGAGTACCGAAACTAAAAGAATAAAGGTTAAAATGTAAAGAATTTATAACTTTAAAAGTAAAGGCATCTTTAATAATAAACGTTTCCTTCCAAGTTTTAAATGATTTAATAACGGGATGTACTTTAACATTTCTACAGTAATTTGTTTCTGAGTCATCTAAAATACAATTAAAATCACCACCAAAAATTAGATTTCCCTTATAATTGATTAAAAAAAAATCTAAATTTTTTTAGTTAATTTAACTCCCATTTCAGAAAACCAATATAAATTTCCCAGAGTCCATATTCTATTTCTTATTTTATAATAACCAAGGTGAATAAACCCTCTTTTTCCTCATATTTGTATAAAATATGAGGCAATTGAGATTCTTTTTTCCATAAAATTGTGACTCCACACTTTTTGGATTTGAAAGAAGATTGAGCTAGAGCTAGATATTTAGTAGAGTTCCAATCTTCATAAGTAAAACATGTCTCAGAGGTATACAACATGTGGATTATTTAAACCAAATATTTTATTAAGTTCGCCCTCTTTTTAGGATTTAGACCATTAAAATTTAATGACAGTATGTTAAATTCCATAATATAATATTAAAAAGAATAATGTTTACAAAATTAAACCATAATAACATAAGGAAAAAAGTTAGTAATAGAGGTAAAAATAAGCTTTGTGTTATTACTGAAGACAACGAAACGAGTCTCAGGCATACAAGAAAAAAAAATATTAATAACAAAAAAATCTATTTAAAAAAAAAAAAAAAACAAGCATGGAATATCAAAAAGTCCTAGCCTTGTTTGAGTAAAACAGTCTCAAGACTAGCTATCTATAACCAACCATAGAAAAACTATCTATCCTACTAATTGAGCTGTGCAGTGAAATCATATATAAAAGGAACTATGCATATAAAAAATATACAAATATAATAAGATGAATCATTTAATAAGGTAAAACGAAAGAGCAATGTAGTAAAAATAAAAACTGGAAAGTGTAGAATCCAATGATCCTTATTCTGACTCTGTCAGGTTAATATTCCCTCCTTAATCTCATGTTAACAAAAACAATATATTAACAGCAGTAACGCAATACATATATATATATTATACAAGCAGAATACTATATTTTTTATAATTCAAAACTGATATGTACAAAAAATGAATTGATAAAGACAAATGCCACATACCAGTGACATATAATACAATCCTGTACTTTTCAGTCAGATGTTATGATGCTGTATCTCAGCTTTAAATTTTACATCCCCAAAGAAAATGTGGGAATATAGCCTCCTTCCCTTCAAATCATTTATCACTACATACAAATCATAAATCGTAGTAAGTTATCTTTTGCAATTAGTTAACTCAATACTTAATGTGTGCAATGAATTACTGTTCAGTTATTTTTTTCTTTTTTTCCTTCCTCTCTCTCTCTATTTTTCTTTTGCGATATTTACTATCAGAGCTCATTCCCTAGCTACACTAAAGACTATTTTATTTTTTACGGTAAAAGCCCTTTTGTCTAATTGTTCTCCTGAGATGACAGCCAAGTAAAGTGGATACGTGTTACTATTGTCTATGCAGAGGATTATTCTATTAAACTACATTTTCCTCCCCAAGTATGTCCAAAAAATCTGAAGATTAGGGAGTCTAGTAGGTTCATTCCAATGAATACTAATGTCTAATTATAAGATATATTCAATTTCCACCATAAGATGGTACCTCTCTCGGTATCTCCAGTTTCCACCAGAGATTCTAACATATAGAGTATTCCTGGACATATGATCTCCACAACTCATCTCTTTGAAAGACACGCAAAGTATTGTTTTTTCTTAACTTTTCTAATTCTATAAAATGAATGGCACAAACGGAGCAGGAGAATTCACCAATATATGCCCAAACACAAAAACTCCACAGTAAAGATGTTGCAAGAAGACATCCACTGCAAGAAATAATTGAATCCAGAAAAACAAAACAAGCCTTCGTCTCTGCTCAATCAAGGACCCCCCTCAGAACAATTCAATCACTACCACCTTCAAGTTTAAACAGCAATCAGACATACAACCCCCCCCCCTCCCCTTATGCATCCAACCACAAAACCACATCCAACACGCAACATCAGAAAAATCAGTGACAAAACATTGAGCAGAAAGATAAATGGATAAGTAGAAAATACACAAAGTTAAAAACTCATGTACATAAAATTTGCAACCTACAATATATAATTCATCTCTCTAGTGCTTTTAATCCTAAAAAACATGCAAGGGAGAAACAACCACCCAACCCTGGTCACTGCAGGGCTCCCATTCCCAACTGCCACAAGGCTCCATGCCCCTCCAAAATGGGTACAGAGCTTCCTGTTTTTTTTTTTATTGGGTCATAACAAGATGAGGTACTTGGGATTTTGTTTGTAACAGAATGTTTTGAGCACTGACAATAAGATACAAGCATTTAAGTTATTTTTGGTTCTGCTGGTTCTTTACATTGGTCAGGCTTGTATACATCAACCAAAAGATCAGATATGGAAGAATATGAAAAGTGAAACTCAGGACTTCCTTCAGGATAACAAAGGAGAGAGAGTTCAATGAGGAAAACTAACACCGATAAAGGAACAAGATTTTATTATTTATTATTTATTTGACATTTCTTGACCAGGTTAATCCAACTAAGCTAGAGCTCATTTTCAGCCGAGGCCTGGGGGAAGAGCTCCACACATATACTACAAACAAATAGAACAGTTACAACAAGACATAAAAAAGTATAACCTAATAATGACGTACATTATTTACACATCAGACATTATGTACAAACTTACACCAATGAATCAAGCAGTACAATGACTGTAATTGAAGGTTAAGTACGTATTCAAGGAATACCCAGCCAGGAGTAAGAGTAGTTGATGTACTGTTTACTTAAGTAGATGTCAAGTGAGTGTAAGTTTGTAGGATTCACTTGTCAGGTAGTAGCAGAAAGTCGAAATGCAGCCAAAGAGTAGGTGTAAGGGCAAGTATGAGGGGGTAGGTAAGAGAGGGGAGAAGAGTAGTGGGTGGGACAGTCATGAAGGGTAATTACAGTAACAGATCCCTGGACTATTTAGAAAGTTTCTGATAGCAGTCTTGAATTTTTGTCGGTGATTAATATTTCTAATATCCTGAGGAAGTTTATTCCAAGATTGGGCAGGGGAATAGCTGTATAGGTTTTGTCCGGTTTTACTTTTGGGTTTGTAAATCTGGGGGAGGTCTTGGTCAGAGCTTCAGAGAGTCCCTAGAGGGATATAGAAAGAGACAAGAAAGGCATTGTCAAGACAGAAGGAGGGCTGGTACAGTGTAGCATGTATGATCTGAAGCTGAGAGAGAAGCAGTTGATGGGGAAATTCTAACCAATTTAAACTTTTAAGAACAAGAAAGTGGTGAGAGTAGTAAGTTTGATCTGCAGCAAATCTAGCAATTTTATTGTAAGTAGATTTCAATTTTGATAGGTTAGTGGTCTGAAGATTAGTGAGGATTTGCAAGCCATAGAATAGGCTTGGAAGAAGTTATGCATAGGATAAGGAGATTTTACATTTGTTGGACAAATTTTTTTTTGTTTCTGTACAGAAGTTCCATGTTTTTGGTGGGTTTTCTTGATGTTGAAAACTTGCTGGTCAAATTTGAATTGGTCATCTATGTGGTGTGAGTCTCAACTGTGATATGTGTATTTTTAAGGGAAGGGATTGAGAAGGAAGATTTAAGATGGTTCATAGTTTTGGGAATAAAAAGCAGGCATTTATTTATTTAGGATTTCGAGTCAGCTGATTCTTGTTCTTGGTGAGCCAGTTTTCAATTGATAAGAAGGAGTTTTGTGTAATAGTATTTAAGTCCAAGAGGGAGTCTGCAATGGAGTTGACTGTGGAGTCAGTGTATATTGCATGAGTGATGACTGTGGACAGGATATAATCAATTGGTTGGTAAAGATGTTAAACAGTAATGGTCCGAGGATGGATCCTAGAGGTACACCCATCTTGACAGTAGGGCAGAAGGTGTTGTTTGGGACTTCAAGATTTTGTGACATACAATAGGGACATGCAACTTAGATTAATATATATGATTCAGAATACAGAATATTTGCCTAAATAGAAGAACATAATAGTCATAATGCCCAGTGGGATAGTAACAAGATAACCTGTGGGCATTTGGGAAGATCTAGCAAAGGAACGTAAAAAGCATTGCATACAGGTTTGTATACATAAAGTATTAAGCAACATTTTATGTTACAGGAAGTTAAACCGTGGAAAAACCAGAGTAACACCAATATTGCATAGTGTATATAGTAAGGAGAAAGACAGAGAAAAAAGTACAGTGAGCATTTGGAGTAGAAAGAAGAACCAAGCTTTTGTGAGCATATGATTAAAGGAGATGAGGTAATAAAATAAGATCAAGCCAGGCAAAGTTTTGGGTTATTGAACACTTATCTTGCATCTACAGGGCTAAAGTTTGAGTTAAAGGAAGTTATGCAGAGCTTGAGCATATAAAGCAGTATTACATTGTCGCCTCACAGCAAGAGGGTCTTTGGTTCAGTTCTTGGATGGAGCGCCTTCTGTGTGGAGTTGTCATGTGCTCACTGTGTTTGCATGGGTTTCTTTTCATACTAAGGTTTCTCCCATATTCTGAAGGCATGCAGTAGGTGTAGCGGACATTCTAAACTGGACGTAGGTGTGTCTGTGTGTGTGTGATGGAAGAAGAGTTGCACCAGGGCTAGCCACCCAGTAGTGGGAACCTTGGCTCTAGATGATTGTCAGTCTTGAAGTGGCATCCCAAGCCCATGTGCAAAAATGGGACAAAAGGGGGTTGTGAATGGATGGAAGGATTTGAGAAGAAAATACAGTATCAAGTTAAAGCAGGATGGATGTACAAGTAAATAAAGATATGGATGGTAAGTAGGCAGAACAATGTCTTTTACAAAAATACCTTTAATTATCACTTCCTGTACCTTTATCTCTATTATAATATTCAGTACTTCAGATACGGTTGGTTTAAACTTTGATTTCCATTTTGTAGTAATTTGCTTTTTTGGCAGCCACCAGAATTACACTTAACAAGGCCTGACTATGTCTAAGCAATTCAGATCTTGAATCATAGCTAAAAAAATAATAATTTCTTTAGTTATAGCTAGTATTGCTGACAGAATACTCTGTAGGGAATTTTTAGTCTGCTATCTTTTGTTACACTCCCAAAACATATGTTCCAGTTACCCGTTTCTTTCCCATCACCCCCAACATTTGCCATCTACATGAGGAAAAATTCTTTGGAGTCTGCTTGGGGTATAGAAATGCCTTTGCAAACACTTCCAAGAAAAGATCCTAAATTTTCCGTAGGAGGAAATATATCTTAAATATAGATACACAATAAAATTTATAAAATTTAGAATGTTTGCATGAATATTTCTGTACCCTTATGAGACTTGAAAAAATATTTCTGCAGACATGAGGTGCATGTTGTAGATGTGATAGTTCAGAAGGAAGTTCTTGGAAAGGTGTAGCTTGTGAATGTATGAATTGTTTCAGTGCAACCGTGGGTTGTGGCACCCATGGGGGACTGGTAGATGCCGGATAACTGTAGTTTCTGGTTGCTTGAAAGTTACAATTACAAATAGACCTGACTAATACTGTACCTGTACTATTTGCTTGGTTTGACTTGTTCTTAGGTTGGGGAGAGAGGGGATTTATTCCTATCTTCCTTTTTAAAACTCTAAAAACATAAGCTATGTTTCTGCAGGGGTGGGGGGACAAAGTGCAACACATGAAAATTGTACTGTATTTCTTCGATTTTTTTTTTCTGGTTGCTTGACTTTAACTTCATTGTAATGATTTTTTGTAGAGTAGATATAAAAATAAGATGCACTAAAAAGGTAAAAACATTGTTGTCTTTAATGTTAAGAGTTGCTAAGAAAGCTATAACTAAAAAATGGAGGAAAAAAACACCAATAAGAGAGGTGAAAATAATCATTACAAAGCAAAAAAATATGGAACTGAGAACTGTAGAAAAAAAGGGGGGGGGTTGGGATTCTTTTATGGAAATTGAGCTTAAAGAGGACATTGACACAGAGACACACAACCCAAGTACCTGACTGGAGTATTTAGTGAAGCAGACTGCAATACAAGGTAAAAGGTCAGGTCCAGTTGTTCAGATTTTCAGTGCAACTCAGATGGCAGGTTTTTCTTTCCAAAAAGCAATTTCCTTTCCTGTAATCGAACACTAAGCACATCATACAGAAAAATCATCATTAAGTAAATATTCAGTTTGTTTTGTGTGTAAACGTATTTCTGTTTGTCTCATTATCTGTTACATCAGGAAGGCTGAGTAATTAGGTTTGGTCACTTGTTCCAAATACACAGCCCTTAAGACAACAGTGGCTCTAAAACGATGGCATTTAAATGTGCCTTATCAGTCACAGATTGCCAGCATCACACCTCAGATAAAATGCAGCCTGGAGTCTGAACAAAGGCAAGGCTTTCAAACTTCGTTTCCAGATGCAAATGAAACAAGAAAACACAACTCTCTCAGTTTTTTTTTCTTATTAAAATTAGTTGTGTCTCCCTTTTTGTTTTACTTTTATTATTATAAATTAGTTGTCTTTCCCTTTAGTCAACTCAGAGTGACACAAAGAAAGAAAATAATGTCTTCTTCTTTTTTCTGTCAGTATTTGATTTTGCATTTTTTCTATGCTGTAATTTCTGTAAATGTGCATGTATCATCTGGTGTTTTAGTTTGCATACAGAGTTTTGTTAAAACAAGCTGGTGAGTTGGGAAAGAAAGATCAACACCAAATACTCTGATTCTTGTTAGTGTTAAAAACCGAGAAATACAAGACAAACCATCTCAACCAAAGAAATGCATATTAATCGCAGGGGCCAGATTTCTCACACTTCAAAACTGACTACAGTTGTTACTTTGAAGAGGACAGTTAACTCAGCTACATTTTCAAGCCTGTCATTCAAATATTCCTTAAATTTTGTAACATAAATGGTCATTAATGAAAATAAAGAAACAAAGTAACGAAAAATACGAATTGATGCTGACAGTCAAAAGTAGGAAGTCACTATACTGTTGTAAGCTAATGAAAGACAGAACCACAGTCATCATAAGGATTTCTATCTGTCCCTCTAAAATTAAATCAAGGAGGTAAAAGCATTGACTGCAAAAAAAAATCATGCAACCTATCGATCCGGAGATCATTTCAAGACTGTTTTATCCCAGTCTAATGCCATATAAATGTTAGTTAATACCCAAGATTACATTTAATAATGACTGCCCATGTCCAGGAGGGTTGTGGGTGCTATTCTTGATAAGAATTTAGAGTGCCCCATCCACTTGTCCAGGTTCCTTTTGAACAGTGTCATACAGGTGCTCTGTTTCACATGAATAGGTAGCCTGTTCCAAAGACACGGCAGTCACTGGGAGATAAATCTTTCCCTCCAGCATGTCATATTTAAGTCACAGGCCATATTTAGGTCCCTGGAATGGATGGCCGTAGTCCTGTTTGATTTACGGATATGCAGCAAGCTCATTAGGTTTTGGGTCTTGGATTGCTCTGTGAGCCAGGCAGAAATCTCCCCTAAGAAGTCTATATGATACAGAGTAAAGTGATAGGGATTTCACTCTGTCTCTGTATGGCACATGCTGGAGTCCATTGATCTTCTTTGTTAGAAACCTCTGAGGTCTCTCCAATTGCCGTAGGTGCTTTGTACGGTACATGCCAAATGGAGTCTTATACTCAACTGTGGGCCAGATTAGTGCAGAGCACAGAAGGGTTATAACCTCTTTTGTTCTCGAGGTGATGCCTTTACTAATCAAGTGTTCTATGTAGAAATCCTTCCTTACTACAGTAGACACATCATGGTGATCGAAGTTAAGGTCACGGTCAACTTGTGAACCCAAGTCCCATAACACTTTGTGGGTACTTAGGGTACTATTGTTGATTTCATTGTGTGAAGGGACATTGTTTGTGCCGAAGGGAATTGTGATGCATTTCTTTGCATTCAGTTTGACATTGTGACTAATACACCAGTCACTGGTCTATGTGCGACCCACCTAAAGTATACTGACATCATTTGGGTATTCAGTAAATGCACCGAGTTTGCAGTCGTCTGCAGACTTGGTCAGCCACAACTCCTTAGTTTTGACCTGGACTTCTGAGAAGTGTATAGCAAATAGTAAGGGGACCAACACTGACCCCTGTGGCACTCTGCTGGTAACAGGTCTGTTGGTTGATGTGGAGTCCCCACTTTGATAGTGTGTGTCCAGTTTGTGAGCCAGTTAGCAACCCATCTTGCAACAAAGGGGTTTAAATTCAGTTTGCTAAGTTTATCAATAATACTTGAGTGTGGGATTGTGTTGAAAGCCTTTGCCAAGTTGAGGTATGCTGTGTACACAGATTAGCCCTCATCAGTGACCAGTGGCCCTGGTCACATTATCAAAAAAATCCACAAGATTTAATAGGCTGGATCTGCCTTTAACGAAGCCATACTGGGTAGGATCCAGGGTTTGGGGTCACCTATGTCTTTATTTATTAGGTCCATAGGTGTTTACTAGGCTAACGACCACAAGAGTCTTTTTAAGCCTAGCCATGTATCCCAAATCTCTGACTAATTCTGATACACTTGATAAGTGTGAGCATGTGCCTGAGAGATGAACCATTTACAGGTTACCTGTTTACATCAGAGGCATAGGTGCCAAACCAGGAATGAATTTCCGGTTTCCCATCCAATTGTCCAAGTTGCACTTGAATTGGGTTAGGGAGGAACTCAGCTTCACATGGATGGGGAGCCTGTTCCACAGACGGGGTATTCTCTGGGATGCATACCTATCTCTCCAGCAGGTCCCATTTATATCACAGGCAAGGTTTAAGTCTTTAGAATGGGTAATTCTGGTACTGTTTGTTTTGTGGATATGCGGGAGGTCCATCAGAGTGTAGTCTGACAATGTCCTGTATGCCAGGCATAGATCTCCCCTCAAAAGCCTGTAGGAGACAGAATACAGGGGTAGGACCTTGAGGCAGTCTGCATAGGACATATTACTTACTCCCTGTATTATTTTAGTGAGGAACCTCTGTGGATGTTCCAGTTGTTGGATATGCCTGGTTAGGTACATACCAAAGGGGTCATTGTATTCAATGATAGGTCTGATGAATGCTGAATACAGTGGAACAATGACTTCCTTGGACTTAGATCCCATACCTTTGTTTATAAGGTGTGCAACATAGAATGATTTCCTCACCATTGTAGACTGTAAATCAAAGGCTAATTACTATCTATGTGTGTCCCTAAGTCCCTGACTACTGGGTCAGCTCTAATGGGTGTGTTGTCAATATGATAATTACCAGGGGTAGATGACTTCCCAAAGGATACTATTGTGCATTTCTTGGCATTTAGTTTTAGTCCATGACTTTGATACCAGTTGTTTGCCTGTGTCAGCCCATCCTTAAGAACATTTGTGTCAGTGTGAGATTCAATGACGGCTCCAAATTTGTAATCATCTGCAAATTTAGTCAGCCAGAGACCACTGACATTGGCCTTGACTTTTGAGAAGTAAATGCCAGAAAGGAGCGGTCTAAGGACTGATCCTTGAAGGACTCCACTTGTGACTGTCCTCTTTGTAGAGGTGGACTCTCCAATTCTAACTTCCTGGGTCATGTCTGTGAGACAGTTGGCTATCCACCGGGTGACATACAGGTTTGTACCTAATCTCTTGAGTTCGTCAACAATGCCCAAGTGGGGTATTGTGTCAATGCCTTGGCCAGGTCAAGGTAGGCAGTGTGAATGATTTTGCCCTCATCCATTGCTGTGGTGACCTTCTCAAAGAAGACCACCAGGTTGAGTAGGCATGATCTGCCCTTTATGAAACCAAACTGGGTTGGGTCAAGTGTCTGGAGGTTTACTATACCATTATTGATCATTTCCATGATAGTTGTTCCATGGCTTTGCATATGAGACTAGTGAGACTTATAGGTTTGTAGTTTCCAGGGTCTGTAGATGCCCCACCTTTATGCAGAGGGATGACTCTTGCCTTTCTCCATTTATGAGGCACGAAGACTGTTTGAAGGCTACAGTTAAACAGTAATTCCAGAGGCCCTGATAGGTCATGTTTCATGCTATTTAGAAGGCATCCTGGGATATTGTCTGGGCCCACTGATGCAGTGTTCTTGGTCTTAGAGAGAGCATTAAGGACCTGTTCCCTAGTGATAGTCGGGGGAGGTATATTCAGTGGTATTTCCTGAGGGAAGGTTGAGAGGGAGAGTGGGGTAAAATAGGAGCTGAATTTATCAGCCAGGAGGTTTGCAATATCTTCTGGCTCAGTATAGGTGGCTCCATTTAAAGTGAGCTCTTCACACAATTGTGTATTGCCTTTGAGGTTGCGGACGTAGCTAAAGAATGCTTTGTAGTTGTCCTTGGCCTGGGGGGACAAACTTACCTCAAATGTGTTTCACTGTGATTCAAACCTGCAACTGTCATTCTACTCAAAACTCTGCAGTTTTATATTGAACTTCCACAGTCTACCACTACCTTCCAGTACTGCCTACATCTGATAAAATGTCCCAAGTAAAACTCGGCAAATGTTTATTCAAAAATGCATGGATAAAATGCAAATATAAACAAACACATCACAGTGGCAGAAATTTTCCCATGTGTTTGTTTTCCCAACTAGTCAGTCAGGTTTCACAGTTAGCTGCTGGTAAAACAGGTCACAGTCAAAAAGACCTGTCAATGAATGACCAATCTTTCTTTCGTGAATCCTACACAGAAGTTTACTGTCAACCAAGCTGGTGGTTTCCTTCTCCAATTATAAATGGCATATTTTTAGTTAAGGTAGTATTGCTGCTAACAGCATGCTGTATTGCCTACCAAGTGAATCACCTCAGCCTCTTTGTACATCCTTGCAAATACCATAACCCTTCCACGATTCATTAGTGTGCATTCATATATGTGTGTGTTTCTCTAGCATATGCAATCTGTGCATTAATTTAAAAATGCACAGTCTACTTTTAAATAAACTGTAGTGCCAAGGAGAAAGTGTTTTACCTGACAGGTGCCTGGGCACATCGATGATGGCAGGAAGCCCTGTGGCTCGGGAAGAGGATAGGGGGGTTGTGGAATGAATAGATGGTGACGTCATCTGGCTCAAATAAGGTGAGTAGGATTGGTCATGATACGTTCCATGACCTTACAGATGAAGCTGTTCAGACTTATGGGTCTGTAATTCCCTGGCTCTGTTGCTAGGTCACCTTTGTGGAGGGGAAGAACTGTTGCTGTTCTCCATTCCGCAGGAAAAAAGCCTGTGGTTAGACTATGATTGAAAATGTACTTAGTGTGATGCTAGTTCATGTTTAGCCTATTTAGAAGACAGCCTGGGATTCTGTCTGGTCCCATAGAGGCTGTGTTTTTTTGCCTTGGACAGGGTTTTGATGACCTGTTCTTCATGGTATGCATGGATTTGGTCATACGGCCAATTATCGAACACAACATGTTCGACTGCAGAATGCCAGTTCGGCATAATTGCGAACGCAATTATGCTGAAATGCCAAACATCCCCCCTTTTTGACCCATGGTAGCGTTTGTTTAGGTGGTAGAGCAGTCGGAAATGTCGAATTTTTAATTTTACACTTAATCTACACTTCGACATATAAGTTTGAAGGACACCCTGTTCGACAATTGGCTCTACGACCAACTCCATATAAACCGTTCTTCATATATGTAGGGTGGGAGGGGTTTTGGGGTATGGCTAATTGTCTAACACAACATGTTCGACTGCAGAAAGCCAATTTGGCATAATTGCGAACACAATTATGTCGAAAAGCCAAACATCCCCCCCTTTTTTGACCCATGGTAGTGCTTGTTTAGGTGGTAGAGTGGTCGGAAATGTTGAATTTCAAATTTTATATGACATTCCAACTGTTCAACATCTAAATCTTCAACATATAAGTTCGAAGAACACCCTGTTCGACAATTGGCCATATGACCAACTCCATGTAAACCGTTCTTCGTATATGTAGGGTGGGAGGGGTTTGGGAAAAGGTTTGTGATAGATTTGGAGGGAATGGGGGGGTGAAATTTTTGTCACACCTGTCCGTTAGCAGGTTTGCCATCTCTGTGGGGTCAGTGTGTGTGATACTGTTGGTCACTAGTTCTGCACATGCTTGGGTCCTACCCTTTAGGCTACGTACGAGCTTTAAAAGGCCTTATGGTTATCCTTGGCTGTGCTAGCTAAGTTTTTTTTCAAAGAGCCCCTTAGAGGATTTGACAAGTTGTCTTATTTGCCTGTTGAGACTGAGGAAAGTGCTTTTCCAATGTTGAGGTCTCACCTTTGTTTTTCATGGACAGCAGCTTTTTGCATTTATTATAAAGTTTGGTGATGCTAGGTATCCATCATGGTGGCTTGTTTTTACTTGGGGCTCTGGCTTTGATTCTTTCTGGAACAGCCGAGTCTATACATGTACACAAGTGATTGTACAGGGCTTTAGTGTAAGCTTTGGTGTAGTTACCACTTCCATCTAGGGATGGGGCTCAGAATGCATTTATACCTTCACCTAGGAGGGTATACTTTGCCTTGGTGAAGTTTATTAGTCTGATTTTTGCCCTTTGTGTGTTCCAGTGTCAGCTCGAAGGTGACTGATTTGTGGTCAGATTTAACTAATGAGGGTCTGACATGACAGTTGCAGTGGTGTGTCCATTTGACATGTTGGTGAAGACCAGATCTAGTATGTTTGTTCCTCTTGTTGGGGTATGAACAGTTTGTTCCTGGGCATTTGAGTTAACAAAGTCATGGAACTTTTGCACTGTCTGGTTTGGGCTAGTGTAAGTTTCCCATTTGATGCTGGGATAATTGAAATACCCCATAACCAGAGTGTTTGGTAATATTTGGATTGTCTCCAGTTTGGTCAAGTAGGCTTTGTGTGCGTGATAACACATAGGTTCATAGGTGTGTACTAGGCTAATGGCCCTGGAGCCTTTACAAGCCTAGCCCATAGGATTACCCTGGAATCGTGCCACCCGACCTTAGTTTCCAGTGCCTCTGTCGAGTAGAGCCACTTGAGTGATCACCGGGGTAAATTTTCTGTTTCCCATGGAGGGGGATGTATAACTGGCTGTGACCTGTATGGGGGTGTTATCCAATGTTACTTGAACTTGGAGCAACTCCAAGGCGTTGTCCAGTCTAGCTAGATAGGAGGTGAATTTATCTCTAATATGGATAGAAATACTACCCCTTTGGTTCTCACTTGTTCATTTTGCAGTCTGAAGGTGTGGAAGGCATTGTAGCCTTGCAAGAATGGGGTACTCTAAGGCCTTAAACCAGGATGTTCTTCGTGTTTCACTGTTGCGGTCATCACATTTGGGTTATCTGCTTGCAGTAGCCCTCAGTCGGCCTGATTATCAAAGTCTTGGGTCCTGCGTCAGTTGCTGTCTCATCTTCCATGACGTCAGGTAGGCAGGGGTATAAAGCATGCAGCCGACGCCATTACACCAGTCTTTCTTGCCATGTGGTGCTCGAAGCAGAAGCAGTTCGTAAGTGCCAGTCGGCCAACTCCTGAAATTTTCATTTTTGAGTTTCAAGAACCAAAGTCTTCAACTAAAGCTAAGTACCCCATTGGGGAAACTTTTTCTTGCTGTTAACCAATGTCAGTAAAAGTCAATCATTGTATTTCTTGTGGAAAGCAAATACCTCATAAAGATTTTCATTCGTACTGTATTCCTTGCCTAGGCCCCTGCCCACGACATACCTCGCTGTCGGTTTTGTGCCTTATTTAAATCACAAACTATTCATTGCCTGTACATTTTTGCTTCTAAATATTTTGGTGCTCAGTTCAGTTATCCAGATATGTCTTCAGTAAGCCACCAGACTACCGACATTCCAAAAAAACACAAAGATAGACCGAGACAGGCCGCCTAGGTCCAAAGCTGCCGACGATGCTTCTCCTAAGCTAGTCACCAGTTCGCCGGTATTCAGTGAGCCGCTATCACAGCCCCTGATACCTGCTACTTCAAATTCGCAGGCCTCTACTGAGACCCATTTGGAGTCTGGTATGCCATGAGATGCTTCAACTGTGAAACCTACGGATGTCTCTACCTTGGATGGGTCCGGAGCCGCTGTGCAGGCACCGGCTTCTGAGGGTATATTCAGGCCTACTGACTTGCATATTAAACCGAAGCCGTCTTCTTCTTGTAGGCCTAAAACTCGAACCATGCCTAGGAAGCTGACGCCCAGACCGCATGGTCAGGCCTCTATGCCTAAAAAACAAATGAGAAGAATGGCTGAAGACCTTATTACTTTAATCAGGGGAAGCCATCCTCCCCTCTCTAAGAGACCTAGGACTGAATTTGCTTATGATTCTTCTGACCAGGATTCTGATCTATCTGAGGATTCTGATGCAGAGGACTCTATTCCCTCTGCTTCCCCCCAGAGGATTTTTCTTTTGGTGAAACCTTGCATACTCTTAGGGAACATTTTCACTGGGAAAGCCAGAATTACTCTGATTCTAAAAAGAGGCTTAGAGATTTCTTACTCCGGCCTCAGCATAGGCCTTTAGCTATCCCTTCTGTGCTGGACATTGTTGATGATGCCTTTTCAGAATCTAGCATGGCCCCTGATTCTTTACCTCCTGCTCCCAGAAAACCTGACCGATATTACAGGGTTCCTGATTCTCACAAGTTCCTTTTTAAAAATCTTACTGCAGATCCTGAGACCATTTCACGGGGACCCAAGGGCATTAAGGCTACTACTGCCAAAAGTCCTACACCCTCTGATAGAGATTCCAGGGCGCTGGATAGATGGGGTAAGAAGGTATACACCTCTGCAACCTTGGCCATCAGGGCCTTAAATTGCCAGTTTCATATATTAAAGTATCAGCAGCATATTATTGGATTGATTAAACAGAAAATTATGTTGATTCCTGATTGTGCTGAAAATAAGGATGTACAGGATTTAATGCATTCTGCTGAACAGGTTGAAAAACATACTTTGCAATGTGGTTTTGCTTCACTACAGGCATCTTGCAGGGCTGCTGTCACCGGGTCTGTACTTAGAAGGCATGCTTGTTATAAGGAGCAATCTTTGCCAGATCATGTTAAAACTAAATTGCTGGATGCTCCCTTAAATCAGGTCTGCCTGTTTGGTGACAAAGCAGAATAAGTTCTTAAAAAGATGGAGGAAAAAGCTAAATCTATGCAAACTGTTAAATATTTCTTACAAGTGCAGCCTCCTAGATTTAGTAGGCATTGACCCTCAAAAATTGGTCCTTTCCTGCCTCTTCCAGGCCTTCTCAGTTCAAACCCAGAACCAGCAGAACACCCAGGCTTCAGTCCCAGGGTATGCACAGGACTAAGCAGTGGGGGGCTCCCACTTCCAAATCAGGGAGCAGTAAGACTCCCCTCAATGGTAAGCTGTCTCAATGACTTAACTTTAAAACTTCCAAGCACTTCTCAACTGACTGCTCCTTTAGGGGGAAAGATTGCTCTGCAGGCAAAAAACTGGGAACTCGTTACCCAGGACAAATGGGTTTTAAACATAGTTTCCCAAGGATACAGATTTCACTTCCACATGTTACCAACCCCAAACAGTTGGCCAGATCTACCCCCAAATCAGTGGGCAGAGGCTCAAAAGCAAGTACTCTCTCTCTTAAGATTAAAGGCTATTCAGACTGTACCAGAAGAGGAAAAGGGACAAGGTTTCTACTCAAGACTTTTCCTTGTACCTAGAAAAGACAACTCATGGCATCCTATCCTGGACCTGTCTATCTTAAACACCTTTTTGGTGATTCCAAAATTCAAGATGCTAACTCTTCACCAGTTGCTTCCCATAATAGGCCAAGATGCCTGGTTGGCAACACTGGATTTAAAGGAAGCCTACCTGTACATCCCAATCAGGGAATTTTGCAGAAAATGCCTATGCTTCAAAGCAGGCCGCATGCACTATCAGTTCTCTGCACTGCCCTTTGGCTTATCTACTGCGCCCAGGGTATTCACAGAGTGCCTAGCTCCAGTCATTGCATTTTGCAGGCAAAGAAATATTCAAAGATACCCATACCTGGACGATTGTCTAATTCAGGCAGAAAGCCAGGACATACTACTGAATCATCTGACATTTGTACAAAAGGTGTTAACTTGTCTGGGGTACACCAAATAAATGAAAATAAATCACATCTGGTACCCTGTCAACAAATTAAATTCCTGGGAGCAAGCTTGAACACAACTTCCCAGATGGCTTTCTTCATGCCAGAGAAACAAATTCATTTGACAACTTACTTCAAACTAGTGGCCACAAAAACCCTGCTTTCTGCAAGGCAAATACTGCGAGCCTTTGGGTTCATGACCTTGTGCATTCTACTAATTCCATATGCAAGACTGCATATGAGGAAACTACAATGGTATCTAAAAAGCCTATGGTGTCAACATTCTCAGGATCTAGAAGCAATGATTCCTATCATACCTTGCGTACGGTTAGAATTCCTTTGGTGGGCAGAGGCCTGCTACCGAAACAAGGGACTACCTTTCAGTCTACCCCCAGCAGCCCAAATCCTAACAACAGATGCATCAGACTATGCATTGGGGCTCACCTGGCAGGGAAATGCATTCAGGGCAAATGGAACCCAAGTGAAATGCACCTGCATATCAATCAAAAAGAAATGTTTGCTGTACAGAATGTTCTGACAGCCTTCAAGGACCACATTCTTCCAGGACAATTAATGGTAAAGACAGACAACACCGCTGTTATGTAGTACATAAACAAGCAGGGGGGTACCCATTCTTAACCCCTCTGCAGATTAGCCATGGTTCTGTGGAACACAGCCTTGAGCTATCAAGTGTATCTACAGGCTCAATTCCTGCCAGGAAAACTAAATACACTGGCAGACGAACTAAGCAGAAATCTCATGGACCCACACGAGTGGAAACTGGAACCAAAGATTTTCAACATGTTGATCAACAAATGGGGTATCCCAGATATAGACTTGTTTGCCTCCCCCTAGAACTACCAGTTGGACAAATTCTGCACAAGGACTCCCCACAAACAAGCTTGGAAAGTGGATGCTCTGTCCTTCAGCTGGAAAAATCTGTCAGTTTATTCCTTTCCTCCTCCAAAGTACTACTAAAGATCAAACAGGACAAACCAAGGATGATGCTGATTGCACCAGACTGGCCACACCAACACTGGTACCCCCTATTGCGCAGTGTGTCCCAGCTGCCCCCATGGCACCTACATCAGGCTCCTACCCTGCTGTCTCAGCAGAAGAGCCAGATTCTGCACCACCAGCTTCAAACCCTGAACCTGGCAGCTTGGCTAATTACCTAATCTCTCCATTACCATCCCACAGTAAACAAGTGTTGGATGTCATTTTGGAGGCAAGGGGGCCTAGTACTAGAAAATCTTATTCTGAAAAATGGAAAAGATTCTGTGCCTGGAACTAAACTCAAGGGATGGCTACAACAGCGCCCAATTTACCTCAGATTCTTCAATACTTAACTGAGATGCTTCACAAGGGCCTTTCTTTTTCCTCCATCCAAATTCACGCCTCAGCCATTTCAGCTCATTACAACACAGAACCACCCCTCTTCTATCATCCACTACTCAAGCAGTTCCTCAGAGGGGCCAGAAACTTAAGACTATCCAGGAGCGCCCCAACTCCAGCCTGGGACCTTAATTTTGTATTGGAAAAACTCACTCCCCCTTTTGAGCCAGCTGCAACTGCAGAGTTAAAATTCCTTTCTTGGAAAACAGCTTTCCTTTTAGCAATCACTTCAGCAAGAAGGGTATCTGAATTACAGGTCCTTATGGCAGTGGAGCTTTCATCATCTTTCATGCGGACAGGGTGTCCCTCAGGACCAATCCCTCTTTCATGCCTAAGGTGGTATCGAGTGTAGCTCTTAATCAGTCCTTTCATTTGCCAAACTTCTTTTCTGTTCCACAGAACAAAGGGGAACAGATACTGTATTCCTTAGATGTGCACAGACAACTTAGATATTACTTGGACAGGACTAAACCTCAAAGGAAATCTGAGCAACTGCTGGTGGCATTTGCTGCAGGGGCAGAGGGGAAGGCTATTTCAAAGCAAACCATTTCTAAATGGATAGGCCATTGCATTCATTTCTGCTATAAGCACCATGGAAAACCTATCCCACAGGGGATTAGATCCCATTCATCCAGGGCTGCGTCTACCTCTACAGCCTTTCTCAGAGGTGTCCCTACCAGGGACATCCTAGAAGCTGCTACCTGGAGTTCTGTATATACTTTCACCAAGCATTACCATTTACCAATCTTTTCTAAATCCAAAGCTGGTTTTGCCACTGTAGTCTTGCAGGGCCTTATAGCTGGTCCTAATGCTATCTAAATTCCTCCTCCCATCCTTAGCTTTGGGAATCTACCCAAATGTGATGACTGCAACAGTGAAACATGAAGAACATAGTAAATGTAGATGTTCGAGTGTATTTACTGTTGCAGTCCTGGTTACCCTCCCTCCAGCCTCCTGACTTCCTTTGGCTATAACTCTATTCTCCTTTACTATACTTAAAAGCTTTTTGGTGTATTTGCTTTTTTGTTGGAGGTATAACCTTGTATGTATGTATGTATATATATATATATATATATATATATATATATATTTAATTGCTTCCCATTAAGGGGGGCACCTGACATCTGGGGCAAGAAAAACTGATGTAATGGCATCAGCTGCGTGCTTTATACCCCTGACTATCTGATGTCAAGGAAGATGAGACAGCAACCGACGCTGGACCCAAGACTGATAATCAGGCCGACTGAGGGCTACTGCAAGCAGATAAACCCAAATGTGATGACTGCAAGCGTGAGTACACTCACACATCTACATTTATGACAAGTGTACTGAACTGTACTTTTCTGTGACTGATCAGACATCTCTGTCTTCAGTGATAGAAGTGCTTGCATGGGGTGCACGTTTTGGCTTAGTTACACTGTGCATTGTGGAGCCCCATGAGTGCTTGCATGGGGTGCACGTTTTGGCTTAGTTACACTGTGCATTGTGGAGCCCCATGAGTGCTTGCATGGGGTGCACGTTTTGGCTTAGTTATATTGTGCATTGTGGAGCCCCATGAGTGCTTGCATGGGGTGCACGTTTTGGCTTAGTTACACTGTGCATTGTGGAGCCCCATGAGTGCTTGCATGGGGTGCATGTTTCGGCTTAGTTACACTGTGCATTGTGGAGCCCCATGATTATGCTGCAAAGCCGTTAAATTGCATGCTGGTTGTCATTACTGTAGCATGAGACACAGCCTTAATCGCACTATTAACATTGGATTTAACACTAAAATATGATAGCACCAGTCAGTAAAGAGCAGCAAGGTATGAAACAGCTTCATTTCAACTCCTGTTTATGACAGCTGCTTGTTAAAGTACACCCAATATTTTAAAAACTGCTTCCCTTAAACAAGGAATATGTGAGGACTTCAGTCACTTCCCCACTATTTTATCAGCTTATAAAGTCAGCACAACATCCTACATTTTTTTAATCTTACTGTTGGCTAACTAGTAGTGCAAGGAGCAGATAAAGCTCCATGCAGTACAAATAATTGTGATCAGATCTTCGATCAATGGCCAGCTTTAGGCATAGGCCAACAAGATGGCCGCCTAGAGCACTGGTGTAGCACGGGTGCTTTTCCTATATTTATTTGTTTACTTTTTTGTAGAAAAAAAAGTTTTCTTTAAAATGTGTTGAATGAATACAGGAAAAACACTGAAGAGTAAGACAAACTGTGAGAAAAGGAAGAAGAAAGTAATCAGGATGGTGTAGGGAGGCCAGGATGGGGACAAGCTTGATTTTGACTGGATAATCTACTTAATTATGATATTTGGATTTATTGGCTTAACAGTGGCATGTTATTGAAAGCTAAATGTATGCAATGATTGTCTGACATGAGGCTAAATTTTTGATATTCTGTAAGCATATAAGTAATAAATTGGTTATATTACAAGCAGTGCTGAAATAACTGCTGTGTGCATGGGGACTGCACAGTATGTAAAAATGAAAATATGTCCATTAATAAAGTATTTATATTGGGTTAAGAAACTGGTCTGTAGGTTTCTGCACTAGGCCACTTTTGATTAGTAAAGTATTTATATTGGGTTAAGAAACTGGTCCGTAGGGTTCTGTACTAGGCCGCTTTCCATTAATAAAGTATTTATATTGGGTTAAGAAACTGTTCCTTAGGGTTCTGTACTAGGCCACTTTCCATTAATAAAGTATTTATATCGGGTTAAGAAACTGGTCCTTAGGGTTCTCTACTATGCTCCATTTAGAAATGAGATAAATATTGAGATTAATGGTGTTGCACTAAAACAGTATGAAGATTTTTCTACCCTGCATTGGGATTCCTCAGACCCTATTAGCCATATTTTAACACTCTTGGCTTAATGCAGAGCACACTGCTAATAAAATAAAGTCATGTAATTTTGTAAATAATTCAAGGTTGCAAAATGTGAACTAATACAATTTGTTTTTAGATATTCCATTCAACCAGAGTACACTGTACAAAACTGCAGATACCTGGGCATCCTAACAGCACATTTCTGATGTTAGAGTAAAAGATACAGACCAAAAACTGTAGGCATTATGTATGATCAAACACCAACTCACATTTGAAGTAAAAAGTTACCATTGCACAAACCATGCTAACCCCATATTGCTGTACACTTTGTAGCTAACATCTGTGATAGTAGTATCTGAAAACTACTAGATCCATATAACTGATTATAGTGCATGCTTTTCATTTTATACTGGGTTAGTCCCACTAGGCTAGTAGCCTGTTTTCAAGGCAGACCCAAGGTGGTATTTCTACTGCTAGGAGAAATTTGGCCAGAGCATGGGGGAACTTCCCCTACTCATCATTGTGAGTAGAAACCATTTTGGAGGGGTACTTCCTGTTTCCATTTCAGGTGCATAGGTGGCCTGGGGAAAGAGAGAGGCAGATAGAGAGAGAAGGTGATTGGAGTAGTGAAAGAAATAAGGAGAGAGCAAATATTGAGACCAGAGTGTGTGTGCAGGATTCCGAGGAAATGTTTCAAATAAACCTGTTGGATGGAGATGAGTCAGCAAATGGTGGATGTTTAAGTACAACTCTCCAGTCTGGAGGGTTGCAGGATGATTTAATAATTAAAGAAATGGTGGTGCAGAGTGAGCCTGAAAATGAATGAGGTGTTTCCTGGGGGAACATTGTGGAGAAAATACAAAAGAAGGATGCAGAGACAATCCTGAAGAACAGGGTGAGATGGACAAGAAAACATGCAGAGAAAGTAAAAGAAGGCAAAAGTGGAGTAGCAGAAACAAAAGCTGAAGAAAATGAAAAAAGGAAGTACTTGGTAAGGATTCAAAGTAAAGAAGACAAATGGACAGGTATGAAGTGTGGGAGAATTTATTAGCTCCTTTGGGTGTAAATGCAAATGGGATAAGAGCATTTATTCCTATTAAAGAGAGATTTTCTGACATTATATTTCAAAGTATTTTTTCAATGGAAAATTTCCCTGGAGAATATGGAAAAAGGAGGACTGTAACCCATGGAGTCTTTAAGTGATAAAAGTATTTAACAGAAGCACAAAGTAAGATTCATATACAATTTTGAACAGAAGTAGAAATAGAGATTTTCAAAGGACATAGACAAGATTTATGTAAAGAAATACTGGACATTGCAAAAGTTTATGACAAAAGGGGTTTATGGACTGATGCCTAGGATTGTTAATATTATGTTAAAAATACAAAGAGAAAAAATATACAAGTACCAAGCATGATAAAAGTAGAAGGGAATATGGATGTTTGTAAAATACTGGGGACAACCCAAACTTTTTTTGGGGGGTGGGAACATTTAATAAGCAACTGTGACAAAAGAAAATATATTTGTGGAGAAATGGGTCACGGTGCAAAAAATGTGAATTAAAATGTTATAAATGTAACAAAATTGGACATTTATGAATGGATTGCAAAAATGGCCATAGTAAGGAAAAAGCCAGAGAAGAAATTTTAAAAGTAGTAGAAATAGAAGAAAAATAGATGAGGAAAAACATAATAAAGAGGAGGATATAGAAGAAGGTTCTGAAATAAGTGACAAAGAAGACATAAACTGTGAAGTCGTAAAAGTAAAAAACATTCAGCTGGTAAAAGACCGAAAAAGAAAATTTAAAGGGATAAGTACAACAGAAAAAGGAAAGGAAATGGCTAAGAAAGAATATATACAGCTTAAGATTGGGGGTTGGTATAATGGTTAAATCGTTTCACTCACAAACAAGATACAGTGTTTGATTCTCACCTTTGGGAAAGAAATTGGTTAGGCTTGTTCAGAAAGCTAGCCTAGTAATTAGCTATGAATTTATGAAACCATGAATCTAAGTAAAAGGAAAATGGAAATTTTAGTCTACTTTCTGTAAATGTGAATAGTATTAAGAATATAGTAAGAAGAATAGGAATTGTGCAGTTGTGTAATGCATGTGATGTAGATGTGACTATATTAAAAGACACAAGATTTTTAACAAACGAAGAAAGATTACTAATTTGGAATTTGGGACAGGAGAGATGTTCTGGAATAGCAGTATTCTGTATAAATACAGTAAAGATATTAGCTGCAACTTTAGAAAAAATAGGAAGATTAATCATTGTGTATTTAAAATGGAAAGAGCAAGTATATAGAATTATAATATTCAATGCTTCTAACTGTAAAAGGGAAAGCTTATTTCATCAGATTTTAGACTGTAGTGATAAATATGAATATTATAATAGGAAACTTTAATTATTTAAGAGGCCAGCTTAAAAAGAAAGAATGATTAAAGAAAATGTTAAAACTTTGGCACAAAAAATCATGGACTTACAAAAGGGGTATGCATAGAACTGAAATATTTTATAGTAGCAGAAGGTTTAGTTATAGGAGAAGGAAGGTTCATAGGTGTGTACTAGGGTAATGGCCCTGGAGCCTAGCCCATGGGATTACCCTGACATTGTGCCACCCAACCTTAGTTCCCAGTGCTTTTGTCAAGTAGAGCCACTGGAGTGATCCCCTGGGTGAATTTAATAATCAGCTCTTGCAAGTCTTGAACCCAGGACCCTGCACACCATAGCCACAGCAATCTACCACTAAGCCATTGGAGCTGTAAACAATCAGGCATGCCAAGTCTTGAACCCAGGACCTTGAACACTAGAGTCAGCGACCATACCACTACACCATCTGAGCTGTAAACACTCAACCCTGCCAAATCTCGAACCCGGGATGCTGTGCTCTGCAATCACAGCAACATACCACTACACCATCTGAGCTATGTTTTTGTGATCATCTTCCAATATGGGTAGAGATAAAAGAAAATAATATATAAAAATAGGCAAAAAAATAAATGAGAAAGCATAGAATGAAGGAGGAAAGAGATTAGTAATACTGTTAAGGAAAGATCTTATTACTATGAGAACATTTTATAGAATTGGTCCAAATGGTGGATAATATTTAAGGAAAAATATAAAAAATGTTTTGTACAAGGGCAATATGATGTAAAAAAAGTAGAGAACGAAAAATATAAAAGAACATATAACAATGCATTGGAAGATTTAGAACATAGTGATAGAAAGTACTTTGACAAAAGATAAATAATTATATGAATGAAATCAAGAAAAATACAAGAATTGTTACATAAGCAAAACTATTTTTTGTAAGAAAAAGGAGAAGCACTGAATTACTTAAGTAGGTTAGTAAAGGAAGATGGTAGTGTAATGAGAGAAATAAAAAATGTAAAAGGAGAAATAGAAAGAACTCAGGAAAAGGGTTATGAATAGTGTAGTACAATATGTACAAGAAATGTTTAAAGAAAAAAGAAGGTAGTGAAAAAAAAACATGAGTAAAAATGGTTAATTGAAAGAGGCAATAAAGAATTAGAAAAGGAGATTTCTTTACATGACCTAGATAAAGTATTAGGATAAGTATAGATCCGGCTGCATGCCCAGATGGAAAAGCATATGAAATGTATAAAAATGTAAGGGATTAGCAAAAAAGTGTTTTTTTAAAGATTTTGAATGAATGGTTAAATGAAGAATTTGTGTATAAATAATTATGTAGTGGAATACTTTATATAGAAGAAGGAAGATGCAACAGAATTTAAAAATTGGACACCAGTACTATTGAATAATAATTATTATAAGATCTTTCTGAAAATAATACAAAAGAGACTTAAACTAAAATGGAAAATATTATGATGATAATATATATAGGGTTCCTATCAAATGATAGAAAGCTCATTTGATAAAAACTCATTTCAATGACACCGTAAGATAGAAAGCTCAAAACACTGAAAATGCTATATGCCCTTTTCCCCATGGTAGTGCGATCCTGGATTTAGTATATATAGTTAGGGGGGGTGTGGGGCCACAGCCCCCCACATAGTTTATGTAAATATTGTTTTCTCCAAACAGTTATTCATTGTAGTTATAAGTATCCATGTGTAGGGTTTAAAATGTATGAAATATGTGGGGGACTACGCCCCCCACACCCCCCTAACTATATATACTAACTCCAGGTTCGCACTACCATGGGGAAAAGGACATATAGCATTTTCAGTCAAATGAGTTTTCAGTGTTTCGAGCTTTCTATGTTTTGGTTTCAGCCAAATGATTTTCCATCAAATGAGTTTTCTATAATTTGACAGGGACCCATATATAGTATAAAGAGAGGAAGGGTTGTCAAGAATTATTAATGATAGTTAGAGAAACTGTGGATGATGAACAGAACAGAAGCAAAAAAAAAAAATATATATATATATATATAAAATGTGTATGGTTAAGTAGAGTGTGGGCTTTAGTGTAAGCTGGTATAGTCACCTTACAAAAATGATAATTAGCTTGTTTTTTGTTGATAAATTTTGTGATTAAATGTTTTTTTTTTTTTTTGTCTATTTCTTTAGTTATAGTTGCTGCTTCAGTTAAGTAATTTTCAGCTGTGATGGCTTTATTTCATTATGGATAGTGTTGATGTGCTGGCATTCATTCTGACATGAATTCTACAAAAATGCATAGGTATACCATGTGTGTCATAAAAGCACCTACTGAGGAAAGTTGAGAGGTGTGCTGTTTAATCCCTGGCGACCATAGTTATTTTATTCATTGTCTTCTGTCTTGTCTTACATCTAGCTGCAAATACCCCTTGCAGTATCTGTAAATAGTAATTTCCTGAATTCTATACCATGTGGTACATCACTAACATTTTCAAGATATGATTGAGGGATCAGCATTATATGTCTTTCTTCAGAGATGTTTATTATTGAATCCTGGAGATGTACAGAGAGTGTATTGCTGTCTTAGAAGAGTGCACAGGATTCAGTTGGATAATGCATATCAAAAACACCAGTTCTCTGTATTTTTAAACTAAATTTAACCTTACTTTGCATAATAAAGAATGTGTTAGAAAATTATTAGTATATCATGACTACAATTGGCAGTATTACGTAGAAAGCAGTAATCCTTGAACATGTATGTTGCCTCCAGCCACTTAAACCTGCCAGTCTGTGTGTTACATTCATGCATACTGTAACATCTAGTGTCTGTCTAAAATGTTATTCTTGCTAGCTACAGATCCCCAGTGTAAGTCTGGAAAATGTCACCTCCTACCTCAACATCCTGGAATGTGTTAACATTCAGCCTAACCCCCCATACTTATGGGTGACTTCAACAACCCCTTCATAAAATGGAAGACATGTACGACCCTTCCAGAAATTGTTGGATTTTGTCAACACAAACACCCTGAAGCATCTAGTTAGTTCCCCAACTAGAGGTACAAATATCCACCTAGACCATTGTACTGGGCCCTCATCAGGTCCATAATCAAGTACAGTGCTCCCAGCTGCATGTACCTAACCAGGTGCTTACACCAGTTGGAGCAGCCTGAGAACTTTCTTACTAAAAAAATAGAAAGAGTAAGACACATGTCTTATGCGAACCAGCTAAAGGCCCTATGCTTTTGCTCCATCTCATATTATTTACCAGAAGTGACTTATAAAACATTCTCTGATCCAGCCCTGATGAAAATTATACATATTCGCAAGAAAAGTTATACGATGGTTATGCATTCCATGTACCTGAAACTACTTGCTGGAGGGACAGATTCATATCCCAAAAGCTATCTCATCTATGGAATAAACTTTCCATCTTCATAAAACAAAGCCTGTCCCTCACCTTCTTCAAAAACATTTGGATAAATGGATAGGAAACCTTAGGTTCACTTCCACAGTACTGGCCATGTCCCTTATGTACAGAGGCAGTGTATAAAATGACTCCGAGTTCCAGTACCCAAAGACACACTACCCTGATACTACCCCATCCCATATCTGGGGATTTAAAATAAAATATGTCATATCCTGGGTATTATTGGATAGACTTGTAAAGGCTCTTGTGTCATTAGCGTAGTAATCACCTGTGAACCTATGAACTTGTATGAAAACTGTCTTGGACTAATGTGGAACAGGTTTAACATTTTATGACCTGAAGGACACTCAAATGTGAAACAGATGGGCTTTGAATTTACTTATTGTTGTTCACTGCATTTTTTTTTTGGCCTAGGAATAACTTTTGTTTAACTTCTGTCTTAGTCTGCATCTTTACATATTTTAGCTGGTATATACCCTGTTTAAAGTCGGTGTTACCATGTGCCATCTTCAGCTGTCCCCATTCTGAAACTGTTAGCTGCTTGTCTCAGTTTTCCTCTCAAGTAATTGTTTGAGCATTTTGGCCAACTTTAATGTGGTAAAATATTCACAGGTTAACTAATTTTTATTCTTTAAAGAAATAGTTGTCAGATTATTTTGTGTGAAATATTTTTTCCATTCTGAGTTCTAGCAAACTCAAGATGGACAACCAGCCTTTAACTCTTTTACCCTGTGATTTGAAAAGAAACTTTAATGATTACAGTTTTGTCTGGTACTGGTGATGTTGAACACTGCAGTTTAGGAAAGAAAAGCTTGAAAACTAAGGAAAATTGAAAGATATTTGTTTACAAAAAAAAAAAAACTTAGCAGTATGCAGTTAAAGTTTTAATAAGTCAAGAAAATCTACAGAGTCCACTGAAAACTTAAAGTTTAAAACCGCTGCCTTATAAATATCAGAAAACATACATGAAAAATGAAAAAAAAATGAAGGCAGATGCAAAGGCTGAAATTTTTAGAAATTACATTAAATTAATAAGTACATAAATGTAATGGTGATCCACCGGCAACCTAAAAGCATTATAGACTTGTTGCCTTTTCTGTTGAATGGCAGAGATGACCAAGTATTTTTCTTGAATATTTCATAGAGAAATGGTTATTTTTAAGTTTCTTTCCACTTCAGAGCTTCAGAACCTCAGAACCATACAAGATTCTTCAGGTAGAAATATTTTTAATAACGTAACTGTCTGGGGGGATTCAATGATGCAAGAATTTGATGCAGGCATCAGTGCATTTTCAGGCCCTGGCTTTGGAATATTGCTATCATAGGGAGGACTTTTTCTGATGTTTGTAGATTCATAGGTGACTTTATTGCATTTCTTGCATTTGTGGTGAAACTGTGATTAGAGTCCCAGTTATTAGTATGCTGTAGGCCTTGTTGAAGTATCGGTAAATCTGAGGGTGAGTTCTGGATTATTCCTTGCTGTACTCATCTGCAAATTTAATTAACTAAAGCTTATTAACATCTGCACTTCCGAGAAGTAGATTCCAGACATGACAGGGTTTAAGACAGAACCTTTGGGTGACACTGCTAGCTACATTTTGTGTGTGTGTGTGTGTGTGTGTGTGTGTGTGTGTGTGTCTGTGTCTGTGTGTGTGTGTGTGTGTGTGTGTGTGTGTGTGTGTGTGTGTGTAGTCTCACGAACTATGAAGAAGTGGTTGATTAGTGGTGTTAGCCTATTTATGATGGCAGAGTGGGGAATGGTAACCAGAGTGGGTGGGAAGTCATTCATCTAGGGCTTCAGTAATACAACTTAGTTGTAGTTAAGAAGACCAAGAAAACACAGGGAATTCATATAATCCACTACAAAAACAGCATGGACATTGTGTAACCTGTTGTACTCTTGGCTTTTGCACTGCTTACGCAGTAGGATTTACACCACTCCGTGGTGCTGTGGGGAGGACGGCAAAGTTCCAACCTGAGCAAACCTCCAGCAAATTAAAATCTGTAAGGTTGCACCCCCACAGAGGCCAGCCAATCAAAATTAAGCTTACACTTAAGAATACCTGTCTTAGAACTCAAGCCCTTCACTGGGAAGTATAAAAGCTGAGATACTGGATGTATCCTTAAATCTGGGGCAGAAGGAAAAAGTTTCTAACTTGAGAAGAGAAAATGGAAAAACATCATCTGTTATGAAAGAAATGTATTTTTCTGTCAGCCAAGTCATTTTATCTTAAAACATTCAAAGTTTGGCAATGTGCCAGTCAGATAGATGTGTATTAAAAGTAATGATCAGTTTGTCTGTTAAAGTGACAGGTGTTAAAATATAAATGGATGCCATTATACTTATTGGGAACATTGTGGTATCTGGTAGGGGGCCAAGCTTGCAGGGTCCCTTTAGACTGCAAAGTTTCCAGTAGATCATCTTCCCCCACAGTGTGTAGTGCAACATATTTCTTATAGGTAAGAACATTTTATAGGTTCATAGGTAGGTACTAGGCTATCTGCCTGAAGGCATTTATAAGCCTAGCCGGAATATGTTGGCTTTTGCCGCCCCCTTAGATTAGTTCCCTGTGCCTCTGTCCAGCAGAGCCATTGAAGTGATCTCCGGGGTAAACTTTGTTTCCCATCCAACCTGTCAAGGTTTCTCTTGAATAAGGTTAGCGAGGAGCTCTGCCTAATGTAGATTGGAATCTTGTTCCAGAGCATGGGAAGTCTCTGGGACAGGAATCTATCCCTCCAGCACATCCTACTTATTGTTGTAGTGAGGTTTAGATCCCTAGAGCGTGTGGCTCAAGGGGATATGGTTTTCTTTAGGTGGAGCATGTCCATCAATTCTGGGTTGGACATGGCCTTGTATGTCAGGCAGAGATAACCACTGAGTATGCGGTATGCAACCGAGCACATAGACAGCAACCCACTGAGTATGGAAAAAGTAATCAGAGACCTAGGGACCTAAGTCGACAGCGACCTCTCATTTGACACCCACGTTGCCAAAGTGGTTAGAAAAACATTCTACCTTGCACACCTTATCATGAAGGGATTCACATCCAGATCCAAGGATGTCATTGTACCCCTATACTCCTCCCTCATTAGACCCATGATTGAGTACAATGCCCCATTTGGTATGTACCTCACCCGGCATTTGCAACAGCTGGAGAGACCACAAAAGTACCTCACCAAGAGGATCAAGGGTCTCCAACATATGTCTTCTTCTGCCAGACTAAAGAAACTCCAGCTCTATTCAGTAGCATACCGCCTGCTCAGAGGTGATCTCTGTCTGACATACAAGGCCATGTCCAATCAGGAACTGATGGACATGCTCCACCTCAAAAAATCCAAATCCATCAGAACCACGAGAGCTAAAGACTTAAACCTCGGCACAAGTATGAATAGGACATGCTGGAGGGATAGATTCATAACCCAGAGGCTTCCCATGCTCTGGAACAAGATCACAGTTCATGTTAGGCAGAGCCCCTCACTGACTCTCTTCAAGAGAAATCTTGATGAGTGGATGGGAGATCGAAAGTTTACCCCAGGGGTCACATCTGTGTCACTACTAGACAGGGGCACAGTAAACTAATTCTATTATATAAGGGGACCTTCACTGTGTCACTACTAGATAGAGGCACAGTATTCTAAATCTATTCTGTGCATTTTGTACCATTTTATGGGGTGGCGAAAGCCACATCACTATGGCTAGGCTTACAAATGCCCCAGGGCAGATAGCCTAGTACTAAAACTATGAAACTATCTGTTTGAGGCCAGTGATGATCTTGGTGAGGTACTTCTGTGGTCTTTCCAGCTGTTGCAGGTGTCTTGTAAGGTACATCCCAAATGGGGCATAGTACTCTATGATGGGTCTGATGAGTGATGTGTAGAGGGGCACAATGACCTCTTTTGATCTGGATGCAAACCCTTTTGTGATTAGGTGGGCCACATAGAAGGATTTTCTAACCACTTTGGCAATGTGATTATCAAAGGAGAGGTTAGTATGTACTTGGGTCCCAGATCCCTTATTACATCTTCCGTATTTAGGTGGGTACTTTGTTTTTTCCAAAGGGGATGACTATGCACTTTTTGGCATTTAGCTTGAGGCCATGGTTTTGACACCAGGTAACTGTCGCAGTGAGACCCCTTTGGAGGACGTCTGTGTCAGCTGGAGAGTCAATTATAGCACCTAGTTTGCAGTCATCTGCGAACTTGGTCAGCCATAGTCCTCCTGTGCTTGCCTGTCCCTCTGAGAAGTATATGCTGAACAGGAGGGTTCCTAGGACTGAGCCCTGGGTAATGCTACTTGTAACCGGTATAGAGTCGGACCTAGCTCCCCACAACTCTTACCATGTGGGTTCTGTCCATGAGCAAGTTAGCAACCCATCTCGTGACGTAGGGGTTCATTTTCAGTCTGGTGAGCTTGTCTATAATACCTCAGTGGGAAATGGTGTTGAAGGCTTTTGTGAGGTCTAGATAGGCTGTGTGGACCACCTTTCCCTCATCTATAGCCTTGGTAACTGTCTCAAAGAAGTACACCAGGTTTAGGAGGCATGATCTGCCCTTAAAAAAGCCGAACTGGGTAGGGACCAGTGTTTGGAGGTTCCCAATGTCTCTGTTAATGAGATCCATGATGATACAGTACATAGCCTTACAGACCAAGCTAGTCAGGTTTGTAGGGCGATAGTTCCTGGGGTCTGTTGTGGCTCCACCTTTGTGGAGCAGAATAACTGTTGTTCTGCACCACTCTATGGGCACATAGCCTGTGGAGAGGCTGAGTTTGAACAGTGTGTTTATGTCAGGGGTTAGTTCATCTTTGAGCTCATGTAGGATGCAGCCTGGGACACCGTCCAGTCCCATTGATGCTGTGTTTTTGGCTTTGGAGAGGGCCGTTTTAACCTGAGTGTCTGTGATTTCAGGGGCACTACATTCTTCTGGTATCATTATGGACCCTTTTGGGGGTGAAGAGGGGGGTGAAGTTTGAATTGAACCTGCCTGCCAGGATGTTCGCTATATCGGCCAGTTCAGTGTATTTTGTGCAATTCTGCACTAACTCCGAGCAGATCTGAGAATTGCCACTTAGATTCTTGACATAGCTAAAGAATGCCTTGTGGTTATCTTTGGAGTCCTTGGCAATTTTTCTTTCAAAGCTAGCCTTAGATGATTTTATGAGGGATCGTAGTTTCTTGCTGATACTGATCAGAGATGTCTTCCCTTCTTGGGATTTTATTCTTTTCTGTACTAGTTTCCTCCTTCTAGTGTATAGCTTGTTTATGACAGGGGTCCACCAGACTGGTTTTCTTTTCTTGGAAGAGTGAGTCTTGGTTTTGCTTGGGATAGCATGATCCATGCATTTTTTAGGTGCCCATAGAGTGCATTAGTAAAGGATTTTGCAGCTTGGATAGCATTATCCTTTAGCATGGGGGCTTTAAAACTTTCCACCTCGGTCTTAAGTAATGTGAAGTTTGCTTTTGAAAAAATTTTCACGGTGGTTTCTTTGACTGGGGGTGGGGGCAGATTGTGGATATCCAGAGTGATTAGTTTATGGTCAGATCTAACCAGTGAGGGGTTGACCTCCGGTGTGAAACAACAGTCGCCCATGTTGATAATGACCAGGTCCAATATGTTATCACCTCTGGTGGGGGGGGGGGGGTGCTGACCAGTTGATCCAAGGCATTTGAGTTTATAAATTCTAGGAAATGTTGGGCGAGAGAGTTAGTACTTGAGTAGTTCTCCCAGTTAATGTTTGGATAATTGAAATCACCCAATATCAGGGTGTTTGGTAGGATCTTTATGTTTCCCAGTGTTTCCAGAAATGTGGATTGGGGGTCCTGGGACATGGTGGGTGATCTGTAGCAAGCTACAATTTGAATTGCAATTTTCCCAGTTGTTAGTTGCACGTGGATGATCTCTGAAGCATCTTGCTGTGCCACTAACCTAGAGGTGTGGGTATCCTTGATGAATATGGGTACACCCCCGCCTTTTGTATTTCGGTCCGGGTTCTGTGGCCGATTTGTATGATATGGGTTGTAGCCTGGTTAGTGCTGGGGTGCTCTCTGGAGCCTTAAACCAGGTTTCTGTTACTGCACATGTATCGATTTTCTCCATACTGAGTAGTGCCTCGAGTGCATACATTTTGAGGTTTAGACTTCTGGCACTGAGTAGCATTACCCTCAATTTTTGTTACTTGTGCTATTTACGGCGGTGGGTTTGTCTTTTCAGTTTGCCTAAAAAAGGCACTATGGGGGTGGCAAGAGCCTTGGCCAGTATTTGAAAGCCTAAGGGTGACAGGTGCAAGCCATCTCTAGCAAAGCAGTGTGGCTTATCGAGCATGTCATCCCAGGCTGACAGACACTGGATCCCCTTTGAATGACACCAGAAGCTTGGCCAATTGTTGAAATTGATCATTTTTTCTTTATGCTGTGGTATCGTTCTTGGTGAGGGCAGGATGCTACTCAGGGTCAGGATCATACTGGTCTGGGCTATGTGATCAGAGAGCTCCTCAGTGTCTTTTTTCATTTAGTCCAGGGAGGTACGGCTCAGGTCATTCACACCAACATGGACAATGACAGAGTCGTATTTGTACCTGTTCTGGAGTGACCTGAGTGCTTGTGTTATGTGGCGGATCCTGGCACCTGACAGGCAGCTAACAGTAACCTTCTCCTTGTTCAGCCTAGTGAGTCGGACGTCAGTGTACCTGACTATAGAGTCACCTATTACTAGTGTATTGGCTATGTTATTTTGCCTTAAGGGCTGTGATTGCATGGCACACTGGTTTTGTGAAGTATATGTTTCATGGTTTGTGTTGGGGGTGGAGGCATAGCTCTCAACCTAACATACCCAAAATGAGGAACACTAGCCTTCATAATGTGAAACAAATGGGCAAAATGTGGAGCACATACTAATGGCTTACTGACAACTTCAACTAGGAGGGCCATAGGATGGTTAAAATATGCTGGTTTTACTTATAAAAAAGATATTTTAATGAGTTAATATGATTTATTTCTATTTTCATTGGATATTGGTTAAAATATTCTGGACACAGAATGTGTGCCAGACCCTTTCCATGTGGAACTTTGAGGAACATGAACTTTTTAAGACCCCAAATGAGGTACGTTCCTCATAATGAGGTACACTTGAGAGGTATGGGTGGAGGTTGCTTGGATGTCTCCTTTGGAGGTCTCTGTTGCTTTTGAAGATTTTTATTTAGAGCCTCCGAGTATGTCTTCGTGTATTTATGTGTGTTTTTTGCCGATGCTGGTTTCATAGGTCTGTGTGAAACTGGTGGTGTGATGCAAGTAATTCCCTTCTCCTCTTGACTGACTGGTCCAGTCTTGGGTTGAGAGAGCTTAGCCTCCAGTTTGGCTGTATAATTGCATTTCTCGCATGTATTAGTGTTTGGTGGTAGGAGGAGAGGGTTGTCTGTGTACGTGAGGCAGTTGTCTAGTTCCAAGGGAAAAATTGAACAGTAGACTTTGTGGAGCCAGGAATAGTTGTACCTTAGCTAACTGGCACTGTCCGGTGTGCAAAACCATGCAAATGCGGGTTTTATAGCAGGGAAATGAAAGAGAGATAAATTAGCCCAAAATGGCCAATAAACTACAAATTTCTGGGCTGAAACCACTCCTCCAGGGACAGTTAGGCTGCTCAAAGTTCCCCTCTCTCACAGGTGAAAAGAGAAAATTCCTTCTATCCAAGTAAGGTATGGGCAAACACAGAAACTTGTAACACAGCCCTGAATTCAGCACTAACCGGAAAACTGAACTATACTAGCTTAGAAAGGTAGGAAAACATGTATATTTTTTTTATTTTTTTCAGCAAATAAAGCATACAATAAAAAAAAAACACTTTAAATGCACAGAAATGGCTATCACACTTGAGTGTGTAACCTACAACAGTTAAACAGGTAATTTAAACACAAAAACAACTTTGTTAAAGTGCAGGCAGTAAAATAAGTACAATATGTAGCTGAAACAAGCTTTTTAAATCAGAGAAACTCAAAAAAAATTGGCGTTTTAGGTGGAATTAGCTCAAGGCAGCAAGAAAATGCAGTAAAATGATACTTAATCACTCCAAAGTCTCTCTTTTGTCTCTCTGCTGCTGTAGAACTCTGCAGGGCACCAGACAGGAGCTTGCTGAGCTGTATACAAGCACAAAAACCTCGTAAATGTGGGTTTTATAGCAGGGAAATGAAAGAGATAGAAATTAGCCCAAAATGGCCAATAAACTACTAATTTCTGGGCTGAAACCACTCCTCCAGGGACAGTTAGGCTGTTCAAAGCTCCCCTCTCTCACAGTGAACAGAGAAACTTCCTTCTATCCAATTAAGGTATGGGCAAACACAGAAACTTGTAACACAGCCCTGAATTCAGTACTAACTTGAAACATGGACTATACTAGCTTAGAAAGGCAGGAAAACAAGTATTTTTGTTTTGTTTTTTTCAGACCGTAAAGCAGATACAATCAGAAAAATGATACTTAATCACTCCAAAGTCTCTCTTTTGACTCTCTGTTTCTGTCGAACTCTGCAGGGCACCAGGCAGGAGCTTGCTGAGCTGTATATTTTGACTAGTCACTACAGTTACAAAATGGCAGGGACATTTCAATTTCCCATCTCTCAGTTACGATCACTAGCACCATTATTCAGGTTGTAGATCAAAATAAATACGCATGTAGAAGTATAAACTCTAAATAATAGCTGTACATGCAACTACAAATAATCTCACATTCAAGTAGCACACTGTCACAGTTAAAGTGCCCCGTACCATATTAAAGCCTGCGTATTCCCCCTCGAAAAGGTAAGTGTCCCATACCATATTAAAGCCTGCGTATCCCCCCTCAGAAATGTAAGTGCCCCATACCGTATTAAAGCCTGCTTATCCCTCCTCAGAAAGGTAAGTGCCCCGTACCATATTAAAGCTTGCTTATCCCCCCTCCGAAAGGTAAGTACCCCATACAATATTAAAGCCTGCTTATCCCCCCTCAGAAAGGTAAGTGCCCCATACCATATTAAAACCTGCTTATTCCCCCTCAGAAAGGTAAGTACCCCATACTATATTAAAGGCTGCTTATCCTCCTCACAGAAAGGTAAATGCCCCGTACCATATTAAAACCTGCTTATCCCCCCAAGAAAGGTAAATGCCCCATACCATATTAAAGCTTGCTTATCCCCCCTCAGAAAGGTAAGTACCCCATACAATATTAAAGCCTGCTTATCCCCCCTCAGAAAGGTAAGTGCCCCATACCATATTAAAACCTGCTTATTCCCCCTCAGAAGGGTAAGTGCCCCATACCATATTAAAACCTGCTTATTCCCCCTCAGAAGGGTAAGTGCCCTATACTGTATTAAAGCCTGCTTATCCTCCTCACAGATAGGCAAGTGCCCCGTACCATATTAAAACCTGCTTATCCCCCCAAGAAAGGTAAATGCCCCTTACCATATTAAAACCTGCTTATCCCCCCTCAGAAAGGTAAGTGCCCCTTACCATATTAAAATCTGCTTATCCTCCCTCAGAAAGGTAAGTGCCCCATACCATATTAAAACCTGCTTAATCTCCCTCAGAAAGGTAAGTGCCCCATACCATATTAAAACCTGCTTATCCCCCCTCAGAAAGGTAAGTGTCCTGTACCATATTAAAACCTGCTTATCCCCTCTCAGAAAGGTAAGTGCCCCATACCATATTAAAACCTGCTTAATCCCCCACAGAAAGGTAAGTGCCCCATACCATATTAAAGCCTGCTTATCCCCCCTCAGAAAGGTAAGTGCCCCATACCATATTAAAGCCTGCTTATCCCCCTTCAGAAAGGTAAGTTCCTCGTACCATATTAAAGCCTGCTTGTCCCCCCTCAGAAAGTAAGTGCCCCGTACCATACTAAAACCTGCTTGTCCCCCCTCAGAAAGGTAAGTGCTCCGTACCATATTAAAACCTGCTTATCCTCTCTCAGAAAGGTAAGAGCCCCTTACCATATTAAAACCTGCTTATCCCCCATCCAGTATTACTGTAAACTGGTCGTGGGAGCTGGGATGTTGGGAGTAGTGTATGCGTAACATCTATGGTTGTAGCTGTATGTATTTCCAACTAGTTTTGATGCTAAAGGTGCATATATTTCAAGGTGTATTAGTCTGACGATCTATTTATTATGGTAAGCTTTGCTTTGGATAGATATAGGCAATATGATACTCTGGAAGAGACTTACTAATGAAACAGGTGATTTTGTAAGCTGTGGTTTGTGATTGCCAAAGTTCTTTTTTGGAAGCTTCTATGATGATAGGAAGACCATATTCTAATGTTTCTTCTTTTATCTGCCACAGGTAGAGTTAACTTTCAGTCTGGCTTGCACAGATGACGCTGTTAGCTTTACTGATGTGATTATTTCTTGATTTGCACTTGGCTGCCCTCTAGTGGCAGTGTGGCACACTGGATGGCTCTGGAGTCAGGTGCACTGATTTAGATGGCTTATTGCATCATAGTCCGTAGGATTTTGCCAGAAAAAATACCAGACAGTGAACGGTGAGGCCACACTGTAGTGCAATAGTAAATCAGGTATGTTTTTCTTGTGTACAATTTTAGAGGATGCAAGGGAAAAGCAATGGCTTGTCTTAAGAGTACGAGTTTTTTTAAAACATTTATTATGTATTTTAACATCTTGATAGTCTATGTGGGTTAGAGCCCAGAGTCTTTTTTTTTCACATAGTTAAGCTAAATACAGTGGTCAAAGACAGAACTATTATCAAAAGATATTTTATGCACTAAAGCTTATAGATAGGAAAAAGCCACTACTCCAATAGCAAGAGTTTGACTTGGGAGAATATACTAGTTAAGTAACATTGATAAATACTCTTGCCATGAATTGAGAGAGACTAGTGGACTAAGATGAGGGATGGGCTTCACAGATCTGATATGGCATCCACCTCATACCTATCGACTGTTTAGATTTTCACAGTATGTCCAGATTTTTTCCTCAAAATTTCAATCTGTTCCTCATAACATTTTTGGTTTTCTGGCAAATCACTGGGATGATTTGCGGAATGAAATTAGTAAATAATGTCACACATTTGAGTTTCACACTTCATATCCTTTAAAAAAATGCATTTTAATACATGCCTTGTTATTCTAGCTACTTTCTAAGTTTACAAGAGCAATATTTAAAATCTGGCCCTATTTTTGGGCCTTTATACCCCCATTTTGTCATGTTTTGTCCAGATTTCTTGGGCTAAGAAGTTGAGAAGTATGCACCACCCTTAAGTAAGGACTACATTAGGTAAATTAGAATACACTGGGCAGCTAAAGTGATTATCAAGTGAAAGAATATCTTAGAAGGCAATGTTCCCCCATGCTGAAAAGCAAGGCTATACCATATTCACCATTTAAGGTAGGTCTGAATGAACGGCTCACTCATTGGCAAACTGGACAGCTCTAAGCTAAGGTTATCACTCCCTCTGAAATAGCAAGAAGAGTCTTTCTATGAGGAAACTATGGTTGGATCCATTCAGTCAGGATTGGCTAATCTGTAGAGACCTTTGGAGTATTAAAGGTTGGCCTTTAACCACTTGATTTATAGTTGTTTAAAAAAACAAGAACAGGTTGACATAACTATCCATCAATGGGAGCAATCCTGGGATCCTTAACAAAGCTTAACAGATGGCCTGAATACTGGGACCAACAACTGCGTAACTTCTTTAGATGGTGTTACACCCTGTATAGACAGTTGTAGATAAGCTTGAAAGGTAATAGTAAGTGTTGGAAATGTAGTCAAGGAAGAGATAACGTGGGATGTCCCATGATTAAAATGCAATGGAACCTTCTAGTCCAGAAATAAACTGGTATTCTCGATTTGCCCTCCACATTAGACTGGAGATTTTGGGTTTTTGTGGTGTTAAGCCTGCAACTCCCTGTAGGAGATATTGTGGGTGTTAAGCTTCTTGGGGCTTGAATGTGAAAACAAAAGGTGATTCCCTGTCCAGATTATCTGGACAATCATCTTCACCGACGCTTGGTGTTCACTGTACCTTCTTCTTTTTCTTTCGGCTGTTCCCATTAGGGGTCACCACAGTGGATCATCTGTTTCCATTTCTTCCTGTCCTCTGCATCTTGCTCTGTCACACCAACCACCTGCATGTCCTCTCTCACCACATCCATGAACCTTATCTTAGGCCTTCCTCTTTTCCTCTTACCTGGCAGCTCCATCCTTAGCATCCTTTTCCCAATATACCCAGCATCCCTCCTCAGCACATGTCCAAACCAAGGCAATTTCGCCTCTCTGGCTTTGTCTCCAAACCTTCCAACCTGGGCTGACCCTCTAATATACTTATTCCTAATCCTGTCCACCCTTGTCACACCCAGTGCAAATCTTAACATCTTTAACTCTGCCACGTCCAGCTCTGACTTTTTGTCAATGCCACTGTCTCCAACCCATATAACATAGCTGGTCTCACTACCCTCTTGTAGACCTTCCCTTTCACTCTTACTGGTACTTGTCTGTCACAGATCACTCCTGACACTCTTCTCCATCCACTCCATCCTGCCTGTACTCTCTTCTTCACCTCTCTCCCACACTCACCGTTACTCTGAACTATTGACCCCAAGTATTTAAACTCATCCACCTTCACCATCTCTACTCCTTGCATCCTCACCATTCCTCTATCCTCCCTCTCATTTACACACATATATTCTGTCTTAGTCCTGCTGACCTTCATTCCTCTCCTCTGTAGATCATATCTCCACCTCTCCAGGGTCTCCATAGCTCTTCAAGTGAACTTGGTGTTCTCTGTATAATCTTTTAAAACTCGGGATACCTCCTAATGTCTTCCTCAGCACTGTCAGCATTTTCTAGATAACTTTTGCTGTTTGATATCCTGAATGTATTTTTCTCACAGACATAGTTATGTCTGCGTCATTCCAAAAGTGTACATGATTAAAAATTTTTAGCTTGTTTCTAATGTTACAGTTTGATTTTCTGTGATCAATAATTAAATAAAAAGTTTAAAAGTAACTCTGATAAAACCATATGTAGTATTAATAAAATATCAGAGTTTTGTGTGTGTGTGTGTGTGTGTGTGTGTGTGTGTGTGTGTGTGTGTGTGTGTGTGTGTGTGTGTGTGTGTGTGTGTAACACATCTTCACTTACAGTATCCCAGGCAAAAATGTAGTAACACAAGTCAGAAGAATACAGTTTGAAAATTAATGAGTAAACAAGTAGGGAGTCAATAGTTCCCACCAGTCACTTGGGCAGCCAGGTGTGATGTAATACTGCCTAGATGACCTCATATGCTAGGTAGAGTGAAGAAATGTAACTGGATACAGCACTGAAGAAAACATTATATTTGCAGGATTAAATTCAGTAAAAGATTAGGTACCAGACCCACTGTAAGACCGAATCCTATAGTTTATTATTTATTTTATTTTATTGCATTTGTTAACCAGGTAGTGTCCGACTGGGCAAGTAGCCCATTTTCAGCAGAGCCCTGGGGAGAAAAGCTCCAGTAACAATGCATAGAAGTAAAACTACAATATTAATACAAACTAAAAAAGAAACAGAAGTAAGAATATAACATACAATAAAATGAAATAAACATAGTACAATTGATTCAAGGGCATATTGATACATACAGAGGAAATAGAGTAAGAAAATTTAGAACATTTGGACCATATGTTTTTGAATCAAGAACCGTTGAGCAGCAGATCAACATTTCGTGGTTGGATGAGTATAAAAATTTAAACTGACTTGGAGCACTGTACAATTACATATGCTATACAATAAAGATATGTCATTGAGTAACATAAATCTTTGTAGAAGTGACATAGAAAATAAGATGAGTAGTAAAAACATCCTGAGCTGAGTTTATCCTGGTGAACAGCATGTGCAGAGCCAGTTATGTGTAAGGTATTCCTTTTAGCTTTATTTTGAAGGAAGACTAGCAGTGCGTGGTTTGTATGCTTAGAGGGAGAGCATTCCGGGACTATTTTATTAGAGTAGTGGGAGTCTCCATGGTAGTTGTGTGATTGTATAATTGTGAGCAGTGGCTTATCAGAAGACCTAAGGGACCTGGTGTTTACCTGCAGTCGGACTAGGGTGGAAATTGCTGGGCAGTTATTGGGGTTATGAATGATTTTGTGGGTGAAAGAAAGTTGGTTAGGTGTTAGAATGCAGCAACAGAATGCTACACACTTTAATAATAATGCCTAGCAGTTTTGTATGATTTCTAGGTTTAAATGTAACTTTTTTGGTCTTATAATCCAAATCTCATTATCCTGTATTATTGAAAGATTTGGAGGCAAGTTCAATTTTTTTGTATAATTAACTGTAATAAATGTAAAAGGTAAAGCATTCGGTATAGCCATTAGCTTGAAAATGGGGCATAGCTCCAAAGTGTGTATATTTTGTATGTAAAATACCAGTATGGAGATTAATAATACCTTTCCTGATCCCGCAGATCTCTGCATCTGATTTTACTGAAAAAGGATTTTTAACTAAGCCAGTAACACCAAGAAAGCAACTTTCTTTCAGCTAATATTGACACTATTATTTGCTTTCTAGTAGGAAAAGTTTTTAAACTGTTTCTGCCAATTTCCCTCATAGGAGAAGGGGAAATTACACTGATTTAGATTTGATGGAAACTGGTTTGCACCATGTGTTTCTGTTCCCTAGCTTGCTGTGGACTGAGCTGCTTTGAATGGTGTAACGTTTTCTGCTGATCTGTCTGACATTGCATGCACAAATCCACTCTGCATAGTAGCTAGTGGACATACTTTCTTATCACTGTCTTTCAAAGGTCCAAAAATACTACTGTCTTATTGTGGAGGAATGCCCCTTCATTTCTTTGCTTCAAGCAAACTTCAGTATTTTGCTTTAATATGCAGTGGCATTAGTCTTACGGTTTACTATGTCCTGGGTCATTAGTCACACAGTTTAATATGCACTGGGTCATTAGCTGTATAGTTTACTATGCACTGGATCATTAGTCATATAGTTTACTATGCCCTGGGTCATTAGTCATATAGTTTACTATGCCCTTGGGTCATTAGTCGTACAGTTTACTATGCCCTGGGTCATTATTCATACAGTTTACTATGCCCTGGGTCATTAGTTGTACAGTTTACTGTGCACTGGGTCATTCATCGTACAGTTTAATATGCACTGGGTCATTCGGTGTACATTTTAAATTGCCCTGAGTCATTAGTCGTATATTTTAATATGTCCTGGGTCATTTGTACAGTTTAATATATCCTGGGTTATTAGTCATACAGTTTAATATGTCCTGGGTTATTAGTCATACTGTTTAATATGTCCTGGGTCATTATTCATACAGTATTAGTAATATAGTGAGTACAACTTTAGCTAGCCGTGCTGTTCAGTTATTTATGGCAGCTGTGTGTGTATATCATTAGCAAAGTCCACTCTGAAAGTGTTTGCAATGCTTGTGCAGGATCACCCACCTGCATGTAATATATTATACTCTAGTTGCCTTGTACCTGGACTGTCAGGTACTTTCTGATGTGCTTTTTGTTATACTACACTGTTTTTTATTGCACTGACAAATATGTTTTATTGTGGTTTTACTTGACTGTAGCTTCTCTATTGGATATAGTTTTAACCTTGCTCGAACTGCATTCCTTCACTTTTACTTGCATTACCCAGCTATATTTCAATATATTGCACTGTGTTTTTATATACTGCACTATGATCTATTTTGCCCTATAATCTGCCTTACTGCTGCGTTCATTTTCTAGCTGACCTTGTTTTTTAGTCTACATCTTCTGCCTTGTTGAGCTGCACTCATATTTTGGTGTGTTGGTGGAGTACCAGTTCTCTGCCACCATGGGACTAGAGTTCATAAGGTCATAGGAGGTAATTAGGCTAATGACCATAGGACCCTTACAAGCCTAACCAGGTTTACCATTATTTCCATGATCAGCACCCGTCACCCCCTGAAAAACTCATGACCCCTGGTTTATGCTTTTCACTTCATCTGCTGCTAGCCTGAGAAGTTGCTGACAAACATTTTTATGGTTACTGGATGGAGAATCCAGTTCTGAGAGGTGCAGGTCAGTTTCTAAAGTGGACGCTAAAATCCCATCTACCAGGGTTGTGAGTACATAACACACAGTACTACACAGCCACACAACAGCAATGAAACACAAACACCAAGTCCATGTATACTGAGAGATTGACGATAGAAAGTCCCTTTCAAGCCTCCAAGTCAGTGCAGCAGTACAGCTAGGCCTCAATGTCATACTGTCACCATACACATTGCACACACATGAGCACCCCGCTGTCGCTTCCACAAACAGGGGTTTCCAAAGCTGCATGCCTAAGGTATTAAAGCAACCAAAGCATACCGTTACACATGACAGTGTTCTGTAGCTGGATACATGGATGCCACGCTCACATGGCTAAGCAAGGACTGTTAGCTCTCCTTCAGGTACGTGAATTTGTGATGTTATCTGAGCCTCCAGATCCCTTCACCTAAGTTTGCATATGACCTAGCTGTAGCCCACATAAGAGTGAATGATCTTAGATGCTTCATCCTGGGGGAGGGTCAAGTGACAGTTCAGCTCTCAGTGGGTATCATTGAGTCGGGGAAGCAGCTAGTCTTAAACCAAATCTTGCATCATCAGGGATGATTCCAAAATACAAACAAAGTAATTAACTTTAACAACAGTTTGTGTATGTGGTGCCATTCAAAGGGGATCCAGTGTTTGTCACACTGAAGAACGATCATCTGTACTCCTACCTGCCTTACTAAGGACACACCAAAGGCTTCTGCATATACTGGCAAAGACACTTTCCACCTCTGGCGTACCTCCTTTTTAGGTTGTCAGGCTTCTAGACCATCTAAGCTTATAAACCCAAATCAGGCCTGTATAACTTTGGCACTGCTCTGTGCTTGAATCATTAACAAAAAAAAGTCTTGAGTTTGAGGCATTCCTGAATCTTGAACCCATACAAACTTGTGCCATCACTTAAAACTTGTTTCCAGTGTTATGATAACACTCCCTCTATACCTGGGTTCATCTTCTGTCTCATTTGTTCAGAACCTCTGGCAAGAAAAGGGAAATATCCAGATAGAGCTTAGCAATTCCATAACCTCACAATAAAAATGGCAAGGCAATGACACTGCTAATAGAGAATATCAATTATTTTATAATTTTCAACTTTAGACCCCTTCTGCGTCTCCTGTATATCATAAAGCTTTTCTGAAAAAACAAGAATTTCTTGTTGAAAACAACACCATAATCCTAGGAGATTTCATCTGTCTGTCAGTGAACTGATGAATAATACACCACAAACAACAAACATGCAAAGTGGTTCCCTAGCTGTCTCCTATGACAGTAACCACTCTCTTTGACCTGATCCTCTCCAACATAGTACCAATCAGTTCCACATGAAAACTATTCCCTTTCACGATCAGATCTGACCACCGCACTTTCACCTTTTCCCTAAGAATCCAGCTTAAGACTGTACCTACCTCCACTGTGTTCATAGATTACTGAAAGTCAGGCAACCTAAAGAAATTGAAAACCCCAGTGATCCAGTAACTAAAGGAGCTACCTACATCGTAGACTCCATGCATCAAAGCCTCTCTTTCCCCCCAGTCTGGCACAAGTACAGTGTCAAATTTAAGAACAAGCCCCTTGTGGTGGAACCATAGTAAAGGCAAACTCTACAATAGAAGGAAAAATCTTCTCACACTAAGCAATGAACTCAAGTCTCCAAATTCTATAAGTGAATTCAGAAAGTTCTGCAAAAAACTCTGGAATATGATCAAATTATTTAAAGCCAGTGATGTGATGAATATTGGTGTCCTCTCCAAAGACAACTACGGTGTTAGGAGTTCCAGCAGTACCACCCAGTAGGTGGACATAACTGATTTTTAATGGCACTGCCTCTTCGGACACTGCTGACGGACATAGCCACCATATCAGCTGATGGATTTGATTCCCCTTCACCCTCCTTTCATATCCCTACTGTCCTCCACTTACACCTCATTTTATGCCTCCCCCTGAAGTTACCTCTGAGCAAGTCCTAGCTGTGTACAGGGTCCTGACAATGTACCAGTATGTGTCCTAGTCAGTACTGAACACAGCCTCACAACGTCACTTGGAAAACTTATTCAGTGTTCATATGTCCACTAGATATGCGCCTAAGACTTGGAGAATCAGCATGTCTCCTAGTGAGTACTAAACGCAGACTCACAAAGTCTGTCATAAAACCTATTTAGTCGTCATCTCTCCACTGAATATATGCCAAAGCTTGGACAGTGGCCATAGCTGTACTCCTTTAAAAGGTTGGTGCTACCATTGACACTGGAAATATAGAGTGATTAGTTTCACAGGCCTTGTATGTGAAATAATGGAACATATCATTGTGTAACTTAGAAATGAGGTAGACTGTCACTCAACCTGAAATGATTTGTCTTAGTGAAAGGCAGGTCCTGTCTGGTAAATGTGAGGGTCATTGAGAAGACAGCTGAAGCAATGGGTGTGGACAGGCAGTACTGTTGACAAGTTTTAATTCATTGTCATAACTGCAATGTTTACTTCTCAGGTTCATAGGTAAACAGCAGACATGAGGTCCAGGTCATCATCGAGGAACACAGTCCAGTTTCCCAATTGTCCCAGAGCACAGGAGTTGAGGAAAATAAACCTGCACAAATGCAATCAGCTTGTCAACAGGGGATCAAACTCTGGACAACAGGAAGCAACTTGTTAGCAGCTGATAGCCTTAATGTCTGACAGCTGAAAGTGTTCTTTCTACTTGTTCCAAGCATGTACTTACAAGTTACAAGTGACGTGGAGTATTATAAATATTCCTACAATTGATGAGGCAGCAAACAGAAGGAAAGAGAGGGGGATAAAGCATGTCAGTGGTAGAATACCACACATAATGGATGCTATAGCACATATGGGGTTTCTTTGTGGAATTTAACTATCAGTCATCTTCTTCTTCTTTTTTTTCTTTCTGCTGTTCCCATTAGGGGTTGCCACAGCGGATCATCTGTTTCCATTTGTTCCTGTCCTCTGCATCTTGTTCTGTCACACCAACCACACCTGCATGTCCTCTCTCACCACATCCATAAACCTTATCTTAGGCCTTCCTCTTTTCCTGTTACCTGGTAGCTTCATCTTTTGCATCTTTTTCTCAATATACTCTGCATCCCTCCTCAGCACATGTCCAAACCAACGTAATCGTGCCTCTCTGGCTTTGTCTCCAAACCTTCCAACCTGGGCTGACCCTCTAATATACTTATTCCTAATCCTGTCCATCCTCGTCACACCCAGTGCAAATCTTAACATCTTTAACTCTGCCACTTCTAGCTCTGACATCTGCCTTTTCTGTCAATGCCACTGTCTCCAACCCATATAACATAGCTGTTCTCACTACCCTCTTGTAGACCTTCCCTTTCACTCTTACTGGTACTCGTCTGTCACAAATCACTCCTGACACTCTTCTCCACCCACTCCATCCTGCCTGTACTCTCTTCTTCACCTCTCTTCCACACTCACCATTACTCTGAACTATTGATCCCAAGTATTTAAACTCATCCACCTTTGCCATCTCTACTCCCTGCATCCTCACCATTCCTCTATCCTCCCTCTCATTCACACACATATATTCTGTCTTAGTCCTGCTGACCTTAATTCCTCTCCTCTCTAGAGCATATCTCCACCTCTCTAGGGTCTCCTCAACCTGGTCCCTACTCTCACTACATATCACACTGTTATCTGCAAACATAGTCCATGGGGACTCCTGTCTGATCTCGTCTGTCAACCTGTCCATCACCACTGCAAAGACGAAAGGGCTCAGAGCTGATCCTTGATGTAATCCCACCTCCACATTAAACGCATCCGTCACTCCCACCGCAGATCTCACTGCTGTCATACTACCCTTGTACATATCCTGTACCACTCTTACATACTTCTCTGACACTCCCGACTTCCTCGTACAATACCACAACTCCTGTGTAGGCACCCTGTCAGATGCTTTCTCTAAGTCCACAAAGACACAATTCAACTCCTTCTGACCTTCTCTGTACTTCTCCAGCAACACTCTCCAAGCAAACATTGCATCTGTAGTGCTCTTTCCTGTCATGAAACCATACTGCTGATAACTAATCATCACCTCCCTTCTTAACCTAGCTTCCACAACTCTTTCCCATAATTTTATGCTGTGACTGATAAATTGTATCCCTCTGTAGTTACTACAGCTCTATACATCACCCTTATTCTTAAAAATCAGTACCAGAACATTCTTTCTCCACTCCTCAGGCATCCTCTCACTTTCCAAGATTTCATTAAACAATCTGGTTAAAATTTCCACTGCCATTTCTCCTAAACACCTCCAAGCTTTCACAGGCATATCATCTGGACCAACAGCTTTTCCATTCTTCATTCTCTTCATAGCTATCCTTACCTCTTCCTTGCTAATCCATTGCACTTCCTGATTCACTATCCACACATCATCCAACCTTGTTTCTCTCTCTCCTTCTCTTCATTCATCAGTCCCTCAAAGTACTCTTTCCATCTGCTCAACACACTCTCCTCACTTGTGTGTACATTTCCCTCACTATCCTTTATCACCCTTACCTGCTGCACATCTTTCCGAGCTCGGTCCCTCTGTCTAGCCAATCGGTACAGGTCCTTTTCTCCCTCTTTAGTGTCGAACCTTTCATACAACTTTTCATATGCCTTATCCTTAGCCTTCACCACCTCTCTTTGCCATGCACCTCATCTCCTTATACTCCTGTCTACTTTCTTCATCTCTCTGACAATCCCACTTCTTCTTCGCCAGCCTCTTCCTCTGTATACTCTCCTGTACTTCTTCATTTCACCACCAGGTCTCCTTGTCCTCCTTCCTCTTTCCAGATGTCACACCAAGCACCTTTCTAGCAGTCTCCCTTACTAGCTCTGTTGTAGTTACCCTGCTATTCAGTAACTCTTCACTGCCACCCAGTGCCTGTCTTAACTCTTCTCTGAACTCCACTTCACAATTACCCTTTTTCAATGTCCACCATTTGAGCCTTGGTGCTGCCCTCACACTCCTCCTCCTCTTCTTGATCACCAATGTCATTCTGCAGACCACCATTCTATGCTGCCTAACTACACTTTCCCCTGTCACCACTTTACAGTCTCCTATCTCCTTCAAACTGGCCCTCCTTCATAGGCTATAATCCACCTGTGTGCAACTCCTTCCACTCTTGTATGTCACCCTATGCTCCTCCCTCTTGTTAAAATACATATTCACCACAGCCATGTCCATCCTTTTTGCAAATTCCACTACCATCTGACCTTCTGCATTCCTTTCCTTAATGCCGTACCTACCCATCACTTCCTCATCCCCTCTGTTCCCTTCACCAACATGCCCATTGAAATGTGCTCCAATCACCACTCTCTCACCCTTGGGTACAATCATCACCACTTCATCCAACTCATTCCAAAATTTTTCTTTTTCATCCATCGCACACCCAACACGTGGAGCATATGCACTAACAACATTCATCATTACACCATCAGTTTCCAGCTTCATAAACATCACTCTGTCTGACACTCTTTTCACCTCCAAAACACTTTTGGTATACCGTTCCTTCAGGATAACCCCTACTCCATTTCTCCTCCCATCTACACCATGGTAGAACAATTTTAACCTGCCTCCAATACACCTGGCCTTACTTCCCTTCCACCTGGTCTCTTGTATACACAATATATCAACCTTCCTTCTGTCCATCATATCAGCTAGCTCTCTCCCTATACCAGTCATGCTGCCAACATTCAAAGTTCTTACCCTCACTACCACACTCCTAACCTTCCTCTTCCCTTCCTGCCTTCGGACATGCCTTCCCCTCTTCTTCTCCTTCAGCCGACAGTAGCCCAATTTCTGCCAGCACCCTGTCGGCTAACAGTACTGGTGGTGGTCGCTGTTAACCCGGGCCTTGACCGATCCGGTATGTAAATCTGTATTGGTTTCCACATATCTCATTTGGCAAATGTTTCACACCGGATGCCCTTCCTGACGCAACCCTCCCCATTTATCTGGGCTTGGGACCGGCACAAAGAAATGCACTGGCTTGTGCATCCCCAGTGGCTGGGTTCAGTGTTCAACGATCAGTGTTGAAGAGAAACTTTGGGGTAATGGATCATTCCTAGTCAGAAAAAAAGGACAGTGTAATATACATCTTATAAAGCAAAGGAGAACAGCTCAGAAGGGTAAGGGGAGCACCATAAATGAGGACTTTAAAGTGTTCATTCATTGCCTTCAGTATCACATTTATTGGGGTATAATTCATTTCCAGTTTGGTGTATATTGTAAAAGATATCACTGAAAGAGATGAGGGTAGGTATCCATGTTAAGTTAACTCTGTCAGCCCATCTTCTGTTTTGTTTTGAAGTACTCAAAAAAACGTTTTGAACATATGCAACCCCAGGCAGTATGCTGATAACAGTTGCAGCTTTCACTGTTTTATGTTGTAAAGGAAGGGAGAAAGTGAGTTTTTTGAAATGTGTGTATGTAAGAAGCTCATATTACCATGTTGGCAACACATTTTAAAAACTGACCAGGTGCCTGCTGGAGTCCTTAAAGAAGTACCTCTCTGTGCGTATGGAAGTGGGCTCTGTTTATCAGCATAAACTTGTAAATTTTGACAGATGTGCTCTGACCATTTGTGGTGTATGTAACTTTTGTTATGTCATTGTAACCAAAATGATTTCTTTTTTGATAAGTTAACTTAGAGATATTTGGCAAAATATGACTGGGAATAACTGGCTATGTGTTAGTTCATATTATCAGAATATATCTAACAGTTAAAGATCATAATCTAATAATAATAATAGTAATAAAGGTGATTGGATGGTGCAGTGGTACAGCGGTAGTATTGTCGCCTCACAGCAAGAGGTTCTGCTGTTCGATTCTCAGCTGGGGTGCTTTCTGTGTGGAGTCTGCATGTCCTCCCAGTGTTCATGTGGGTTTCCTCTGGTTGCTCCGGTTTCCTCCCACGTTACAAAGACGTATCTGGAGCATTTCTCCCAAGCCTTCTGCTGAAAATTGGCTCATTTAAGTCAGACTTTCCATGTTAACAAATGTAAAATAAATAAAATAAGTAATTAAAGATGATTAGCCCTTTTTACTGAATATATTTACAGAGGTAGCCAACCCAAAGTGACAACCACAGTTGTTTCATCAAGCACATATTAAGTCTCATGAAGCATAAGTGTCTGTTTTGGTGACAGCCCATATTTATTTATGAAATCTACCAGTATGGAAGTGGAGAATGCCAGATTCGAACCCATGTTTCAGAGCATACCAAATCTTATGTTAGCAACAAAAGCAGTGTGTTTGCCTCTTAGTGGTGCTGTTTTATTTTCTTTTAGACAATCACTATTCATATATGATTTATGCATTTTTTTTTTTTTACTTATTTGCAAATATTACAATGTTCTGGCTGCATCCCATTTGCACAATTATTGTCTTCTACCTGTATGTAGCCTGATTTTTACTAAAGTAGACTTCTTTGCAGATAATCATTTCATCAGATTTGCTGTGTATTAGTAGCACATCATCCTATTTGCATGTTTACACTTGCCTGTACAAAGCATCTGATTGCCACATTGATAACTGTGTGTAAGGTAATGGCTGTTTTATTATCATGGAAATTTCATTATAATTCTTGGTAGCCCACTTACTGGTTGTTCATAGCTATGACCACCAGAGGTCAGAATCATCACATAAATGTTTATCAGCTAATACATTCCTGTGACTTTTTTTAGGGAATGACATTTATCTGTATTTTGGTTGTTTGGAAGAAGAGAAGACGTGTTTTATTTGAAGTGGCCTCACCTGTTTTGTGAAATATTTTGTCTTCTGTGTTTTTTTCTTCCATCTCTGGCTTTGAATATTGTTTTAGATACTACAGTCTGCCCGCAAACAGAAACGCTGTCTATAGAAGAGTAATGCAGCTGTAGAAGGAAACCCCACTTTGAACTTTAAGATATGAATGTAGGAATTAATGGTGCACATTACTTGATTTATTAGCTAAATATTATAATCAGAAACAACTTATATGTCACTGCAATGCATCCCTTGTTCAAAAGAAAAGAAGGCAGTTTTAGTTCTGGAGAGTCTCTGAAGGTTTTTCTCAGTGTTTGCTGTAGGTTTGCTCTGTGTTGCTCTTTTTCCATAAAAGAAGATGGAAAGAGACTGTAAGTTTTAAGCAGTTAGCATTTCTCAATATACTGAGGGTTTAGAACTGTCACATACAAAATAAACACCCTGGTGATTCTCAGGTAATTTATTTTTATGGTTGTTACCTAAATAAAGTAAGTACAGCTCTATAATCATGATGTTCACTAGAAGACGATTTGCATCACTTCCTTATGGAGTCAGGTGACTGTAAGTGTGGAGAATAAATCACATATATCGCTTGGCACAAACATCACTAGGTCAAGTGTGGACATTGAGTACACCTCTCAGATGCCTGACTGTGATTCAGTGACGTACAGACATTTGAAAGGGTACATTGAATAATGGGACAGGTGGTAGCAGTGATAACTGCCCTTACACTGGCACTAATTCCTATGAAATGTTTGTTTTATTAATTTGCGTTACATATTTTTAAATTGGCGTCTTTCCTTGTTTTGTATTTCTACAACTCAGCTGAGCTTTGAAGACATCCTTTTGGATGAGTGCTCTACCTCAGACAACAAATATAAATAAAACAAATGAAAATAGCAGACTGATTTGAAGAGATGGGTGTAATATTCTAGCACTGTATTTTATACTTTTATGTTGACATGCTAATTATGCATGCCATCAAACTACAGCATTCTTAGTTCTAGATGCAGGCGTGTGGAAACATCTAGAAACATGTTAACTCAGATGCTTCTTTTTAGATTTACTGATGATTACCCAAGTTAACGCACCTACTGGATGGGATTAGTGAAGATTCTGTTACATTTCCTAGAGATGCATACATTATGTACAGCACCATATGTTCTCTATAAGGCTTTCCACTGTGTCATATATCTTCCTTACACAAATTGATAACACTTAAATTGAGATAAGTAACATAGAGGGAGCATTACTCATTCTTTGTAGATGTGATGCACTGCTTTTATGTCTGATGGCAAAAAACAAATTCAACTAAATAAGTCTCATCTTGGTACAAAGCACAGTCATTGATTGAAGAGATTAATCATTTGCAGAGGTTGTGATGGTATGTAGACATTTGTGAAAGGATTTGGCATACAGCAGGAGTAATTAAGTTAAGGAAGGCCTAGTGAGGGGTTAAGGGTGATAAAAGTTGGCATAGCTTTAAGAATCAAGTCGTTGCTTCAGGGTTTTAAAGATGCCTGCTTTCTGCTCTGAGCAGAAGTTTGCACTAAAGCCTTTTTAAGAGCCATTCTTGTTTCTTGGCTAAAACTTCATATAAAAGTTATTGGAAAAATCATTGAGTTTTGTTCTGTGTTTGCGGTATATATGGAAATGCAAAATAATTTAATACTGTTATCTGAGTGTGCACAACACTTCATCTGCCTTTCTTTTCTTGGTCCTAGTTGGAAAAAAAACAGATTTACGGCAATTTTAGTACTTTATATACCTGTTGTAAAATATTTTAGCAAATTATTCTAAATGTCTTGTATAATTTACTGTTTTTCCCATAGGGCCAGATTGCTCCTTGACTGTTCCTTCTACTGAATCGTACTGGATGCTGCCAAATGTCAAACCTTTTAGTCCATCTGTTGGTCGAGCATCTCATAAGGCAGTGGTGCACGGTAGAGTTATGTGGGTAATCGGTGGCTACTCCTTTAACTACAGCTCATTCCAAATGGTTTTAAAGTAAGTCATGTCATTATGAGTAAACTGGTATTTCTTAACTTGCCTCCTTTTTCTCAGTAGCCAGTGTTTATTGGTCACAAGTACTAATCAAACAAGTTATACAAGTTAAATAAATGTGTTAATTTCTGCATGTTAAAGGAATATAAAACCATGCATTATATTTTCTTATGGAATATGAGCAGAGACTCTGCAAATGTGAAATTAAATAAATAATGCATTGCTCTGATGGAAGCCTGTCAATCTATCAACCACCATTTCTTCAAATGACAATCGACTGAAGTAAAAGTGCAAAAACTACTTTTGGCAACAATGGAGTTGGAACAGGAATATATAACTTTAGGGTTTGTGGTGGGTGTCTCTCCACTTGGGGGGGGGGGGTGTACACCTTGGGAATGGTCTTGTATAGATCTAGTCTGTTTAACAAGTTTAATAATTTTGTGTATGCATGGCTCAAAGCTGACGCTTACACACTTGAGTCAGCATTGTTTTTGACCTTTGTCTTTGATGACTATTTTTTTCATAGCTCTGTGCAGTTATTTGTGATGGTGCATAATTACACAAAGTCAGTGGGATCAGCAAACCTGTCTTCTAGTGATTGTTTGCAATAAGTGATGTCATTTCAAATTTGAGATCGAGAAACAGTCGTACATTATGGAAATATAATGTGCAGTGCTGTGTAATATTATGTTATTTTATCTAACTGCATGCAGGTATGTGGTAGCACACGTGCAGTTAGTAAATGTAAAAGAGAGTCCAGCCAGTCTTCTTTCAGTGTCCTTTCCTTTTCACTTAACTTGTAGTTATGAAGTACGCATTCACATCTTCCACTGAAACTGTGTAGTGTGAGTCTATGCAGCTGTACTGTACAGGGTGCGTATGTGCAGCTGTACTGTACAGGGTGCGTATGTGCAGCTGTACTGTACAGGGTGCGTATGTGCAGCTGTACTGTGCAGTGTGCGTATGTGCAGCTGTACTGTACAGGATGCATGTATGCAGCTGTACCGTACAGGGTGCGTATGTGCAGCTGTACTGTACAGGGTGCGTATGTGCAGCTGTACTGTACAGGGTGCGTATGTGCAGCTGTACTGTGCAGTGTGCATGTGTGCAGCTGTACTGTGCAGTGTGCATGTGTGCAGCTGTACTGTACAGGGTGCGTATGTGCAGCTGTACTGTGCAGTGTGCGTGTGTGCAGCTGTACTGTACAGGTGCGTATGTGCAGTGGAGCTGGGCAAGCGGCATGTGTGTGCTGCAGAGTTGTGTAAGGCACATGTGTGCACCTGAGCTGTGCAGGGTGCATGTGTTCATGCTTCCTGACCCTCCACCCTGATACATTTCCTGTTTGGTTTTCCATGAGGCTGAGCACTCTTCAAGAAAAATCTTGATGATTGGATGGGTAATAGGAAATTCACCCTGGGGGATCACCTCTGTGGTTCTGCTTGGATAATATATTTTATTTTTGTTTTCTTTTTGCTCTCCAAAAGACCTCTTTTTGATGGGTGTTCCACCTGTCCGTTTGGCCCAGGGAGGTGTTGGAGCCAGTTATTCCTGGGCTGGACTAGAACACTATTTGGTCCAGGGAGGTGTTGGAGCCAGTTATTCCTGGGCTGGACGAGAACACTATTTGGTCCAGGGAGGTGTTGGAGCCAGTTATTCCTGGGCTGGACGAGAACACTATTTGGTCCAGGGAGGTGTTGGAGCCAGTTATTCCTGGGCTGGACAAGAACACTATTTGGTCCAGGGAAGTGTTGGAGCCAGTTATTCCTGGGCTGGACGAGAACACTATTTGGTCCAGGGAGGTGATGGAGCCAGTTATTCCTGTGCTGGACGAGAACACTATTTGGTCCAGGGAGGTGTTGGAGCCAGTTATTCCTGGGCTGGACGAGAACACTACAGCCCATTTGCTCCTGCAAGGGAATCTCCAGCAGCCCGCCATTCTCTTGTGAGCATCAGTTTACTATTCTTGTAGGAGTGATCTACCCTCACCCTCTGGGCACATACCCCCATATCATCTCCTTCACGTTGCACCTTTGTTGTGGCTTGAAGGGAACAATGTCTCTGTATGCTACATTTCTTTTGTCTTGCAACTGCACTCCACACAAGCTCAGTCGGTTCAGAATTCTGTAAGTGTGGATCTTCATACTCTTGCTAGGTGTCACCCATGAGGTGAATCAGTTGCTCTTTATCCAATAATAGGTGCACTACCAACATCCATTCACTCTCATCCTGTCTCGACAGCTCCTACAGGTACCCAAGCCAGTAGTCTGACTCTTATTGTTTGCACAGTCAAGGCTTTGTCCTTCTATTCCACACAGCTGGACCTCAAATATCATTTCTGTTTTGTGCTGAATTAAACTGGTTTTACCAGGAAGCCCCAGGAAAGTGTTTTTCCAGAGCACAAATTCTTTCACTTCTTGTTTTTGAAATATTCGTCTCCTCACTACTTGGCTTCAGGACATGGTCTGGGAACTTAACTTTTCCTTCAAAGAAACTCACTATAGAAACTTCAGTACATCTTCATGCCTTCAGAACATTTATGTGGTGCATCTGCTCTGGCTTCCTTTTTCATAGTTGTCTCACCTTGTAATTCACTTACTTATTTTCTTCAAAAGCAATTTGCCATTTTGCAGGGCACTTGTTTTCAGCGGGGGGGGGGGGTTAATACATACTAATATAATACCCTAGCTCCTGTGCTGACTACCATTTACATTATATGTTCTCTGTTGTGCTTCTCTTACCCTCTATATATGTTCTTTTACCACAGGTATTATAGTTCTTAGCCTCTTCTGCAGATCCAAAATTGCCCATTTGCACTTTTAAAGGGGAAAGTCTGTCATGTAGTAGTACAGATGAGTGAATCCTTTTCAGGCTTAAGGTTCCTTATGTTAAGGCCGAGAGAAGATATAGCAAGATTTGGGCCCTGTATTTTGTGTGTAACTGTATAGCATTTCTCAACATATACTTTAAAGTTTTGTTAAAATATTCAACCAACCCAGCTGTTGAAAGGAGACACACAGACATCCTTTGTTGTTTCAAAGTTTATGCATATTACTTTGGACATGAATAGGATACCTTGGTCAGTAATGATTTCACAGGGAATTCCTGACCTAGGAAAGAACATTGGTCATTCTTTCACCATGGACTACATTCACTCTTTGCAAGGGTGCTGCCTCAATAATTTTTAATAGATAACTTCTGAATTATACTGAGGGGCATTATTCAGATTTAGACGTGGATATTAAGTGACCACTCTTGTGCCTTCAAAAGGAACCCCAACAATGGACAAAGGTATGAAAGGTTCTGGAATCCTGAATTGGATTCTGTCTTGTGCCATCTCGGACAGGCTACACAGTTGTTCTCCTTGATCTTCTTCAATAATACCAGACATGTAAAACCGACGCAAATCTTTAGCTTTTATCTTTTCTGTTCCTAAGTGGCCACCAAATTGTTAGTTTAGTTCATTACAAGTGTGCTAAAGGATTATAACAACTGGTTCAAAGTATCTGAAGTACCACACACGACAAACCAGCAGCTCCGTAGAAGGAGATATTTATTCAGAATAGAAAATGAAGTCTCTAGCGCCTCGGCCAAAAGCCTTTAACAGAGTACAAAAACTAATGTGCATCACATCCATTTATACCCCAACTAAAACACATAATTAGTTAATTACTTAATAAGCTTCAATTCACTTTTTAAAGAACAAAGCCTTATATACACATTTACACAAAACTTTTCCAGAAACATTCCTGATCAGGGAACATAGTATTAAATTTTAAAATCAGGAATGCTTCTTTTTTCTTCAAAATTTGTTTAACATATTCATCACTCATAAATTTGTTAAAAGCTATATTATCTAAAATTGTAACCAAAAGACTATCCAGGCTACCTTTATGAATTTCATTAAAATGTGTAGCCACAGGACTAGTTAATTTATTATTTCTAATATCTCTAATATGTTCTTTTATCCTGCACGAGAACTGTCTTTTGGTTTCCCCTATATAAAATTTATTGCAAGTACATTTAACTGCATATATAACTTTTTCAGTTCTACATGTAAAATGCCCATTTGTTTGAAAATTAATTTTCAATCAAAAGTCGGACTCACATATTTACAAATAGTACACTTTCCACACATCATTGTACCTTTTTCCTCTATGCCCTTTACTATATCGACCTTTGGACTATGAAACCTACTATGCACTATAAAATCTGTAATGTTTCTTTCTCTATTAAAAGAAAAAAGTAATCTTTTTTGTTTTAAACAATCTACTTCTCTTCTAACAATATTTCAACTAGATTTAACTATATCTAAAATTTCTTCAGTTAAAACTGAATAAGTTGTAGTAAAGTATATATCTTCATCTTTGTTTGTTTTATTTGTATTCTTATAAAGTTTCCACCTACATTCTCTACTTTTATTACTAATTACTTTATTTAAACTTTCTTTTAAGTTGGTTTCAACATAGCCCCTTTCCTTAAATCTATAAAAACTATCATGTAATTCTCTATCCCTGTCTTGAACATTATTACATAACCTTGCTATTCTCATGAATTCAGTATATGGTATAGATTTAATAGTATGTAATGGATGATAGCTTTCCCCATGCAGTATATTATTACCCTCTGGAAATTTCCTATGTATGTTTGTAACCACTTTTTTAGAATCACTATTTCCTTGTATTACTACATCCAAAAAATTGACCTTATTTCCTTTTTTGTAATACATCAAATTTTACTCCCATATTATTTATCTGTATTTCATTTATAAATTGATCAACTAGCTCACTACCACCATTACAAATAAAAATAAGATCATCTATGTATCTAAAATATTTAATTATAAAACTTTGAAAAAATTGATTAGTATAAATATACAAATATTCGAACAAACCCATGAATATATTGACATAACATGGGGCAAAAGGAGCCCCATCGCTGTTCCCTGTGTTTGTCTATAAATATTTCAATCAAATTCAAATATATTATTCTGTAAACACATCATAATTAATTCCAAAATATATTCTACCATAGGGCTTTCACCTAAAAAATATTTAATAGCTCTTATTCCATCTGAATGACTAATTATAGTATAAAGGCTGACTACATCTATGACTACAAAAAACATATCCTTCTCCCATTTTTATATATGATGGCAATTTTTTAACTAAAGGAACTAAAACAAGAAATGTTATGCAAAAACTGCCACTAGCTGAATTAGGTGGATTATTCAGATCTTTATGAATTTTAGGCAGACAGTAGAAACATGGCATTCTAGGATTTTTTATAGCAAATTTATCTTTCACATCTTTAATTGAGAAATAATGCAGTCTTTGGCCTTTATTTAACAATTCATTATATTCAGTCTGAGCTTTAAAATAATCTGCCATTTCTATTTGTTCATATACTATATTATCATTCAAATGTGTGTAACACATAGATAAATACTGGATGTAGTTCAATACTACCAACTTCCCTCCCTTATCTGCAGGTTTAAACACTGTTTTATCATTCTTACTTAAATTATTTAAACATTTCCATTCAGTTTTATCTAAGTTATACTTCATACATTTTTTATTTATATTCCTAAATCTATTAAATATTATTTGCACATTATAATTTAGAGACATATCAAAGCGAGATATATTTTCATTTCTACAATAAGGAATAAATTCACTTTTAACTTTGATATTCTCTGTATTTAACTTACAATAAACATTGCAAAAAACATCTTCATTATCCATTGAATGACAAGAGTAAAAACTATCATCATAACTACCATTTTCATCATTCTCATCATTATAAGTCTTACTATTATCCACTTCTATATTGAAAAAAAATGTCACATTTTAACTCATGCAGTCTGGGTAAAACCGTTGGTACAAATTTCAAACCTTTTTCTAATACTGCAATATCACCTGGTTCAAAGTATCTATTGCATCTCTTTGGTTACCTTGTATAGTAGGTCATTTCTCAGTGCATAGTTGGGGCATTTAGTGGACTTTATGTTTTTCTGTGTCCCTATCTACTATACTGTCTCTGTTCCCACCGTACTGACATCCCACTGAGCTTTCTTAAAACTGATGTGGCTTATCCAGAGGACTTTCTAGAAGTACGGGTGCACACCTTTCCCCTTCAGCTAGATTGTTCCTATAAAAGAAAACTTGTGAAAATAATTTTTACACTAGGGGTGTTGGGGTGTTCACTACTTTTCCATTAGAGTATTGTTTCCATTTGCTTTGATATAGCAGGGAGATGCCTATGACTTACTTCCCATTTTTTTTCAGTTTCAGTTTTTGTAGTCTTGTTTATCAGACTGTTCTAGATCTTTGTGGGTTTTCAGTGTCTCTCCATTTAGATGGGACAGTAGATTTCTGGTCCATTCTATCTGGTTCTAGTTTCATTCAGCTGGTTAACCTTTCCATAACTAGGCTGCCACATCATTCTCTAGTCTGATCTAAGTTGGGGTTGAAGTGGACCACTGGACTCCCTCTGAGATGGTCAGATGAATTGCTTATCATGGTGGAAATCTGCTGCTACTTGAGGTTTACCAGATGTTGATCCATGCCATCACAATCTGATGCTGTGTGAGGTTTACCAGATGTTGATCTATGACATCACAATCTGCTGCTTGACATTTTCCAGATGTTGATCCATGACATCACAATCTGCTGCTTGACATTTTCCAGATGTTTGTCTATGACATCACAACCTGCTTTTGCTTGAGGTTTACCAAATATTTGTCTATGACATCACATTCTGCTGCTGCCTGAGGTTTTCCAGATGTTGATCCATCACAGCACATCTTTCATGAAGATTAACCAAGTGGAATCAGTTTCTACTGAGACTAATCAGATGTTGGTTTGTGATTGTATAATACTTTATTAAGGACTCAGTCAAGCCACTCTGGTGGCACACAGGGATAAAACCCTGACTATGATGCAGGCAACCCAGGTTCAATTAGTGGCTCAGGTGACTGATAGACCGGCAGGGAGAGATGGGCGTGCCTGACCCAGGAAAGGGTGGTACGTGGGCATGTCTTTACAATGATCCTTGGTGGAGGCTTAAGGACATTTTTGTAGGAGTCATGGTCTGTAAGTTGAGGCATGGGCCTGGCTGAACTGCTGCAGAGGTGAGGCGATATGCCGCTTGTCCAAATTTCACACCCACCTTGGACAAATCCATGTTGCTGTGAGGGAGGGGATGAGGGTAGGGCAAAAAGTAAACCCCCTTGACAGATACAGAGATCTGCTGAGCCCCAGGGACACTTTTAGGATCCATGACCAACTTCAACAATACTGGAAAAGCCCTTGGGCGAGGTGATAGCTGTTAGACCTAGTGTGGACATTGTTTATTTTTTTCTAGTAAATACGCAAGCTTAGCATAAGATTTTGCTAGTAACATTTAAATTAATCACTGGAGCCAGCTTTCCAGTCTGACATTCATCCTACTTTCTAAGAAAGTCAAACAAAAAGGAAAATGCAGTTTATACAAAAAGTTCAGTTTGTCATGCATAGTTGATGGACTTAGTTAAACCCTTCTGATAAATGTTCACACCTTGTAGACATTGCATACTTCAAGACACAAGCGCTGTTTCTTTACAGTGAAGTGCAGTATTCCCTTACACAGGGTTTTGTCAGAATAACCGGCTAAAGTAAATAAACAACAATTGATGTATAGACCTCACAAGACAATGCTGAGCTTCAGTATGCTTCTATTTAGACTTCCTCACAGAGAAAAACAGCCTGAAATACATTCTGCTTACAGTTCCTCACAGAAAGGTATTACCTGAAATACCTTCTCCTTTTAGTTCCTCATAGGCAGAGATAAATCCAAATGGCTTGTTCTCCAAAGAGTTACAGCTCCTTTTGTAACAGCCTCTGGATTTCCTTCTTTCTAGAACCTTCCTCAGACCCAGAAGTCACAAGTCTGCCTGTTTGCAGCTGTTCTTCATTAACTTTCCCATGGACTACTTATTTCTGAGGTAGTACATTTGGAAAGGCCAGCCATCACCAATGCACACAGCACTGGAATCGCCTTTATCTTGTCAAGCAGTGGGAATTCCCAGACTTTGCAGGAGATAATATAGTATAGTGTAAATATTTTCTCTTGTGTTAGTTTTTGTAAAAGTCTTCTCTGAGAATGTATTTTTTAATCTAGAAAAATTTCCAAGTTAAAAAAAGTATATCAGCCAGTCAATAAATACATAATGTTGAACCCATTTTAATGAAGCATCATTGCCTCTCCATTTCATTACAAATTGGTCCAGTCCATGCTGGCAATTTATAATCCCTTTACTGTACAGTTCTGACAGACCCATCTTAATTCCCCTCCCATGCTGGCGTAGAGATTTGCTCTCTTCTTCTCCTTGCCACTGCACTAAGCTTTCATCTAACCTCCCTGTCTAGACTCTCATCTGTCCTCCTAATGGAAGAGCCCTGTAAAAGAGATGTATAAGTGAGCAATGCATGCATGTGTTACAGGGCTATTTGTTGAAGGTATACCCTATCAATGGGTATGTGAGGTTTCCAAACCTTTCAAAATCAGTTGTGGTCAAATAGTGCTGTAATCAAATCTACTGTGGTTAACTATAGCAATTTGTGTAGTCAGGGTTTCATCTCGGTTGTGCAACTGTGTAGTTAGTACATATAATTATGTATATAGGTTCATAGGTTGATACTAGGCTATCTGCCCTAGGGCATTTATAAGCCTAGCCAGTGTGTATTTGGCTTTCGCCACCCTTTTAGATTAGTTGACTGTGCCTCGGTATAGTAGGTCACAGAAGATAGCCCTTTTAAGGTTAGTTTACTGTGCCTCTGTCTAGTAGGGACACAGAAGAGATCCCAGGGGTAAACCTATGATCTCCCATCCACTCGTCAAGATTTCACTTGAAGAGGGTCCTTGAGGGGCTCTGCCTAACATGGATTGGGATTTTGTTCTAGAGTGAGGGGAGCCTCTGGGATATGAATCTGTCCCTCCAGCATGTCCTATTTATTTCTGTGTTGAGGTTTAAGTCCCTGGAGCATGTGGCTCTAAGGCATTTGGATTTCCTGAGGTAGAGCATGTCCATTCATTCTGGTTTGGTCATGGCTTTATACGTCAGGCACAGATCGCCTCTGAGTAGGCGGTAAGCAACTGAGTAGAGCTGGGGTTTCTTTAGCCTAACTGCGTAGGGCATCTGTTTGAGTCCCTTGATCCTCTTGGTGAGGTACTTTTGGGGTCTTTCCAGTTGCTGCAGGTGTCTGGTAAGATACATCCCAAATGGGGCATTGTATTCAATTATGGGCCTGATGAGTAGAGGGGCACAATGACCTCTCTTAATCTAGATGTGAACCCTTTCATGATAAGGTGGGCTATATAGAAGGTCTTTCTAACCACTTTGGCAACGTGATTGTCAAAGGAGAGATTGCTCTCTACTTGTGTCCCCAAATCCTTAATTACTTCTTCCATACGTAATGGATTACCACCTATGTGGTAATTTGTGGGCACTTTGTTTTTGCCAAAGGGGATAACTATGCACTTTTTGGCATTTAGCTTTAGGCCATGGCTCTGGCACCAGTTATCCATCTCTGAGAGACCCTTTTGGAGGACGCTTGTGTCAGTCGGCGAGTTGATTATGGCACCCAGTTTGCAGTCATCTGCAAACTTGGTCAGCCATAGTCCTCCTGTGTTAGTCTGTACCTCAGAGAAATATATACTGAACAAGAGAGGTCCCAGGGCTGAGCCTTGTGGGATGCCACTTGTAACTGGTTTAGAGTCTGACATGGCACCTGCAATTCTGACCATGTGGGTTCTGTCCCTGAGCCAGTTTGCAACCCATCTTGTGACATAGGGGTTGATATTTAAGCTGGTGAGCTTATTTATGATGCCCGAGTGGGGTATTGTGTCGAAAGTTTTTGCGAGGTCCAGGTAGGCTGTGTGGACTACCTTCCCTTCATCTATGGCCTTGGTGACTGTTTCAAAGAAGTCGACTAGGTTCAAGAGGCAAGATCTGCCCTTAACAAAGCCGAATTGGGTAGGATCCAGTGTTTGGAGGTTCCCAAAGTCTTTGTTTGAGTTCCATGATGATACGCTCCATAGCTTTGCAGACCAGGCTAGTCAGGCTTATAGGGTGATAATTTCTGGGGTCCGTTGTGGCACCACCTTTGTGGAGTGGGACCACTGTTGCTGTACGCCATTCCTTGGGTATATATCCTGTAGTAAGGCTGAGATTGAACAGTGACTTTATGTGAGGGTTCAGTTTTTCTTGGAGCTCGTGTAAGACGATATGTAAGTAACAAGAGTGTGGGGACAGATTCCAAGCAAGGATGCATGGTTGGCAACACTGGACTTAAAAGAAGCATACCTGCACATCACTATCAGGGAGTCTTGCAGAAGATACCTACACTTCAAAGCAGGCTACATGCACTATCAGTTCTCTGCACTGCCCTTTGGCTTATCTACTGTGCCCAGGGTATTCACAAAATGCCTAGCTCCAGTCATTGCATTTTGCAGGCAAAGAAATATTCAAATATACCCATACCTGGACGATTGTCTAATTCAGGCAGAAAGCAAGGACATTCTTTTCAATCATCTGGCCTTTGTTCAAAGGGTACTGACTTGTCTGGGGTTCACCATAAACGAAAATAAATCCCACTTGGTACCTTGTCAACAATTTATGTTCCTGGGAGCAAGCTTGAGTACAGCTTCCCAGATGGCTTTCCTCATGCCAGAGAAATGGATACATTTGACAACTTACTTCAAACAAGTGGCCACAAAAACTCAGCTATCTGCATGGCAAATACTGCAAGCCTTGGGGTTCATGGCCTCATGCATTCTTCTAATTCCATGTGCAAGGCTGCATATGAGGAAACTACAATGGTGTCTCAAAAGCCTATGGTGTCAACATTCACAAGATCTGGAAGCAAGGATTCCTATTATGCCTTGCCTATGCCTATGCCTAGAGTTCCTTTGGTGGGCAGAGGCCTGCCATCAAAACAGGGGACTACCATTCACATTACTCCTTGCCAAACAAATCTTAAAAACAGATGCATCAGATTATGCATGGGGGGCTCACCTGGCAGGGAAGTGCATTCAGGGCAAATGGAACCCAAATCAAATGCACCTGCACATAAATCAAAAGGAAATGTTAGCTGTACAGAATGCCCTGACAGCCTTCAAGGACACCATTCTTCCAGGACAACTAATGGTAAAGGCAGACAACACCACTGTCATGTAGTACATAAATAAGCAGGGGGGTACACATTCTTCCTCCCTCTACAGACTAGCTATGGCATTGTCAAACACAGCCTTGAGCTACCAAGTGAATCTACAAGCTCAATTCCTGCCAGGAAAACTAAATACACTGGCAGACGGACTAAGCAGAAACCTCATGGACCCACACGAGTGGAAACTGGAACCAAGGATTTTCAACATGTTGACAGGCAAATGGAGGAGTCCAGATATAGACCTGTTTGCCTCCACCCAGAACCATCAACTGGATAAATGTTGTGCAAGGATTCCACACAAGCAAGCTTGGAAAGTGGATGCTCTATCCTTCAGCTGGAAAAACCTATCAGTTTATGCCTTTCCTCCTCTGCCTCTGCTCTCCAAGGTACTACTAAAGGTCAAACAGCACAAGCCAAGGATGATTTTAATTGCACCAGACTGGCCTCACCAACACTTGTGCCCACTCTTGTGCAGTGTGTCATGCTCAGCTCCATGGCACCTGCATCAGACTCCTTCCCTGTTGTCTCAGCAGGAGAAAATGATTCTGCATCCTCAGCTGCAAACCCTGAACCTAGCAGCCTGGCTAATTACCTAATCTCTCCTTTACCATCCCTCAGTAAATCAGTGATGGATATCATTTTAGAGGCAAGGAGGCCTAGTACTAGAAAATCTTATACTGCAAAATGGAAAAGATTCTGTGCTTGGAGCCTATCTCAAGGAATGAATGCAGCAGTGCCCACTTTACCTCAGATTCTACAATACTTAACTGAGATGCTTCATAAGGGCTTGTCTTTTTCCTCCATCAAAATTCATGCCTCAGCCATTTATAGATTCATAGGTTCATAGATCAGCTCATTATAGCACAGATCCTCCCCTCTTCTCTCACGCACTGCTCAAGCAGTTCCTCAGAGGGACCAAATATCTAAGGCCACCCAGGAGAGCTCCAACTCCAGCCTGGGATCTTAACTTTGTCTTGGAGAAACTCACTCTTCCTCCTTTTGAGCCAGCTGCTACTGCAGATTTAAAATTCATTTCCTGGAAAACAGCTTTCATTTTAGCAATCACTTCTGCAAGAAGGGGTATCTGAATTACAGCCCTTATAGCAGTGGAACCTTTCACCATCTTTCATGCGGACAGGGTGTCCCACAGAACCAATCCCTCCTTCATGCCCAAGGTGGTATCCAGTGTGGCTGTTAAACAGCCCATTCATTTGCCTACCTTTTTTCCTAACCCACAGAACAAAGGGAATTGATACTGTACTCTTTAGATGTGCACAGACAGCTTAGATTCTACTTGGACAGGACTAAACCTCAAAGGATATCTGAACAACTACTGGTGGCATTTGCTGCCGGGACAGAGCGGAAAGCTATTTCAAAACAAACCATTTCAAAATGGATAGGCCACTGCATTCATTTCTGCTATAAGCACAATAGAAAGCCTATCCCACAGGGCATCGGACCCCATTCAACCAGGGTTGCATCTACCTCTGCAGCCTTTCTCAGGGGAGTCCCTACTAGGGACTTCTTAGAAGCTACCTTCTGTACATACTTTCACCAAGCATTACCATTTGCCAATTTTCTCTAAATCCAGGGCTAGTTTTTCCACTGCAGTCTTACAAGGCCTTATAGCTGGTCCTAATTCTATTTAAATTCCTCCTCCCCACCTTAGCTTTGGGAATCTACCCTAATGTAATAACTAAAACAGTGAAACACAAGGAGCATAGTACAGTTGTGTACACTTACCGTAAATGTAGATGTTCGAGTGTATTCAGTGTTGCAGTCCTGGTTAGCCTCCCTCCAGCCCCCTTTTCTTCCTTTGGCTATACCTCTACTCTCACTTACTATGCTCTAAAAGCTTTTTGGTGTATTTGCTTTTCTGTTGGAGGTATATCCTTGTATTTATAAATTTAATTGCTTCCCATTAGGGGGCACCTGACATCTGGGGCAAGAAAAACTGATGTAATGGCGTCAGCTGCATGTTTTGTACCCCCGATGACCTGACGTCATAGAAGGAAGGGACAGCAACTGACGCAGGACCCAAGACATTGTTAATCAGGCCGACTGAGGGCTACTGCAAAGCAGATAATCCAAATGTAATGACTGCAACAGTGAATACACTCGAACATCTACATTTATGGTAAGTGTACGCAACTGTAGTTTTATTGTCAAGTGCTGTACATGTAAAGTCATAAGTGACAAGTGGAGTACCTCAGGGTTCAGTCCTGGGACCTCTGTTGTTTGGCATCTACTTCTCTGAAGTGCAGGCTAACACTAAGGTACTCTGGCTAACAAAGTTCGCAGATGACTGCAAACTGGGAGCCATTATTGAATCCCCAAATGATGTGGATATTCTAAAAGGGCCTTACAGAAACAGATGCTTGGTGCCAGAGTCATGGCCTTAAGCTCAATGCCAAGAAATGTATAGTTATACCCTTTGGGGAAAAAACATGTACCCGTGAATTACCACATAGGTGGCAGTACACTAAACACCAAAAGTGTGATAAGAGACTTAGGGACACAGGTGGATAGTGGTCTCACCTTCGATAACCTCCTCGCCACAACAGTCAGGAAATCCTTCTATGTGGCACACCTCATCACTACGGGATTTTCATCCAGAAAAATGGTGGTCATTGTCCCACTGTACTCATCCCTCATTAGACCCATTATAGAATACGATGCCCTGATGTTCTTCATGTTTCACTGTTGCAGTCATCACACCTGGGTTATCAGCCTGCAGGTAGCCCTCAGTCGGCCCGAATACTAGAGACGTAGTATTTCTGCATTGGTTGCTGTTGCTCCAACACTGACGTCAGGTCATCAGGGGTATAAAAACTGGCAACCGATGCCATTACATCAGTCTTTCTTGCTGAGGAGCCTGAAGCCGAAGCAGTTCGCACAAGTGCCGGTTGGCCACTACCTGAGTTTTCGTTTCTGAATTGAATCATCCTGAAGTCTTCCAAAGCTAAGTACCTCATTGGGGATGATTTTTTCTTGCTCTAACCGATGTCAGAAAAAGTTAACAATCGTCTCTCCTGTAGAAAGCAAATACCACACAGAGATTTCCATTCTTACTGCATCACCTGTTTAGGCCCAGACCATGACATACCTTGCTGTCGGTTTTGTGCTTTGTTCAACGCCCGAACTATTCATCGTCGGGCAATTATTGTCACTAAATACTTTCACTGTTAATCTCCGTATTCTGAAATGGCTTCGGTAAGCCATCCGACTACTGATTTTCTGAAAAAACTTAAGGATAAAAACAGAGAGACCGCACAGGTCCAAAACTGCCGACGACCCTTCCGTTAAGCTAGTCACCAGTTCACTGGTACTCAGTGAGGCGCTTTCATAGCCGCTGATGCCCACATTGATGGATTCACAGGCCACTACCAAGACCCATTCTGAGTCCGGTATGCTGTGAGACTCTTCTTTGACTATGAAACCTGCGGATGTCTCTACCTTGGATGAGTCCTGAGCTGCTGTGCAGGCACCGGCTTCTGGGGAAGTTCTTCACACTACTGATATTCAACGTAAATCGATAACTTCTTTCGCATCTTCAGTTCTGTCTAAAACTACTGAGTTTCTAAGGCCAAGAGTACGAGTTACGCCTAAAAATCCAACGCCCAAACTCAAGCACCTGCTTCCTTGCCACAACATCAAATGCTTAAAAATGGCAGAAGACCTGATTATGCTCATTAGGGGAAGCCAACCTTCTCTTTTTAAGAGAAAAAGAAACCTGTCCCCAGCAGCTCTAACAGACCAGGAGTCTGACGACTCTGAAGTTTCTGAATATGAAGACATGCCTTTATCTGCTTATGAGGATTCAGATGCAGAGGAATCCATTCCCTCTGCTTCCCCTCCAGATGATTTTTCTTTTGGTGAAACCCTACATACTTTAAGAGAGCATTTCTACTGGGAATGCCAAGACTATCCTCAGTCCAAAAAGAGACTCAGAGAATTTAGAGATTTGCCGCAACATAGATCTTTAGCAGTACCTCCAGTTCTAGATGTTGTGAATGATTTTATGGAATCCAGCCTAACTCCTGATATTTACCCCCAACTCCAAGGAAACCATACAGGTACTACAGAGTTTCTGACTCTCACAAATTCCTTTTCAGAAATCCTACTGCTGACCCAGAGTTAATTTCCCAGGGGCCTAAAGGTATAAAGGCAACTACAGCTAAGAATCCCACCCCTTCGGACAGGGATTCCCGAGCTTTAGACAGATGGGGTAAAAAAGTATACACCTCTGCAACTCTCGCCATTAGGGCATTGAATTGCCAGTTTCACATGCTGAAGTACCAGCAACATATTATGGAACTTATTAAGCAAAAATTAGCTGCCTTTACAGACTGTGCAGAAAATAAAGAATTAAAAGAGCTTATGCATTCTGCAAGCCAAGTCAGCAAGCATACTTTGCAATGTGGCTTTGATGCCCTAGAAGCATCTTGCAGGGCAGCAGTCACTGGTTCTGTACTGAGAAGGCATGCCTGGCTTAAGGAGCAGACCTTGCCAGACCATGTCAAATCGAAGTTATTAGACACCCCTCTGAACAAGGACAATCTGCTTGGCACTAAAGCAGAAAAGGCTAAATCTATGCAGACAGTCAAATATTTCTTGCAATTGCAGCCTCCCAGATTCAGTAGGCATTGCCCCTCAAAACATTGGTCCTTTCCAGCCCCCTCAAGGCCATCTCAAACTAGACCCAGGGGAAAAAGACCTCCCCAGACTACAGTCTCGGGGTATGCAGAGATCTAAACAATGGAGTGACTCCACTTCAAAAACAGGGAGTGCTAAGCCACCCCCATACGGAAAGAATTCACAATGACTTCTCTATTCCACTCCTCACCCCTGCCCAACTGCTTGTGCCCCTAGGACTTCCATCACCAAATGCAGATGGGTCCTCAACATTGTATCCCAGGGTACAGATTTTACTTCCACTCACTGCCAACCCCAAAAGGGTTCCCAGACCTTCCTCAAAACCAGTGGACAGAGGCACAAAACCAAGTTCAATCCCTGCTCTCTATAAGGGCAATTCAGCCTGTTCCTGCAGAACAGATAGGTCAAGGGTTGTATTCCAGAGTTTTCCTGGTACCCAGAAAAGAGGTTACTTGGTGCCCAATCCTAGATCTTTCCACTCTAAACACCTTCCTGGTGGTACAAAAATTCAAAATGCTCACCCTTCAGCAGCTTCTTCCTATGCTGCCCAAAGAGGCCTGGTTAGCCACCCTAGACCTAAAAGAAGTCTACCTGCACATCCCTGTCAGGGACTCATGCAGGAAATACCTACATTTCAGGGCAGGATCTATGCATTAGCAGTTCTGTGCACTTCCTTTTGGTTTATCCACTGCTCCCAGAATATTTGAAAAATGCCTGGCTCCAGCCATTGCTTACTGAATGCAGAGAAAAATTCAAATTTACCCGTACTTGGACGATTGCCTGATTCAGGCAGACAGTCCAAAACAACTGTTGCAGCACCTGACATTTGTAAAGAACCTTCTAACCTCCCTGGGGTACACTACAAATGAAAAGAAGTCAAAACTAGTCCCCAGTCAAAAGATTGTATTCCTGGGAGCAAGCTTGGACACAGCACCCAGATGGCATTCCTTACTCGAGAAAAACAAGCCTATCTGACCCTCTACTTTGCTCAAATGGCCACCAGAACCCAGCTGTCTGCAAGAAAAATCCTGAAAGCCCTAGGGTTCATGGCCTCTTGCATCCTACTAATTCCATATGCCAGACTGCATATGAGGAAACTTCAATGGTACTTAAAAAGTCTTTGGTGCCAACATTCTCAGGACCTGGAAACAGTCATATGTATCATACCTTGTCTAAGGACAGAGTTTCTTTGGTGGGCAGCAGCATGCAACCACAACAAGGGTCTTTCCTTTACTCAACCCCATGCTGCCCAGACCCTAACCACAGACACATCAGACTATGCCTGGGGGGCACACCTGGATACACGTGCATTCAGGGCCACTGGAGCCCAAGTCAAACTCATCTGCACATCAACCAAAAAGTGATGCCAGCTGTTCAGCACACTCTGACAGCTTAGGACCCCTGCTAATAAAAACAGACAACAACACAGTAATGTGGTATATCAACAAGCTGGGGGGAACCCACTCTGGGTTTACCCACTCTGCAGGCTAGCCATGGCCCTGTGGAACATGGCCTTGGCCATGCAGATTCATCTGCAAGCTCAGTTCCTGCCAGGCAAACAAAACTCTCTGGCAGATGACTTAAGCAGAAATCTCCTAGACCCACATTAGTGGCAGTTAGACCCCAGCACCTTCAGTATTCTAACCAAGAAATGGGGGACCCCAGAGGTGAACCTCTTGCCCTCCCCCCTCGCAATCACCAGCTCAGCAAATTCTGCACCAGGACACCTCACAGCAGGGTCTGGAAAGTGGATGCCTCTCAATCTATGCACCCCCCCCCCTGCCTCTCCTCTCAAGAGTATTGCTCAAGATAAGACAGGACAGACCTAGGACAATCCTGATTGCCCCAGACTGGCCATGCCAGCACTGGTACCCACTACTGTGCATCCTGTCACTGGCACCTACCCCAGATCCCAACCCTCCTCACTCAGCAGGAGGGACAGATCTTGCACCCACAACTGCAAACCATGAATCGTGCAGCCTGGCTTATTCCTTAAATTCTCCCCCAGTGACCAGCCTAAGCAAGCAGATGCTGGACGTCATTCTTGAAGCCAGAAGACTCAGTACAAGGAAATCCTATGCTGATAAGTGGAAAAGGTATTGTTCATGGAGTCACTCTAAAGGAGAGGACACAGCACTGCCCTCCTTACCTCTAATCCTGGATTACCTAGCAGACCTTCTCCACAGAGGCCTATCCTTCTCCTCCATTAAGATCCATGCTGCCTCAGCCATCTCGGTGCAGTACAACACTGAGACACCTCTCTTCTTGCACCCTCTTATCAAACAGTTCCTGAGAGGGGCAAACAACTTAAGGCCACCAAGGAGAGCACCCACCCCTGCTTGGGACCTTAGCTTTGTACTGGAAAAGCTCACACTACCCCCTTTGAGCCTGCAGCATCAGCAGAGTTAAAATTCCTCTCAGAAAACAGACTTGCTTCTGGCTATCACTTCAGCTAGAAGAGTGTCTGAGCTACAAGCACTTATGGCTGTGGATCCCTTCATTATTTTCCATGCTGACAGGGTTTCCCACAGGACTAACCTTTCCTTTATGCCTAAAGTGGTGTCCAGTGTGGCTCTCAACCAATCTATCCATTTGCCTACCTTCTTCCCTAATCCTCAAAATAAAGGGGAAAGGATCCTGCACTCTTTGGACGTGCACAGACAACTCAGATTCTACCTGGATAGGACTATGCCCTTCAGGAAATCTGACGAGTTATTACTCAGTTTTGCACCAGGGGCAGAGGGCAAGGCCATTTCAAAACAAACAATTTACAAATGGATAGCACACTACATCAATTTCTGCTACAAGAACCATGGGAAACTAACCCCTCAGGGGGTCAGAACGCATTCCAGTAGTGCAACTTCTACCTCTGCAGCATTCGTCTGGGGAGTCCTTACCAGGGACATCCTGGAAGCTGCTACCTGTAGCTCTGTACACACCTTCACCAAGCATTTCCACCTGCCTGTCTTTTCAAATCCAGGGCGGGTTTTGCAACACTAGATAGCCCCAACTCTTCTTGACTGCCTCCACCCTTTCTTCAGCTTTAGGAATCAATCCTAGTGTGATGACTGCAACAGTGAAACACGAAGAACACAGTACAGTTGTGTACATTTACCATAAATGTAGATGTTCGAGTGTTTTCACTGTTGCATTCCTGGTTTCCCTCCCTCCAGCCCACTTGTCTGTCTGTCTCTCTCTCCTCACTATGTCTATTACTCACCCCTTTCAGGAGTATTGGTATTTACTTTTTACTGGTGGTGTTTTCCCCACTATGACTTATCTCCCTGTTTGGGGGGCTCCTGACATTTGGGGCAAGAAAACCTGATGTAATGGCATTGGCTGCCTATTTTTATAACCCTGATGACCTGATGTCAGTCCTGGAGTGACAGCAAACGATGCAGAAATACTAAGTCTCTGGTGTTTGTTCCGACTGAGGCTTACCTGCAGGCAGATAACCCAAGTGTGATCCGACTGAGGCTATCTGCAGACAGATAACTCAAGTGTGATGACTGCAACAGTGAATACACTCAAACATCTACATTTATGGTAAGTGTACACAACTGTACCTTTGGTATGTACCTCTCAAGACGTCTGCAACAACTGGAAAGGCCGCAGAAGTACCTCAGTAAAAGAATCACAGGCCTAAAGCAGATGCCCTATGTTGACCGCCTTAAAAAAACTCCAGCTATACTCTGTCGCTTATCGTCTACTCAGAGGCGATCTCTGCTTAACATACAAGGCCATGTCAAACCCAGAGCTGTTGGACATGCTACACTTAAAGAAATCCCAATCCAGAGACCAACTAAAACAACAGAAGGTTTGCATGACAATGTATGAAGTACAGAGCAACTAACATAATTTTACGGCTTCATATGTAGCATAAATCGCTATATACCAGTGCAAGCTATAGGGTGATATTAAAAGAAGCATTTTACCCAAAGGCAATGAACCTTGTGATACATTTTCATTCTCATGGTGAATGTGGCAGAACTTTGAGAGGAGAAAACTCGGAAGTGTTCTGAAGGCTGGCTGAGAGCATCCAGAATTTTAGGATGAGGTGTTAGGTATATGGAGATGCAGGTTTCTAATCTTAAGTGAGGTTTGTTGAGAACGAGGGCCCTGGCAATCTGTGACCTAAGTTGTCATATACTTGTGAAGACAGGATCGAAATCCTGTGTTGGACCTTACTTAGAGTGATCACAACCTGTGACATCAGTAGTTGTACACTTGTGAAGACAGGATCGAATCCCATGTTGGACCTTACTTAGCATGATCACAACCTATGACCTAAATTATCATATATTTGTTAAGGGAGGATCAAATCCCATGTTGCACCTTACTTAGAGTTTTCACAACTTGTGATCTAGCTTGTATACTTATGAAGGCAGGATCGAATCCCATGTTGGACCTTAGTTAGAGTGATCACAGCCTGTGACCTAAGTTGTATACTTGTGAAGACAGGATCAAAATACTGTGTTAGACCTTACTTAGAATGATCACAACCTGTGACTTAAGTAGTTGTACTCTTGTGAAGACAGGATCGAATCCCATGTTGCACCTTACTTATAGAGTGATCACAACCTGTGACCCAAGTTGTTTTATACTTATGAAGGCAGGTTCAAATCCCATGCTGGACCTTACTTAGAGTGATCACAGCCTGTCATCGACATAGTTCTACACTTGTGAAGACAGGATTGAATCCCATGTTGGTCCTTACTTAGAGTAATCACAGCCTGTGATCTCAGTAGTTCTGCAGTTGTGAAGGCATGATCGAATCCCGTGTTGGACCTTACTTAGAGTGATCACACCCTGTAATCTAAGTAGTTGTACACTTATGAAGACAGGATTGAATCCCATTTTGCACCTTACTTAGAGTGATCACAACTTGTGACCTAAGTTGTATACTTATGAAGCCTGGATCGAGTCCTATGTTGGACCTTACTTAGAGTGATCACAACCTGTCACCTAAGTAGTTCTACATTTGTGAAAATAGGATCGACTCCCATGTTTCACCTTACTTAGAGTGATCACAGCCTGTGGCATAAGTTGTCGTATACTTATGAAGACAGGATTGACTCCCGTATTGGACCTTACTTAGAGTGATTGCACTCTGTGACCTAAGTGTGAAGAGAGAATTGAATCAGATTGTGGATGGTATTTAAATGCCATGCAGGACCCACAAATAGTTTAAAAATTTAATATTTTATAATAAAACATTGAGAGCTTTTGCCTCCCAAAAGACAGTTCATCAGAATAATTACAAACAAACACAAAGGCATTGTTTAGTATCTAAAAGCAATTTTCATTGGTTGTAGTTGAAGAATCAATTTTACCTGTCCTTTTCATATTTTTTCTGTCTAAAGAACCCAGGTATATGAGGCGGTTAGTGCATTGAAAACTTCAGTCTTGTTACAAACAAGACACACACATAATTTGTGTATATGCATACATACCAGACAACATTATAATTGGAAGTAATGGTTAAGTAACCTATAATTTATTAGCTTTTGTACTTAACACTGGAGCAATAGACACATTGTTGTATAAACCAGGGGGGGATATTGCACCAAGTCTAAGTTACGACTTCATTCCCTCACTTTTAAAATGGTTTTCCAATCCCCCCTTGAGTCCTACTTAATTTTTTCCAGGATACCAAAGCACAACTTCTTTAATCGTTGACGTGCAGCAGAATGTTTGAATGAGGTACTGCTTTCATTTTTACTGGCAGTGTCGCATGTGCGTTTATATAAATGTGTGTTTTAAGGCAATATAAAATGCTAAACATTCAACGCAGTAAGCAAGATTTACCAGTCTTGACGTGGGCCAATCACTATCCTGAAATGCTATTCTGCTATTCATAGTATTACCTAATGTTATGGTCTGGTTCCTAGTGATGTAAGTACACTGTTTACAACATCCACAGCTCATAGTTCCTTTAATTGCCTTTGGAACTGTACCATATATGTTATCCATTAATCTTTTGAAATTAAGTGCTGTTTTAGTAATAACAGTGGGTTCATTCCCCACCAACTGATATATTTCAGAGGTAGTCTTACAAATGCACCAATTCCTTTTAATGATGGATTTGATCTCCCTAGAAAGCTGGTTACGTTCTAGTACCAAGGCGGTTTCATATTTATGTTACATGTTGTTGGTAGATGCAGTGAGTCCAGTGCCTAGAAGTGGTTTATATCTTTCCCCCCACTCATTGTACTCTTCTAATAACAAGGTATCTAGAATATGACCGGGGTACCCCCTTGCTGAAAACATTTCCCTCAACTTTGCTAACTCGAGCTACTTGTCATCCTTCAGGGAGACCATAAGTGCCACCCTAATGGCTTGTTCCTTCACTAAGCTAATTTTTTGCCAAATAGGGTGACTCACTGCATCTACTAACAACATGGACACTCCATAGCATTGTAAATGATACAGGTCTTTAACCATGAAAACATTGTTTTCTAATATTAATTCCATAAGCAATGCAATAAGAGAAAAGAGTACTAGGAGAACTTGTACTGTTGGCATTCCGATACAACCTAACAAAATCCAATCCAGTTGCCATTAGGAATAGTTGTAAAACATGAACATATACAACTAATGTCACAAAGAAAGAATCATCACAATGACCAGCATCATCTATATAGCCAAATATAGACTGCAAGAAATCCTTTGTGTCTTTCAAAACAGTAGTAGAGGCCACTAACAGCAGTTTCAGCTGTGATTCAACATGGCTAGAAAGTGGCTGAGTGAGCCACCCCCTCCCAAGACAGTTGGTCTCAGTGGTGGGTCATATAAATGCTTATGTAAGACATTTTGCTGTCATACGGTTACCGGTTCATGACGCACAATATGCTTTCGGATGTGTCTACATATCGTAGCTTTCTTAAGAATGACAGAGGCTCTATTATCGACAGAGTGAAATCAGATTGATATGAGTGTGTTATGTATAGTGTTATTACATCTGAATTGTATGAGTACTTATGTGTTGAACATCCTTTGATTCAAGGGTTATGCAAAATACATAAGCATTGGTATGACCCACCACTGAAACTGATTGTCTTGGAAAGAGGTGGCATATCAAGCACTATAAGTCATTTGTGGATGTTATATGTCTTCTATGGACATGAGAGGCTGTGTGATGATGTGAGGTATTTCCAGCTATGCCAGGAGAAGTAGGGCAGTGGATGTGTTACATATGCAAGCATAGCTAGCTGGAATTTTGGAAATAATTATGTCATTTGTATATCAAGCTGATTTGTACAGATGCTTGTGTTGAAAAGTGTATCTGTAAAGTTGCTTATGTTAAAAATGTATCAACAGTGGGTCCTGCTGGACAAAAAAGAAATGCACATGTATGTCAGACTATATTGTAACTGTTGAAATGAAATGTATTGTATCAGAGCATACTGGAAGAGAAGAGGTTAATCTCAGTATAGCAAACTTTGAAAAATAGTCTGAAATTAAATTACCTGGGTTAGCCATAAAGATTGTATTTTACAGTTCTAATTGCAGCCAGAGACAAAATGGCTGTGAAAACCAGGACTAGGAATCATACTGCATTGTCCTTGGGGGTGAACTAATTGCTACCCTGGAAGACTGGAAGTTTTTGAAATGGTTTTATAGCTTCCAAATGCTATAACACATCTTAGCAAAGCTCTGTGTGTGTGTATGGTGACACATATGTGCAAGATTCTGTTTCAGTTTCTAGTAAAGGGGGTAGTATGGAAACCAGAAGCCAGGTAACAAGATGTATGTGATGTCATTCTGTAATCCAGCACTGAAATGATATTTTAATACTAGATTAGACAGAAGTCTCAGGGCAGCCTGTTTTTGAAACCTGACAAAGAAGGACCACTCACCCACTTCATCTTACTTTACTAAGTGAACTAGGGGACAGTAGTTCTTTAGATCATTTAGGAAAATATAGTGAGATTAGTTAAGTATTGTTTTTATATCTGTGTGAATCTTTCAATCTGTGTTATTTTTATTATTTCCTGTGAGCTGAAACTCTGGTATTTATTGTAAACAGATATTTATTATTTTTGTGTTCTTTTATTAATTATTATTAAATGTATTTAAACTTTTCATCATGGCTGGTCTTTTAGAGAATATTTTAACCTTTGGGAGTACTTATATTTTTTGATGACACTGTGACCACTCCTGAAAGCCTCACTGCATTGGTCCAACACTACCATTTGTATTAGTATTAATTTTACCCAGTATAATTGGGTACCGTTGTAAGAGCCTTAGAATAGCTGTCTTTGAAGTGTTCTACTGGCACTATCTATCTTATAGTCTGGGCAGAGGGGGCATAGCTGGTAAATATGTGCCAGCCTTTCCCGGGTGTATGTGTGTGAAAATTAATTCTCAGAGTGTGTGTGTCAGCTACTTGGAGCAGGGACACAGAACACTGGTTTCACAGAGAGGGTGGTGGAATACATAGCTTGGAACACTCGTCTGAGGACTTAACTCTACATCTGTGCCAGTGGAAAGTCTTATTTGGAGCCTGGAGAGAGAGAGGGAAACCCAGCCCCAGGACTGTGTGTGATCTCTGTGTACTGTTAAGGGAAATTGTGCTTGGTGGAGAGAGCTGTATCTGAAAATACTGGGTTATCTATTTTTGTTCCAAGTTTATGTCCCTCAATGTTGTCAGTGGTGAGGATTGAGGCTTCTTGATTACTGGCCCAGGGGAGGGGCGTCACATGCTGCATGAGTTTTGGGATTATTTCCATTCAACCACTAGTTTTCTTAAATTCACTATGGAGTTTTCCAAGGACAAAATCACTTTTGTAGATGTTAGACCTTTTAAAAGGTAGATGTTAGACCTTTTAAAAGGACAGATGGTGTGTAGCTGTTACTGACCTTCATAGAAAGGTGTGTAGAAAAAATACAGTACTGCTATTTACTCAAACAATGAGTTCTTTTAGAGATGAACTAATTGATAGATGGTATAAGGAATGTGATATGACTGGTAAGTTAACAGTGGAAGGGGTGGATAGAGGAAAGAAAGGATGTCCCTATTTTACTAAGCATTGTATGCAACGTAACATTGTTGCATCTAGTGTGGTTAGGAACACACTGAACAGTAGTTTTAGGTTATGTGTTACTTTTACATCAGATGCCTCTCGGATTTGTAACATTGTGAGGAAGAACTGGAGTATCTTGACAGTGGATGACAAGATGAGACAAATTGTTGGGACAGTTCCATCTTTTAATTTTAAGAATAAGAAGACTCTAAAATGTATGTTATGTTATGATCAGACATCCACTAAAAAGGTGATCTCACAGAGGATAGGCACTTTTAACTGTAGGAACTGCACAGTTTGCACTTAAGTTGATAATGGGAGTACTTTTCTACATCCAAAGTCTGGTGAGTTGTTTAGTTTTACTTTATAACACTGACTGTTCAAGTAGGGCTTTGTTATATCTTGCTAGATGCAGGAAATGTCCAGCATTTTATGTTGGGAACGCTCTGTTAGAGAAAGAATATGTGAACAAGTCAGTGAGATCCGTAGGGTATACTTACAACTGCAATAGCTAAGCATATTAGCAGTACTGGTACACCATGTTTTTGCCTTTCAGGTTATAAATTTAATGACTTTTAACAAACGTTTGGGTGACATCTGGAATAAGACAGAGCAGGTAAAAATGCACTGGATCATTACCTTGCAGTCTGATAAAGGCCATGGTCTTAATGAGTGTGTCTTTTTAAAGCCTCATTTGGGTTCTAGGTGTTTGCACAGGTAATTTCTGATGGGCTATACAGCTTAACTGCATGTTTAAATTTGTTCTATGTAGCAGTTACTCAATGGCCTGATGAAGCATCTGTTTGTAGATGTGAAAGCGCATACCTTGTCTAATACATATTTTTCTTTCTTTTTTATGTTGTTTTAAGTTTGGATTAAATATTTTTAACCTGCACAGTTGTGTTCCGGTCTGCTGCTGGTGCTGCTTTTCTGATCTGTTTGGAAGTGGAAGACTAGTTAACTGGAGACAGAACCTTTGGAAGTGGAAGACTAGTTAACTGGAGACAGAACCTTTGGAAGTGGAAGACTAGTTAACTGGAGACAGAACCTTTTTTTCCCTTTAAATTTGCCTCTCCTTAACCTTTCCTGTGTTTGATCCTGATCAACATGAGATTGTTCCAAGAGTTTCTATAGTCGCAACTATATTTATGCATTTTCTACATTTCCTGCCTTTTCATCTGATCTTTCACCTTGTATTCTTTTTTTTTTGTTTGCCACATCCATTTGCTGTCTGATTTTTATTTATTTATGGTTTGATTTCCATTCCCAGGGAAGTCATCTTAGACCTATTCTCCTCATGTTTTACAATTTTCACTATGTTTGGGTCTTGTATGTCCAGCAGATATGTATGCAGTCCTATGATTATCAATTTCAAGGAGGCCCATCACTCTTTCAGAACGGGAAATATATACTCTTGTTATGCACTTTGTTTGTCTTTTTGGCTTTTCCCGGTTAGTGGTCACCACAGCGGAACTCCGGTCCGCTAATGATTGGCAGTCGATTTTTATGGTGCCGAGTTGTCAGCCCAATGCCCAGCCTTCAGCGAAGGCACGCCCATTCATGCATGTCTTTCGGAGGCCACTCGACCGCAGGAAGGACATGCAGACTCCACACAGAAGGCACTCCAGCTGAGAATCGAACATGAAGCACCCTTCTTGTTTTCCTCTCCATCTGATCCAACATCTTTTGGGACTAGTCAGTCACTCCAGAACTGTAAGTTAGGATAGGAAGAGCAAATTGATTTATAGTTTGGACTTTGTTCCTAGATGTCAATGCTGTTTTTGATATTAATTGTAGTCTTCTAAAATATTCCCTACTGAGTTTTATTTGCATTTGTTCACGTTTTATTGTTGATCCTTCATAAATTCCAAAATATTTATACACTCTCTCTTGCTCATGTTCTTTTTATATCACATTCTTGTCCCAAACTGATGTTTTCTTGGTGCTGCAGCTTTCCTGCTTTAAAGGTTGCTTTGGAACATTTGTCAAGACCGAATGACATTTTTATATCATCTGAAAAAGTTTTGGCAACTTGCAGTTGTGCTTTCAGTTCCTCATCTCGTGAGCTGTACAGTTTTAAATCATTGACAAAGAGAAGATGAGAAGTCTTTACACTTTGTTGTTTTCCAACAACCAAATTATAGCCATGACCTAAGCTGTTAAGTAGACAGCTTAATGGGTTAAGGACAAGACAAAAGAGCAGCGGTGACAGAGTCACCCTGGACTATTCCCCTTTGAGCCTTTATACCTAGGTTAATAATTTGTCCTTTATCATGGCTTACTGCAGAGTGGTTTGCCACTGTTTCATGGTCGCTATAATGTAATCAATCAGTGTAGGGTGTATCTTATACATTGTTGAGCACTCTTTTATCCATGAATGTGGGATATACTGTCAAATGCTTTTTTGAAATCTATCCATGCCATAATTGCATTCTTCCCCTTTTTAGAGTTTTCTACTATGACTTTATTTAACAGCAAATGAATCTCTGTTCCATATGACTTTCTTTTGTTCTATTGCCATGATTGAGTTTTCTTCTAAATGACTATAATCTTTGTTGGCATCACTTCCAATGCATAGTTTATACATTGTCAGAAGGTAAGTTATTGGTCTGTAGTTTTTAGGATAGCTTGCAGGTTCTCTGTTAAGTAAGAGTATTGTTTTCCTGTTGTTAACCAGACTGGTGTCTGTTTAGGGTGTGTATGTAAATAGTTCTTACTCATGACTAAATCTTCATGTAGAGATGGTAATGCTTTTAGCCAGAAGTTAGTTACTGCATCTGGGCTTGGGGTTTTCCAGTTAGGACCTTTTCTTAACTTTGTTTCAATCTCTCTGGCCATTAGTTCATCCCATTTCATATCCTGTACATTTGAACTTCTTATTCTTTCTTTAACTTCTATCCATTTAGCATCTTTGTTATATTCCACAGGATCTTCATAGATATTTCTCCAAAATGTATCTGTTTCTTCTTTTTTTGGTGGTCTTTCAATTCCTTTTACCTTGTTTCCCAATTCTCTATAAAACTTTTTTGGGTCATCAATAAATTGCTTATTTTGTACTTTTCCTTTATATTTATTTGTGTATCTTCTAAGTTTTTCCACCTGTGCTGAGATTTTTAGTTTATTTGCGATAGTGCATGATAGATCCTGATCTGTTTTAATACTGCGCATTGCTTTTATCAGGTACCTTTCCTCTTTGTCGTCTTGTTTTTTGTATTGTAAGGTTTTGCATATCCAGATTCCTTTGCCTGTATTTCTCTTCAAATATCTTTGGTGCTTCTGTTTTTGTATTGGTTAGTTATGCTTTATCCTTTGCATAGATATTACACCGTATTAAATCTCCTTTACTTTCACATGTCCGTATTTCTTCTTCACATGTCTCCTGATCTTCCTGCTTCTTACTTTGGGGACTCGCTCCATCATGCTATGATGTAATCGGCGTTAGACCTTCTACACCAAATCGTTCACTTTGCAGGCGCTCTATAACTTTAACTTCTATTTTTTTTAACTTCTCCTTTACTAATCTTTACATTCCCTGTTTTTGATATTTTTTTAATTGTGAAGATTTCCATATCTGGATGCCTTTGCCTGTGTTTCTCTTCGAATATCTTTGGGGCTGCCGTCTTTATATTGATTAATTTGGCTTTTGTTTTTGCATAAATATTTTACCATATCAAATCTCTCTTTCCCATGTCCATATTTCTTTTATATAATTTTCAAAAATCTCTAGGTTTTGTTTGTTTATATTTTTGCACTTCCTTGGATGCTTCTTTTTCCAAACAGATCAAAGTTTCTTGATCTATATACTGTTTTTCACAAATCTGTTGTATTAATGAACACACATTTTTATTTGAAGCTTCTGACAGTTTTTCTTTTGCAAGTATTTTTCTTTCCTCTAATATCTCTATTACTCTTTCTGTATATCTTGTGTCTGGAAATTTTGGGCTTTTTGCATAATAGTAACAATACATAATGTCTTTGTTATCCTCAAAAGTCCACTTTATCATTTTTATGGCTGTTCTTTGGCCTATCAGTTTTTGTGATTTTTGTGGATTACTACTACTACTACAACAGGGGACCATAAACCCTCTGGGCCTGGCTCCATTGTAGGAATGTTTCTGTATTTTGAGGATTCTACACTGTCATTTTTTCCAGTCCTGGCACCAGTGCACCTACCAGGATTGGGCACTTTTTTTTACCCTGGGTCCTGTGCACCCAGCTATCTTTTTTATTTTTAGCCTACTTCTGTCCATGATATATGCTATATAAATAGAGTCTATATATCGGTGTCATCTTGGTGAGATTTTATGAAAAATAGGGTCCACCTCATGAAGGTACTCACCAAGACTTGAGGATGAATTCAACTCATCAATACTACCCTCCTTTGCTTGCTGATTTCTCTCTCCATTTGGACTCCCCATATGAAGACTCTCCAAAGATACCCAAAATCAGTGTGGCTTCAACACTGCCCCCCTCTGGAGTTCCCGGTTCCTTTGTTCCCTTGTCTCAACCTTGAGCTGCAGTGGTAGATTCAGCAAATCTCTCGACCCGGGACTACCCTTCAGGGCTCTGATTCCTTCTCAGGGAGTATTCATGGAGATCTCAGATCTGGAGTGGGGTGCTACTTTTGACCCACTGAAAGTCAAAGTTCTCCAGCCAGCTCATCAGAGGTCAGACCACATCCTCATAAGTGAGATGAGGGCTCTGCTTCTGGCTCTGTAAGCTTTTCATTCTCTTTTTCTCCCTGACCCCCATCGAAGTTTTCACGGAGAGCACCACTGTGATGTGGTACATCAGCAAGCAGAGAGGTATAAAGTCTTGTCTCCTGTGCAGATTAGCTCTTTAGGCCTGGGATCTGGCTATTGGGTATCAAGTGACTCTTGAGGCAGTTTACATTCCTTCAGAGCACAGTCCAGTGGCAGACTCACTGAGCAGGTCCAGAACACAGGCTCACGAGTGGATGCTTCACAGGGATGTGCTTTGGACATACTCCATCGGTGGGGTATTTCTCAGGTAGATCTTTTTGCCTCCCCTCTGAACAGACTGCCAGTATTCTGTTTGAGAATACCAAATCCTCTGACTTGGAAAGCAGATGCCCTGGTTTTTCCTTGGAAGGGTAATGTTTCTGTACGCGTTTCCTCCCCTTCCCCTGCTGTGAAGAATTCAGCACAAGATCATGCAAGACTCTCTCAAAATCTTGTTGGTTACTTCCTTTTGGCCCAGACAGCACTGTTTCTGCCTTATTTCTCATCTGATCAGGAGTGATCACCATAAATTACCTCACTGGATGGATCTTCTCACATAGTATAAGTGATCTCTTACCCATCCTCACCAGCCTACTCTTCGAATGATCTCTTACCCATCCTCACCTGCCTACTCTTCGAATGATCTCTTACCCATCCTCACCGGTCTACTCTTCAAATGATCTCTTACCCATCCTCACCTGTCTACTCTTCGAATGATCTCTTACCCATCCTCACCTGTCTACTCTTTGAATGATCTGTTACCCATCCTCACCTGCCTACTCTTCGAATGATCTCTTACCCATCCTCACCTGCCTACTCTTCAAATGATCTCTTACCCATCCTCACCTGCCTACTCTTCGAATGATCTCTTACCCATCCTCACCGGTCTACTCTTCAAATGATCTCTTACCCATCCTCACCTGCCTACTCTTCAAATGATCTCTTACCCATCTTCAGCTGCCTACTCTTCGAATGATCTCTTACCCATCCTCACCTGTCTACTCTTCGAATGATCTCTTACCCATCCTCACCTGTCTTCTCTTTGAATGACACTGAGGGTGATGGGGTTTTGATCCCCTATAGGCACCTCTTTTCTGAGGGCATGCTTCGGGTTCTGCAGGAGGCCAGGAAAGCCAGTACCACAAAATCATGCATGTCTAAATGGAAAAGATTTTCTGTTTGGTAGCTTTCATGCCATCAGGATTCCTTTTCAGTGGGGGTTCACTTCCTTTTCAGTGGGGGTTCACTTCCTTTTCAGTGGGGGTTCACTTGGTTTCTTCTTATTTGAGTGACCTCCTTCATTCTGGCTTAGTGTGTTCTTCAGTTAAAGCTCACTTGTCAGCAATCTCTGCTGGTCTGTCTTTTAACCCCCTTTAGCCTCTCATTTTGAGGTCAAGCAATTTCTTAAAGGTGTCCTTTATATCAGGCCCCCAAGAAAGCCTATTTTGCCTTCTTAGGAGCTCAGTTTTGTACTTGAAATTGACTTGGGCTTCTTCAGAATGTGCTAATTCAAGTACTTGGGAAACTGTTCTGCTGTTGATGCTTTTACTTCTGCCAAGAGAGTGTCCAAACATCCGGCCCTTATGGCTGCCCTTCCTTTTCTAATTGTCCACAGAGACAGTGTGTCCCTTTGCACCAATCCTTTTTTTATGCCCCAGGTGGTTAATGAGTTGTCCCTTAATCAGTCTATTCATCTTCCTTCCCACAGTCAGGGAGAAGGTTCTCCACACTTTGGATTTGCAGAGAAGGCTCAGATATTATTTAGATAAAATAAAAGTTATTAGCAATTTTTTGTTTTCTTCTCAGCAACTTGGGTCTGTTGTTTACAAGCAAACCATCTCCTCCTCCTAAGGCCGTTTTCTTTTGTTATTCCGTTCATGACATTTTGCTAGGGTGGTTGTCTCTTCTGGTGCCTTTTTCAAGTGTTTGGACACCAGCTCCATCTTTGAGGTTGTAACTCGGTCCTCTGTTCATACTTTTACTAAGCATTACAAATTGGATGTTATTTCCAGGGCCAGGGCTATTGTGCATCTGTTTGTAAAGGGACCTTCTGTGCTTTACCTCTCTCAGCCACCTTCTTAGCTTTTGTTCTCTCCCTTCAGTGAAGAATACTACAGCACGGTTATGGAAGGACATAATACCATTGTGTAAATTCTTACCGTAACAGTCAGTGTTCTTCTTTTCACTGTTGCAGTATTAAGTCCCTCCTTCCATCCCCCCCCTCTGTTATGGTTCTTGCCCCGGTCTTCTGGCTGAGGGGGTCTCGCTTCTTTTCCATTCTGAACCTTTTTCTTCTGGTTGTGTTTTTCTACTGGTTGTGCATGTTCTCCATTGTCCTTGAGGGTATTTTGTTCCTCCTGGGGCAATTCAGTACTGAGTATTTGCATCCATATGTCACTGTATGTGGGGAGCATGTGTGTGACATACAGCTACAGTAAGATGTAAAGCCTTTGGTGTACTGGCTGGATGCTGGTCTGTCCTTGGTGGTAGAGCTGGTCTGTCCTTGGTGGTAGAGCCGTTCAGTGAAGAATACAAAAACAATGAAGTGAAGAACATCTACTGTTATCTTAAGATTTTACACAACTGTACTTACTTTGCAGTTAAAGCTTGAAGTACAGCTTAAGGAAAATATGGAAGATGGCTTACTGGATTCATTACATCATATTCTTAACTTCGACAAGGTGAGCTTCAGAGCAAAGAGTCTGTTAATTGTATAATGAATTATGAGTGGACTCTGTATCTTACTTAAAAGCCAGTTTGTGTAGTAGCTAAAGGATGACAAGGGGTTGAACAAAACTCCAAGATTCTTAAAACAGAGCGATCTGTTTAAGCTGGCTTTCTGTCTGGATCCTAGGGGGAAAGGAGTTTCTGCCTGATACAAAACCACACAATTTTTCTTTTATATGTGCTTCATGCTTCTTCTGAAGGAAGTAGCTATAGATGACGTCAAGATCCTGCTGTGGATGTTTTTATAAATAAACAGTGTGGAGGGGCTGATTCTGTGAGGAATTACGTTCTCCATGTGCAACGTTGCTAGAATTCAGAGCATAAGATACGTATGAATAATGAAAAGGAAAACCACAGAGGTCCTTAGTTGGAGACGTGAGGGACTCTGGTGGTTATAGACCATATAATGAGGTAGTCTGAACTTTTCAGGGCACCAGACCCGAAGCCAAAATTGGTCATTTAGGAAATGAATGCCAACTGCTCAGCTGAGTCAAATGCCTACATAAGACCAGTAATCAGAGTATGTGTAAACTGACCTGAGGCCATAGTAGTAAATGTGACTGGACAAAGAAAGCTGGACAGTGATAATTCGTACCCCTTCCTAAACGTGTGCAATAGCCATAGAAATATGTACCATTAAGGCATAACTTAGTTTTCTTTTCCACTATTTTTTCCAGAATTTGTATAGTGGAAACATGTCTGAAATCTCAGAGACTTTTGGGGGACCAGCTTTAAAACGTGGTGTGAATAGCTGGTTGAGTAGAAACTGAGAGACAGCATGTGTCAGAAAGATTAGACTCCAGTGAGGGGCGAGGAAATAAGGTAGTCTGACAGTTTAAAGGTGGAATGAAAAAAATATATACACATTGTACTACTCTCTGGCCACTTCTGAAGCCAAGTCAGCACTTCTCTAGAGGTTAAGGGCTTAAAGAAAACATTGGTGTAGCATTTGTCTTGGGAACTTGTGGAGTTCTGCAACAAGCTTGTGTGTGGTAGATGATATTTAGGGGGGCTCAGACCTCATGAAAGGAGCAGGGAAGCTGTGGTAGTAGAGGAAAGAATGTGTTGCCAGTCTTCAGATATCTAGCTTAAGTCATGTTCAGCAAGGAAGAGGACAGAAGGTGATTTAAGTTATCCCAGTAAAGTTATTTTTAAATTTCTTGCCATTAATTATCTATGGATATTTAAAAGGTTGCTTGCATGTCATAGAATATAGCTTGAGACAGCTACTTTTACCTCGGGGCAAAAAACACTTCTAAACCCAAAGGGTTTGTTACAGAGTAGCTGATGGTGCAGCCCCTAGGTATATTCCATAGAATGTTGGTAACTAACAGAGTTTAGAACCTTTAATTCATCCGACTGTGAACGGGGAGAAAACGCCTTGTAGTTCAGGCATTGTTGAGTTAAGAAGACAAGTACCAGTTCCAGCATCTCCATAACACTTGTTGGGAGATGAGTCAAGAACAATGTGTGATGACTGGAAAACAGGCTTTATGAGTTGGGAAATGGCTTTGCAGTAATAAAGATGGTGGGTGATGTGTTTAAAGACTCCACCTGACTGGAATAGGGCAGTTCTCACTAAGTTAGTTAGGATGAAGCTGATTGGCAGGAATAGGACAATGCTCACTAAGTTAGAATGAAGTTGATTGGCAAAAGGTATAATAAGCCAGCTGTTACCATAATAAATATTTGATATGGTGGGTTCATGTACAAGGTGATAAGCCAAGGTCTTGCAGTTTACAGTTCAGGCTGGAGTACAGGGCACCCTAACCATTTCCATGTAGTATCAACTACATATATGAACTTTCTTTTGTAGTTCTGTTGTATAAGTTAACACAGGATATGTTTAAAAGTGACAGACGTGTAGGAGTAGGTTAATGGCACCAGTTAATTGCAGTTTAATCATTTACCAGGGAAGAGTGCTGATTGACATTGGTCCTTTTTCATACTCCTGTCACACTGTCCATTTAAGTGGCTTCTGTAGAGTCCCAGCGGTAATGGAGGCCGAAGGACTCTGATAAAGTACTACATGGAGCAGTTTATTTAACAGCTCATTGCTTTAATGTGAGTTTGCTGTGACCCAGTGTGTGAACAGGGTCAGAACCCAGCTGAAGCAACATACATTTAATAAGCAGTGAACACTTCTGGAGAGACATTTAAGAGGTTCTGGAAAAACAATCAAACTTGATACCGAGGCGATCACCTCTCAGCAGGTGATACCAAGTTTAGTAAAAATTGTTATGAAAATGTTCACTTGATTAAAAATAACATTAATTAAACAAGTATGTATACTGCATTCAGAATAGAAAATCAAGTAATAGTAGCCTTACCTTTTAGAATGGGTTTAATGCTAACAAAATCATTAATACCTGGGACAGCTGTTGCATTAAGAGCGAGCTGCCAGAAAACCTCACATTGTTCTAATCAAAGTTCTCAGTCTGCTCCCCTAATAGGGACTGGGACTTTTTCAAAATTTATAAAAACAAGTTTTCTAAAATCTTTGCCTACTGTCGAATGATTAAGAAGACATTAGTAGTTTGTGCTTTTTTCATAGCATATAAGTTTTACTAAATTCTGGTTTTAAGAGGGCCAATGGTTTTCCCTGCATAAAATGTTACGCAGGATGAGCAGAAGGCAACATAAACAAACTCCTTCATTTCTCAATTATAGTTGCCATGAACCGTAATCAGCTTTGCGTATCCTGTGTCCAAAAAGGCTCAAAATATTGAACAATAAAACATATTTTATTCAGGGGACAACTTCTTTGTCCCCCACAACCCCTTCAGCTTATATATACAAACTCTGGGTTGCTCAACAGTGATGAGAGGGCAAATTCCAAGTTTTCAATATTTTGAGTTTTAGATACTTTGTACCAGCTACAGCATTTAGATATTCTGACTTTAGATAAAATGAATGTAACCCATATATATGCAAGTGTGTGTGTGTGTGTGTGTGTGTGTGGATATAAATGTCAATATATGTATATGTGTGTGTATATGTGTATATATATATATATATATATATATATATATATATATATATATATATATATATATATACACACACAAAGCTGTGAATAGATATAGATATATACGAGTATGTTTAATAATAATAACCCAACAAAATCCTGACACACAAAGTGCTCACACCAAAATACTAACACTAACTAATTCCAGTATGTAAAATTCCTGAACACACAGGACCAGCACAAAAACAAAAAAACATTCAACCCCCCATTGAACTAATCATAAAAAAATCACAATCGGTATCCTTTGGCAGTTAACTTTTGTTTGGTTGTTTTTATTTAGTCTAATACCATCAAACATTATTGGTCTGAAGAGTGCTACTGTTAGAGAAAGGATTTTTGGAAGGTTACGGTGCAAGTTTGGGGTTAGGGTTAGTGCAGGGTTAGGGTTATGGCATGGTTGGAAGGTGGTGCAGGGTTGGGGTTGGGGTTATTGTATGGTTGGAAGGTAGTGCAGGGTTGGGGTTAGGGTTAATGCTTAATTGGAAGGTGGTGCAGGGTTGGGGTTAGGGTTAGTGTATGGTTGAAAGGTGGTGTAAGGTTGGGGTTAGGGTTAATGACTGGTTGGAAGGTTGTGTAGGGTTAGGGTATGGTTGGAAGGTGATGCAGTGACATAGGGTTAGTGTTATGGGAGACACACAGGTGTGGTTAAGGTTAGCCCACATGAATTGGGGTGCTCAGTGGAGCTTCAGCCCCTTGTTCCACCTTACTCATGTGGCTAACCCTGTCACTACTCCTGCCCTCCTGCCCTCAGCCATGCACCTGACCTTGTGAAAAAACATTTCCCTAAATGTACCACTGTGTTAGACGCTCCTACGTACAGATGTTACTGTATGTTGCCTAACACACTCTTACCCACAAACACTTGTGTGCACACTCACCTCACACACATGCAAACACACAGATAACACACACACACACATGCGCACACTGTCCCATCCCTAGTACAGACCCACTTACTTATGACAAGGAAACCAGCTGTAGCTAAAGTAAACATTCATTGAAATAACATTGTTGTTTACTTTGTCAGTGAAGTGAGCAGTTAACTAAAGTGTAACCCTGTGTAAGGGCAGAGCCATAACTGGCTCATCTAGTGACCGGTGCCCATGCCTGATGTACCCCCCCCCCCCAGTTCTTCAAGTGAAAAGCAAAAAAAAAAAAAATGTTTGACTTGTACTGTAGAAAGCTGATTGGTGCATTTGTACCATTTGTCATCCCCCCCCCCCCCACACACACACAGCTTATCATGCTGTACAAAATACCTTTCCCTACTGGCATTTCGTTACTGAGAAAAATGCAGGTCAGGAACTCCCGATTGCAGCCTTTAACACTTTGCACCTGGGGCAGCCGCCCCCTTCCCCCTTTGCCCCACCCTTGCTACACTACTGTGTATGCATGTTACATTTACCCAGTTGTTAGACCCCAGATACAAAAAACATTTAGAAGATAAAAAAGGATGTACAGGAAATACTCCTGATACCTTCTTGTATCAAGCAAGTCCATGCTCGCTGTTCCATCATTACCTTTGAACATGTCAGTATTGTTGTACATGTAAGTTAAATTCTGCATTGATAGCTTTCAGTATATTTCACTGATAATTATTTATTATTATAATAAAGCTCATCCGCTAACAGCACTGTGGTTTGTAAGGTGTTGCAAATATATTTGTATAGTGTTTCCCTAATATGTTTGGTGTTCCACACCTCTTCACCTTACTAACCCAGGCTCAAGTTAAAAATCGACATACTTAACACCATCTCTTGTTTTCTATTAGTTCATTATTAAGTACTGCAGTAAATCCCTGTAGAATTTTTATTGTTATTTACTTACACTTTGTTGACTGGGTTAGACCCACTAGGCCAAGACCCGAGTTGTTATTCCTACTGACTAGGGTAAATTTGGTCAGAGCTCTGGGAAACATCCCCTGCTCTATTTTTGATAAGTGCCTTGAGGTATTTTACATCCACCAGAGCTGCAACCAGTCCACGCAGATGGGGCCTTGGTTTAGAAGTTTTATCAAAGGACACCTCTCCCTTTATAATCCATTTGCCTGGTTTGGGAATAGAACTCTCAGCATTCTGATTTTCCAGCACCAATAGTGAGTGTGCTACCTGTTTGGGTTACTGACACTGTATTTGTGAAAACTGAAGTAGCAATGTGAAGTCTTGTTTCATGATGTACAGTTGTTGTCTTTATTCAGAATTTCCAGTCTCCTTCTAGAGCCATCTGATTTTGTCAGAGAACTTTTTTTCATGGAAGTACTTACAAAATAATTTTTAAGACTGTATACGCTGCCACAAATATGTAAAACTTGAAACCAGCATGCTCTGCATATATACTTTTAAGAATGTGTGTATTTCTGGTGTAAAATTTCACAAATAATTCAGATTATTTTAGAATGACTGTTACAAATGGTAAACATTTTTGAGTGCAATAATTTCTAGTAGACTTGCCAGACGTTTCATAATGCTGTTTTAGATAATGTTGACTTTTGTTCAGAAATGCATAACTAGGAACTGAGAAAAAAAAAACTCTGCTGCCCTTACCTGTCGGGAATAGTTTGTCCTTCTGAGACTAATGTCTTGTCAAGAGATAGCACTCTTGTTACTTTTGTAATAATGACTCGCACGTGAGAACAGTTGAATGAATGACATTTTACCTTAATTGTAGAAATCTCTAGTCACAAATCACAAATCAGAAACTGCTCTTTCTTGTTTTAATTTTATGCCCATATAAGCACATTCACAGTTTCCGAGTTGTAGACTCATTCACAATTTATTTCAAGTTACCAAACCCTCCCCATGCCCCCCCAGTAATCTGATTTTTTTTTCAGTTTTAGGATTTTATTACATTATTATTGAAATTTTTGACAGCATTTATGTGTTTGTTCACTTTGCTAAAGTGTTTTCTTTATTAGTACTTGAGCTTTAATTACTGTACAGTGGTTGTGATGTAAACTGCATGATTTTTAATTGATGATGTGTGCAATGTAGTTTTCATTTTAGCATTGCATTCCATGTTTAACATGCCATAAGCCTTGACAGAAACCTTCAGGAAGATTGCTATTTTATCAATAAACCATGCTCAGGGCCGTATCTGAGAGCCAGAGGATTAAGTAAGATCACTGAAGTCATAATATCATATCCTGTCAGCCATCCATCTATAACAGTCTTTTTCACACATGGGATCAGGGTATCACACCAAGAGCTACTATTATCTAGAGCCAGTGTTCACTCTGCTGGATGGCTAAATCTACCATGGTGTAATGTCCCAATTTCATATACAATTTACTTACCAAAGAGAACCAGGCTATGGACCTTGGGGTTCCTGAGATTTGGCTTCTGATTATGATGATTGCTGGGACTAAAATTAGCCATAGAAGAGGTTCATATGAATTAGCAGTACAGGCTGGGATGGGGTCATCATTTAATGTTATAACATGTTTAGTCTGAACAAAATTGTTAGTCTGTATTGCTTAAAAAACATCAATAGCTTTCCTAAAGGAACATATTAATCAGCAGTTTTAGTGCTGTTATGGGTGGTGTTATGGCATATTTGTTCTGAATCCATTCTTACTGCATCATTTGTTTAGGCCCAGACCACGATGTCCCCCATTGCCGGTTCTGTGCCCTCTTTAATGTGAGAACCATTCGCCATAGAGCTCTTTTTGTAGACAGTTATTTTCGTGTTCTGTCTTTGCATTCTGATATGGCGTCCATCAGCCAACAGTCTGTGGACGTTCTGAAAAAAAACATAGAGATAAAGATAGAGACAGACAACACAAGGCTAAGCCTTCCAATGACACTACCGCTAAGCAGGTCATCAGTTCTCTGGAATTCAGTGAGGCGCTTCTGCAGCCACTGATGCCCGATTCAGTATCTATGCAGGCCTCTACTGAGACCTTTTGGAGTCTGGTATGCCACAGAAATCTTCTTAGTCTTCTGACCCTTTGACTGTCTCTGCCTTGGTTGGGTCTGGAGCCGCTATGCAGGCACCGGCTTCTGAGTAGGCCTTTCGCACTACCGAATCTCAACAAAAAGCGATGTCTTGTCTTCCAACTACCATTTCTCTCAGACCGACAGATTCTGTCAGGCCTAGAAGCTAGGCCACTCCTAGGAAATCTGATTCTAGCCACCATTTTGTTACTGCTCCACGACCCGAAGCACAAATGCTGAAAATGGCGGAGGATCTCATCTCCCTTATCCAGGTTATTCAGGCCACAACTTCTAAAAGGAAAAGGCACCCTTCTCCAGAAATTATGACAGAACATGATTTTGAGGAATCTGACTATTCAGTTTTTGAAGAGGAACAGCATCCCTTAACTGCTTATGAGGATTCAGATGCAGAGGAATCCATCCCTTCTGCCTCTCCTCCAGAGAAATTTTCCTTTGGGGAAACCCTTCACTCCTTCAGGGAACATTTTCAATGGGAATCCCAGGACTTCCCACAGTCTAAGAAAAGACTTAGAGAGTTTCTAGATCTGCCTCAGTACAGATCCCTGGCCATCCTCCATATTTTAGAAGTGGTGGATGATGTTTTCCATGAATCCAGCTTAGCCCTTGACACACTCCCTCCTGCTTCCAGTAAACCTTACAGGTACTACAGAGTACCGGATTCTGAGAAATACCTGTACAGAAATCCTGCTGCAGACCCAAAGGTTATTACACAGGGTCCTAAAGGAGCTAAGACTAGTTCTGCCAAAAATCCTCTTCCTTCTGACAAAGACTCCAGAGCTCTGGACAGATGGGTTAGAAAGTATACACCTCTGCAACCTTAGCTGTCAGACCACTCAATTGTCAGTTTCATATGTTAAAATATCAACATTTTGGAACTATTAAAACAGAAAATTTTACTTTTCCAGACTGTGCCAATTCAAAAGAGTTAGCTATTTACTGCACTCTGCTTGTCAAGTGGCCAAGCACTCATTACAATGTGGATATGATGCCCTAGAAGCCTCTAGCAGGGCAGCAGTGACAGGATTCGTTATCAGAAGACATGCATGGCTGAAGGAACAACCTCTCCCTGATCATGTCAAGTCTAAACTTATTGATGCATCCCTAGATAAGGAGTGCATGTTTGGGGAAAAAGCAGAAGAGGTGCTTAAAAAGATGGAAGACAAAGCAAAATCTATGCAAACAGTAAAAGATTTCTTTCAGGTACAATCCCCCAGGTTCAGCAGGAACTTTCCCTCTAAGCACTGGGCCTTCCCTGCATCTAGCAAACAGGGCCAAGGTAAGCCCCGCAGGGGCAGACCATCCAGGCCCCTATCCCAGGGTCAACAAAGAAGCAAACAATGGAGCACTTCCGTCTCTAAGGCAGGGAGATCTAAGCATCCCTTCTATGGTAAACACTCACAATGACTCCCCCTCCTCCCTCTGCCCTCCCTTCACTCATCAAAAACTAGGAAGAAGGCTCTCCCTCTTCAAAGACAATTAGCTTTCTGTAACAAAGGACCAATGGGTCTTAAAGATCATTTTTCAGTGATACAAATTCTCTTTCAGTGAACTCCCAATTCCAAGAGGGTATCTGGACTTACCTCTTAATCAGTGGGCAGAGGCATTGAAACAGGTACAAACTCTCATATCCCAGAGGGCAGTAGAACCTATACCCTCAGATCAAACAGGCAAAGGATTTTATTCCAGACTATTCTTTGTTCCAGAAAAGAGGGCACTTGGCGCCCCATCCTGGATCTCTCCATTCTGAACACCTCCCTGGTGGTCCTCAGATTCAAAATGCTAACTTTGCAGCAGCTGCTGCCTGTGCTAACAAAAAAATGCCTGGCTAGTGATCCTAGACCTAAAAGATGCCTACTTCCACATCCCCATCAGGGAATCGTGCAGGAAATTTCTGCACTTCAGAGCAGGCTCACAACACTTTCAGATGTTCTTCATGTTTCACTGTTGCAGTCATCACATTTGGGTTATCTGCTTGCAGGTGGCCCTCAGCCAGCCTGAATACCAGAGTCTTGGATTCCTGCATCGGATGCTATCTCTTCTTCCATGACGTCAGGTCATCAGGGGTATAAAACATGCAGCCGATGCCATTGCATCAGTCTTTCTTGACGTGTGGTGCCAGAAGCAGAAGCAGTTCGCAAGTGCCAGATGGATGACTCCTGAATTTTTTGTTTTTCAGAACCAAAGTCTTCAAAAAAGCTAAGTACCCTGTTGGGGAACCTTTTTCTTGCTCTAACCGATGTCAGTAAAAGTTAACAATTGTCTTACCTATGGAAACCAAATACCTCATAAAGATTTTCATTCATACTGCATTCATTGCTTAGGCCCAGACCATGATGTCCCTCGCTGTCAGTTTTGTGCCTTGTTCAACCCCCGAACTATTCATTGTCAGGCTATATTTGCAGCAAACTATTTTGGTACTCTGTATCCGTACTCCAAAATGGCTTCTTAAGCCATCCGAGTACCGATCTTCCAAAAAAAGTAAGGATAAAGACAGAAACAGACCACATAGGTCCAAAACTGCCACCGATGCTTTCGTTAAGCTAGTCGCTAGACCGCCGGTACTCAGTGAGGCGCTTTTGCAGCCCCTGATACCCACTACTTCAGATTCGCAGGCCTCTACTGAAACCCATTCGGAGTCCGGTATGCTGCGAGATGCTTCTTTGAATATGGACCCTGCTGATGTCTCTACCTTGGATGGGTCCGAAGCCGCTGTGCAGGCACCAGCTTCTGAGTGTGTATTCAGGCCTACCAACTTGCATTTTAAACTGACACCATCTTCTTCATCCAGGCTTAAAACTCGCACTACGCCTAGGAAACAGACGTTCAAACCACATGCTCAGGGCCATATGCCTAAAAAACAAATGCTTAGAATGGCTGAAGACCTTATTGCATTAATTAGGGGAAGCCAGCCCCCCCCCCCCCAAGAGACCTAGAACTGATTTTCTTTCTGATTCTTCTGATAAGGAATATATTTCTGTTTTTCTGATTACCAGGATTTGCCCTTATCTACCTATGAGGATTCTGATGCAGAGGATTCCATTCCCTCTGCTTCCCCTCCAAAAGATTTTTCTTTTGGTGAAACCTTGCACACTCTTAGGGAGCATTTCTGCTGGAAAAGCCAGAATTACTCTGACTCCAAAAAGAGACTTAGGGAATTCTTACTCCTTCCTCAGCAAGCCTTTAGCTATCCCTCCTGTATTGGACATTGTAGATGATGCTTTCTTGGAATTTAGCCTGTCCCCAGACACTTTACCTCCAGCTCCCAGAAAACCTGACAGGTATTGCAGATTACCTGACTCTCACAAGTTCCTCTTCAAGAATCCTACTGCGGATCCAGAGACCATTTCCCAAGGATTAAAGGGCATTAAGGCTACTGCTGCCAAAAATCCTACCCCTTCTGATAGAGATTCTAGAGCCTTGGACAGATGGGGTAAGAAAGTATACACTTCTTCTACTTTGGCCACTAGGGCTTTAAATTGCCAGTTTCATATGTTAAAGTACCAGCAGCATATTATGGGACTACTTAAACAGAAAATGAACACAAAGAATTACATGATTTAATGCATTCTACAGAACAAGTTGGTAAACATACTTTGCAAAGTGGTTTTGACTCTTTAGAAGCATCTTGCAGGGCTGCTGTCACTGGGTCTGTACTTAGAAGGCCTGCTTGGTGTAAGGAGCAAAACTTGCCAGATCATGTTAAATTACTGGATGTTCCCTTAAACCAAGACCGCCTATTTGGCAACAAAGCAGAAAACGTCCTCAAAAAGATGGAGGAAAAAGCTAAATCTATGCAAACTGTTAAAAGATTTCCTGCAAGTACAGCCTCCCAGATTTAATAGGCATTGGCCTTCAAAGAATTGGTCCTTTCCAGTCTCTTCCAGGCCTTCTCAGTCCAAACCTAGGAATAGCAGACCACCTAGATTACAGTCTCAGGCTACGCACAGGCCTAAGCAGTGGGAGGCTCCCACTTCCAAAGGAGGGAGTAGTAGGACATCCCCCTACGGAAAAATGGCACAATGACTTAACCTTAACCCTTCCAAGCCCTGCTCCCTTAGGAGGAAAGCTCACCCTGCATACAAAAAACTGGGAATTCATTACCCAGGACAAATGAGTTTTGAATATAGTTTCCCAAGGATACAGATTCCACTTCCACACCCTACCAATCCCAAATGGTTGGCCAGACCTACCCCCAAATCAGTGGGCAGAGGCTCAACAGCAGATTCTCTCTCTTCTAAGTATCAGGGCTATTCAACCTGTCCCAGCAGAAGAAAGGGGACAACGTTTTTATTCAAGACTTTTCCTGGTACCCAGAAAAGACAGCTCCTGGCGTCCTATCCTAGACCTCTTTATTCTAGGCACCATTTTGGTAATCCCAAAATTCAAAATGCTAACACTTCAACAGCTGCTTCCTATGCTAGGCAAAGATGCCTGGTTGGCAACCTTAGATTTAATGGAAGCTTACCTGCACATCCCAATAAGGGAATCTTGCAAGAAATACCTACACTTCAGGGCAGGCTCCATGCACGATCAGTTCCCTGCACTTCCCTTTGGCTTATCTACTGCGCCCTGGGTATTCACAAAGTGTCTAGCTCTAGCCATTACATTTTGCAGGCAGAGAAATATTCAGATATACCCATATTTGGATGATTGTCTGATTCTGGCAGAAAGCCAGGACTTGCTATTAAAACATCTGGCATTCTTAAAGAAACTTCTAACCTCACTGGGGAACACCATAAATGAAAAGAAATCTCACCTAGTACCCTGCCAACAGATTGCATTCCTGGGTGCAAGCTTGAACACAACTTCCCAGATGGCATTCCTCACTCCAGAGAAACACGTTTATTTGACTACCTACTTCAATCTACTGGCCACAAAGACCCAGCTATCCGAAAGGAAAATTCTGCAAGCTCTGGGGTTCATGGCCTCTTGCATTCTACTAATTTCATATGCAAGACTGCATATGAGGAAACTACAATGGTTTGTAAAAAGCCTGTGGTGTCAGTATTCACATGACCTGGAATCCATGATTCCTGTCATTCCTTGTATAAAGACAGAGTTCCTTTGGTGGGCAGAGGCCTGCTACCACAACAAGGGGCTCCCTTTTACTCTACCCCCCTGCTGCCCAAACCCTAACAACAGACGCATCAGACTATGCGTGGGGGGCTCACTTGGCAGGGCAGTCCATTCAGGGCAAATGGAACCCAAGACAGGTGCACCTGCATATCAACCAAAAAGAAATGTTAGCTGTACAGAATTCCCTGACAGCCTTCAAAGACCACATTTTTCCTGGACAATTATTGGTAAAGACAGACAACACCACAGTTATGTGGTACATAAACAAGCAGGGGGGAGCCCACTGGTACCCTCACTGCAGACTAGCCATGGCTCTGTGGAACACAGCCTTGAGCTACCAAGTGCACCTACAAGCTCACTTCCTGCCAGGCAAGCTAAATTTACTGGCAGATGACCTAAGCAGAAATCTCATGGACTCACACGAATGGAAACTGGAACCAAAAATATTCAACCTCTTGAGGAACTGATGGGAGACTCCAGAGACGGACCTGTTTGCCTCCCGTCAGAACTACCAGTTGAACAAGTTCTGCGCAAGAACTCCCCACAGCCAGGCTTGGAAAGTGGATGCCCTGCCCTTTACCTGGGAAAGCCTCTCAGTTTATGCCTTTCCCCCTCTGCCTCTCCTCTCGAAGATTCTGCTAAAGATCAAACAGGACAAGCCAAGGACAGTACTGATTGCACCAGACTGGCCACACCAGCACTGGTACCCCCTCTTGCACAGTATGACACTGCTGGAACCATGGCACCTGCCTCAGACCCCTTCCCTGCTGTCCCAGCAGAAGGGCCAGATTCTGCACCCTCCGCTTCAAACCCTGAACCTTGCAGTCTGGCTAATTCCTTGAGCTCTCCAATAGCGTCCCTCAGTACGCAGGTGCTAGATGTCATTCTGGAGACGAGGAGGCATAGTACTAGAAAATCCTATGCTGAAAAGTGGAAAAGATACTGTTCCTGGAGCCAGACTTTGGGGATGGGCACAACAGTGCCCAGCTTACCTCATATTCTTCAGTACTTAACAGAAATGCCCACAAGGGCCTGTCCTTCTTGTCAATTAAAATTCATGCCGCTGCCATTTCAGCTCATTATAATACTGAACCACCCCTCTTCTCTCACCTTCTGCTAAAGCAATTCCGCAGAGGGGCCAACAATTTAAGACCCCCCAGGAGAGCCCCTACTCCAGCCTGGGACCTTAACTTTGTACGGGAAAAGCTCACTTTCCCTCCATTTGAGCCAGCTGCAACTGCAGAGTTGAAATTCCTTTCTTGGAAAACAGCCTTCCTTCTAGCAATCACTTCAGCAAGAAGAGTGTCTGAATTACAGGCCCTCATGGCAGTGGAGCCCTTCATTATCTTCCATGCAGTCAGGGTTTCGCTCAGGACCAATCCTTCCTTAATGACCAAGGTGGTGTCTAGTGTGGCCCTAAATCAGTCCGTTCATTTGCCTACTTTTTTCCCTAATCCACAAAACAAAGGAGAATGAATACTGCACTCATTGGATGTGCACAGACAACTTAGATATTATTTGGATGGGACTAAGCCTCTCAGAAAATCTGAACAGCTGCTAGATGGCTTTGCTGTAGGGGCAGAGGGGGAGGCTATTTCAAAGCAAACCATTTCTAAATGGATAGCCAATTGCATTCATTTCTGCTACAAGCACCATGGAATACCTACCCCACAGGGGATGAGATCACACTCCACCAGGGCTGCATCTACCTCTACAGCCTTTCTCAGAGGAGTTCCTACTAGGGACATCCTAGAAGCTGCTACCTGGAGCTCCATACATACCTTCACCAAGCATTATCACATGCCTATTTTTTCTAAATCCAGAGCTGGCTTTGCCACTGCAGTCTTGCAGGGCTTAATAGCTGGCCCTAATGCTCTCTAACTTACTCCTCCCTTCCGTAGCTTTGGGAATCAACCCAAATGTGATGACTGCAACAATGAAACACGAAGAACATAGTACAGTTATGTACACTTACCATAAATGTAGATGTTCGAGTGTATTCACTGTTGCAGTCCTGGTTACCCTCCCTCCAGCCTCCTGACTTCTCTTGGCTCTACCTCTCCTTCTTGTTTGGTGTATTTAACCTTTCTGGTGTATTTGCTTTTTGATGGAGGTGTACTATAACATATAATTGCTTCTCTTTGTGGGGGCACCTGACATCTGGGGCAAAAAAAATGATATAATGGCTTTGGCTGCATGTTTTTTACCCCTGACAACCTGACGTCATGGAAGAAGCGACAGCATCCGATGCAGGAATCCAAGACTCTGGTATTCAGGCCAATTGAGGGCTACCTGCAGGCAGATAACCCAAATGTGATGACTGCAACAATGAATACACTTGAACATCTACATTTATGGTAAGTGTTCACAACTGTACTTTCTCTTTGCTGCCCTTTGGCTTATCTACTGCACCCAGAGTATTCACCAAATGCTTGGCCCTGGCCATAGCATTCTGCAGACAAAGAAATATACAGATTTACCCTTACCTGCATGGCTGCCTCATTCAGGCAGAGTGCAAAGAAAAACTGCTCCAAGACCTTCTCTTTGTCAAATCACTCCTAACTTCACTAGGGTTCACCATCAATGAGAAGAAATCAAAGCAAAACACTACAAGGAAGACAATTTTCTTGGGAGCACTGCTAGACACAGCATCCCAAATGGCCTTTCTATTTCCAGAAAAGCAGAGCTTCCTGCCTCTCTACTTTACCCAGCTGGCTTCCAGAAGTCACCTCACTGCAAGGAAGTTCCTGCAAGCCCTGGGATACATGGCATCTTGTAGCCTTCTCATTCCTCAGGCCAGGCTTCACATGAGAAAACTTCAATGGTATCTAAAGAACCTTTGGTGCCAGCAATCTAAGTCTCTAGAGACCTCTCTCCCTTTGATCCCATGTATAAGGGCCGAGTTTCTCTGGTGGACAGAGGCCTGTACCAGGAACAAGGCTCTTCCCTTCATCCTCTCCCCTGCCAGCCAGACCATCACCACCGACACCTCAGACATTGTTTGGGATGCTCACCCAGCAGGCAGGTGCACCCAGGGTCTCTGGGGTGCCCAGCAACTTCACTTGCACATCAATCAGAAAGAGATGATGGCAGTACAAAAGGCTCTGACATCTTTCAAACCCTATCTCAGGCCATGGGTTCTCTTTATAACAACAGACAACACCACAGTAATGTGGTATATCAACAAACAAGGGGGGACACAATCTTACCCCTGTGCAGGTTAGCCATGAGCCTCTGGCTTACAACCACCTCCATGGGTCTACACCTAATTGCCCAACAACACCCTGGCAGACCACCTAAGCAGAAACTTACTGGACCCTCAAGAATGGCAGCTCAACAGGGAAATCTTTCTGCAAATCATTGCGGAGTGGGGGACTCCAGAAGTGGATCTCTTTGCCTTGCACCTCAACCACCAGCTGCAAAAGGTCTGTACCAGGGAGCATCACCTCCTAGCATTAAAGGTGGATGCTTTGACCTTCCCCTGGAACTCCCTCTTTGTGTACGCTTTCCCTTCTCTGCCCGTTATTCCCAAGATACTGATCAGAATAAGGGAGGAGAGACCAAAGGTCATCCTCATTGCTGCAGATTACCCAGACAGCGCAGCCTGACCGGGAGGGGGAAGGTACTGCACCCAGACTTACAGACTCTCTATCTCTCAGTATGGCTTAGACCTTAAAAGCTAACAAGGAGTCCATGTTAAGCAAACAGGTCCTGGACATCATCACAGAGGCCAGAAGGCCCAGCACCAGAAAATCATACGCAGGAAAATGGAAAGGATTCTGCTCCTGGAGCCAGTCCCTCCCATCCTTCCATCCCTCGTATCTTGGATTACCTAGCCGAGTTGCTCAATAGTGGCCTCTCTTTCTCCTCTATTAAAATCCATGCCTCAGCCATTTCTGCCCATTTCAATTCAGACCCACCCCTCTTCTATCATCCTTTGATTAAGCAGTACCTCAGAGGGGCTTCTAATATCAGACCTCCCAGAAGGCCTCCCACTCCACCCTGGGACCTGAATTATGTTCTAGAAAAACTAACCATACCTCTTTTCAAACCTGCTGCTTCTACAGAATTGAAATACCTCTCCTGGAAGACTGCCTTCCTACAAGCTATCACCTCAGCCAGAAGGGTATCAGAGCTTCAGGCTCTGATGGATGTTGAGCCCTTAATCTTTTTCCATGCAGACAGGGTCTCCCTGGGCCTAAACCCTCCTTGATGCCCAAGGTGGTATCTGATATGACCGTCAACCAGGCCATACACCTACCCAACTTCTTTCCCAACCCTCAAAACAAGGGGGAAAGAATTCTACACTTGCTAGACATGCACAGACAACTCGGATACTATCTGGACCGTACTAAACCTTTCAGAAAAACAGACCAACTACTTGTCAACTTTGCCTCTGGGGCAGAGGGGAAGCCCATTTCCAAACAAGCAATTTCCAAATGGATATCACACTGTATCTATTTTTGCTACAGACTACATGGAAACCCCCCCAAGTCTATCCAAACCCATTCCACTAGAGCAGCTTCCGTTTCCACAGCCTTCCTCAGTGGAGTACCCACCAGGGACATCTTGGAAGCTGCCACCTGGACCTCTGTCCATACCTTTACAAAGCATTACCACCTACCTCTTTTTTTCTAAGTCTAGGGCAGGGTTTGCCTCTGCAGGGCCTGCTGACCCATGCCTAGGACTCTAACCTTTCCTTCCACCCCTCTCCTTAGCTTTGGGAATCCACCCACAGGTGATAACTGCAGCAGTGAAACATGAAGAACATAGTACAGTTGTGTACACTTACCATAAATGTAGATGTTCAAGTGTATTCACTGTTGCAGTCCTGGTTTCCCTCCCTCCATCCCCCATATAGCTTCTTCCCCTGGGGGGACATAAGCTTCCCACGGTGGATTTTGGCCACCAGGACCACTTTTCCTTATTTCCTTGTACTTCTGACTGGTTAGGGCAAGAAAAACTGATGTAATGACATTGGCTGCCTTGCTTTATAGCACTGATGACCTGACAGACTATAGGTGACTGCAGCCGACGCAAAAAAAAATTGACTCTGGTATTTGGGCTGGCCGAGGGGTACCACAGCAGGGATAACCCACAGGTGATGACTGCAACAGTGAATACACTCGAACATCTACATTTATGCTAAGTGTACACAACTGTACTTTTTACCTAGATGTTCTGACTTTGGTCCTTTCTATAACACCTTTAGGAGACATTATTAGGATAGATGGCCTAAACCTTCCCTTTTTCACATATGTTCATGTTTTGTATTTGGAATAAATCTATTTCAGACTTAATTAAAATTCATAGAAAGGAAATTCTAGAAAGCCAGTACTAAGCATGCTGTATGTAGCTTTATGCTAGCTAATGCTAGAAGTCTAAACCTCAAAATGCACTCACTCAAGGCACTCCTTAAAATGGAGAACATTGACATCTGTGCAGTGACAGAGACCTGGTTCAAAGCTCCAGAGAGCACCCCTGCATTACCAGGCTGTAATTCATACCACACCTTTCGGCCACCAAACCCGGACTGAAACACTAAAGGTGGAGGCGTGCCCATATTCATTAAGGATATCCACACCTCCAAACTAGTTGCTCAGCATAATGCATCTGAGATTATCCAAGTTCAACTAACTCTGGACAAAACCGCAATCCAGATTGTAGCTTGCTACAGACCCCCCACCATGCCCCGGGATTCCCAATCCTCTTTTCCTGATACACTGGAAAATGTTAAGGTACAACCCAACACTCTAATAATGGGTGATTTCAACTACCCTACCATTAACTGGGAAAACTACTCATGTACCAACTCTTTTGCTCAACGTTTTCTGGAAATCATCAATTCCAACACCTTGGATCAACTTATCCACACCCCCCACCAGGGGCAGCAATATCCGAGACCTGGTCATCACCAACATGGGTGACTGGTGTTCCACACCAGAGGTCAGCTCCTCGTTGGTGAGATCCGACCACAAGCTAATCATCCTAGACATCCACATCCCGCTCCCACCCCCATTAGGTAAACAACCATAAAAAATTTCTCCAAAGCCAACTTCACACTTCTTAAGACAGAAGTGGCAAACTTCAAGACACCCATGCAGATGGATAATAGGGGTACGACTGGTGAATCCTACACAAATGCACTTTATAAGCACTTACACAAGTGCATGGATCGTGCTATCCCTCACAGAACCAAGATGCTATCCTCCAAAAAAAGGAAGCCAATCTGGTGGTCTTCTGCCATAAATAAACTCTACAACAGAAGAAAGAAACTGTTGCAGAAAAGAGTAAAATCCCGCGATTGGAGGAACTCCCTGGTCAGCCTAAGTAAGAAGCTGAGATCCCTCATAAAATCCTCCAAAGCTAGTTATGAGAACAAAATTGCCACTGATTCTAAAGACAACCACAAAGCATTCTATAGCTATGTCAAGAATCTCAATGGCAGCACTCAGATCTGCTCTGAGTTACAGCACAATGGCACTAAATATACAGAACCAACTGATATTGCCAACATCCTGGCAGATGGGTTCAGTGCTAACTTTACTCCCCCTCTCACCCCGTAAAGGGCCCATCTTTATACCAGAAGAATGCAAAGTTCCTGTAATCACGGCTGCACAGGTAAAAACCTCACTCTCCAAAGCCAAAAACACAGCATCCATAGGACCTGACATCCCAGGCTGCCTTCTACATGAACTACAGAATGAACTGGCACCCCACCTAAGTACCATGTTTAATCATAGCCTCACCTCAGGCTTTGTGCCCATTGCATGGTGCACCGCAACAGTTATCCCACTCCACAAAGGGGGGGGGCACAACAGACCCCAGGAAATACTGCCCCATTAGCCTGACGAGCATCATCTGCAAGGCCATGGAACGTATCATCATGGAGCTCATAAACAAAGACATTGGAGATCTCCAAACTCTGGACCCCACACAGTTTGGGTTTGTAAAAGGCAGATCATGTCTCCTAAACCTGATAGACTTCTTTGAAGTAGTCACCAAAGCCATAGATGAGGGTAAGGTGGTTCACACAGCCTATCTAGATCTCGCCAAGGTGTTCGACACCATCCCCCACTCTGGAATTATAGATAAACTCACTAAACTAGGTATAATTCCCTATGTCACAAGATGGGTTGCCAACTGTCTTACTGACAGAACCCACACTGTGAAAGTAGCAGACTCCAAATCAGACTTCAGACCAGTGACAAGTGGAGTAACACAGGGTTCAGTCCTGGGTCCTCTCCTGTTTGGTATCTACTTCTCTGAAGTACAGTCTAACACAGAAGGTCTTTGGCTAACTAAATTCACAGATGACTGCAAACTAGGAGCCATTATCGAAACTCCTAATGATGTGGACATCCTACAAAAGGGCCTCGCTGAGATAGATGCCTGGTGTCAAAGACATGGTCTCAAGCTCAATGCCAAAAAGTGCATTGTCATGCCTACTGGTAAAAGCTCTGTACCCATGAACTACCAGATAAGCGGAAGTCTACTTAACACCGAAAGTGTGATAAGAGACCTTGGGACACAGGTGGATAGTAGTCTCCCTTTTGATAATCACATCGCCAAAGTGGTCAGGAAATCCTTCTACGTGGCACACCTCATCACAAAAGGTTTCTCATCCAGAAAAAAAGAGGTCATTGTTCCCCTCTACTCATCACTTATTAGTCCCATTATAGAGCTTTACTCCGTCGCATATCGCCTACTCAGGGGCGATCTCTGCCTAACATACAAAGCTATGCCAAACCCAGAGCTGTTGGACATGCTCCACTTAAAGAAATCCCAATCCCTCTGAGCTACACGCTCTCGGGACCTAAACCTTGTCACCACAATAAACAGAACATGCTGGAGGGATATATTCCTGTCCCAGAGACTTCCCATACTCTGGAATAGACTATCTATCTATGTCAAACAGAGATCCGCATTAGCACTCTTCAAGAAAAATCTTGATGATTGGATGGGAAATAGGAAATTCACCCCGGGGATCACTTCTGTGGTTCTGCTTGACAGGGGCACAGGAAAATAAGTTTCTTGGGTGGCGAAAGCCAGGGTACCTTTTTGGCTAGGCTTGTATAGGCCCTAGGGCCAATAGCCTAATACCTACCTATGAACCTATGAAAATCACCACCAAGTACAATCCAAACTAACAAGCGATGCTCACATCTTTAGTGCTTCATATGTATTAGTGAGAGCTCTGCTGTAATTGTTTTTTGTTTTATTTATTTTTTTCTTACCCAAAAACTCTTTCTAAGTGCCAGTAGTTGAAATGACTTGGTAAGCATTCCTGGCGATACATCTTTTAGGACAGATCTTGTTTTGTTTTTCCATGTTTTTCATTCGTGAGAAGAGCCACACATAACTACCTTTGCTAGCAAAATGTCACTGTTTATTTATTTATTTTAATTTACCTGTTCGTTTCCTTACCTAGAATGCACCACATCTGGCATATGCTACTAATCTTTGTTGTTTAAAAAAAAAAAAAAAAGTGGCTGAGATAAGTTTGGAAGCCGTCATACATTACAAACACAGTTCAGATACGTCATGCTGCTGTACATAATGCAGACAAAAGGTTTTCCTCATCTAATTCTCTTTCATTTCTTTCCTCCGTCTGCCCACGCCATTGCCTCCTCAGTCCCACCAAACATTTGTTCCTACCCTAATCGAAGTTGCAGCCCCCCCTTGTTAAATGCACATACCACTTCCATTGTAAATTTTCTGCATTTACATTTGTATCCTACACCTTCCATTTCCATGGTGTTTCTCCTTTCACTTTTACAGCCATGGCCATTATACCTCTCAAATCCCCTGTCATCCACCCTTCCTTGTTGTCGTCTCTCCCAGACCACCCTTCCTTGTTGTCGTCTCTCCCAGACCACCCTTCCTTGTTGTCATCTCTCCCAGACCACCCTTCCTTGTTGTCATCTCTCCCAGACCACCCTTCCTTGTTGTCATCTCTCCCAGACCACCCTTCCTTGTTGTCATCTCTCCCAGACCAGCCTTCCTTGTTGTCGTCTCTCCCAGACCACCCTTCCTTGTTGTCGTCTCTCCCAGACCACCCTTCCTTGTTGTCGTCTCTCCCAGACCACCCTTCCTTGTTGTCGTCTCTCCAAGACCACCCTTCCTTGTTGTTGCCTCTCCAAGAAAGGTGAAATCCCATTGTCTTGCTTAACTTCCTCTTATATAGCGTCTGCCATTCTGCAGCTGCTTTACTTCACAGTCCCCTTATGTGTCTATATGTACCTCACAGATGCAGGTAATCTTCATCCGTATTTCCACATTTCCAGCACTTATTTCTCTCCTTTATGTTTTATGTTGTATTGAAATTGGTGTACATTGTCTGCAGTGCATTGTAGACTGGCCCTTCACTCCCTTGAGATCTACTAACCACCCACACTTTTTTTTACTTCCAATCCAGTTCTATACATTGTCTATTCCAGTTTAGTAACATCATATAATATTTCCTTTACATCCATAATGCTTTATCTCTGAGTATAATGGAGAAGCTTCCCTTTAGTTTCCCATAAAAGTGTAGCAATTTTTACTGCATTGTCTGCCAGATTTAGGTACATTTGTGCAGAAACATGACAATGAAAAATTCAAAAGATCATACTGTGTAAACATTGTTTTTAAAACCATTATTTTCGATCTCTTTGAGGTCCACTTATATTGGATCAGTAATTCTGCAAGGTTCAGTTCCAAGTAGGAGTCCAAAGACCGTGTTGTTTTTATGACCAAATTCTTCTGCAGCAATTCCAGCTTCTGACAGAATGCATTTGGTTGATCCTTCATTGCAGTTTGACCTTTAAATCTCATAATAGTAATGTGGCATGGATGGGAAATGCCAGGCCACTTAGCTAAAAGTCATTATTTAAGGTATCAACTTTGTCTTTGTTGATTATGAAGGATTTTATTTTCTCTTGTAGTAGTCAATATTAGTTTACTCTTGCCTTGCACAGCGACAAACCTTGACCAAAGTAAATCAGGTCTGCTTGAAACAACTGAAATCTCAGTAGACTGAAATTCAAAACACCAAGACCACAACACCAAAATCCCCAAAACCCGACACCTTACATGCCAGACAGACATATCACCGAAATAACTAAATCCCAACTTACCCCCTTTCAGTGAAATAAGCACAGCAGATGTGAACACCATTGTAAAAGGAAACTAGAACAATGCAAGCCAAACTACCTACTCAACCTCACCCAGACCCCACCCACCAACCAATAAACCCAAACCCTTAAAACAATTCCACTGAATATACATGAAGGTCTCTGTAGCACTGACATGAATATTCATAACAAACACTTAAACAAAACTAAATATGTAGCTTCAACTTAACATTTTCCCGTTATGGGGGGTTGCACCCCCCACACCCCCTGCTAATTAAAGGTAACCAACTCTGAAGTTGCACTGTAGCATGCACATAAGCAGATTTCCTGTTCTGGTCAGCTTGGACTGTCGGACATTCAGACGTTCAGTCTTCTGAACGTTGGTATTGTGAAGTTTTGCTTATGTAAAACTTCGTGTTTCTGGACTCGGCATTATGAATTTCAATCTATTGAGATTTCTCTTATCTCAAGTAGACCCAGTAAATTAAATAATCTTACTCAACTCCGTGTTACTGAAGAACTATTGTGAAATATCTGTGACTGAGACTTCTCAGTCTTGTGTGTGTGTCAGTCTCAGTGGCATTTTCCAGTACTTTTCATTTCAAGTGTTCCTGCAGAGAAGTACATTTGATGCATTTTTGAGATGCATTGATCTGGTCATTAAACTGACAGATCTATTTTCCCAGTCATGGTGAAGATACAGTTAGTCATGGTACCACAAAGCTTCTTTTTCTTCTAGATCCAGGCTGACTTCTCATAAGAGCCCTAGCTGGTTGCCTTTCTCTTTACTGCATAAGCACCCATATGAAAGATCTGCTGAGTTCCCAACTAAGTATGACCACACAAGCATTGTCACTGACACTGGTGCCTTTACAGAGTGCCTAGCTGAAAAACTGATGAGTACAGGATGTCTGGAGGGATTGTCGTTTTTGTCTGATAACAGGTCCTGCATTAGTTTTGCAGTTGTATTATGTGATAATGTGTTTTTTCCTTTTAATTATCACTTCCATTATCAGGTAGAGAAGATATTCTTTGTGTTTCACTGTTGCAGTCATTACATTTGGGTAATCCGCTGGCAGGTTGCCCTCAGTCGGCCTGATTAACAAAGTCTTGGGTCCTGCATCAGTTGCTGTCCCTTCTTCAATGACGTCAGGTCGTCAGGGGTATAAAACATGCTGCTGACACCATTACATCAGTCTTTCTTGCCGTGCAGTGCCTGAAGCAGAAGCAGTTCACAAGTGCTGGTTGGCCAACTCCTGAAATTTACGTTTTCGAATTTCAGAAATGAAGTCTTCAACTTAAAGCTAAGTACCCCGTTGGGGGAAACTTTTTCTTGCTCCTTACCGATATCAGTAAAAGTTAATAATTGCATTACTTGCGAAAAGCAAATACCTCATAAAGATTTTAATTCGTCCTATATTCCTTGCCTAGGCCCTGACCACCTTGTACTTTGCTGTCATTTTGTGCTTTATTTTATCAGCGCACTATCTGTCGTCGGTACATTTTTGCTTCTAAATATTTTGGTTCTTGGTTTAATTAACCAGAAATGTCGTCGGTTAGCCATCCAACTTCCGGGATTCTGAAAAAACACAAAGATAAAGACAGAGACAAGCTGCCAAGGTCCAAAACTGCTGACGACACTTCTCCTAAGCCAGTGGCCAGTTCACCGGTACTCAGTGAGGTGCATTCGCAGCCCCTGATACCTGCTACTTCTGATTCGCAGGCCTCTACTGAGAACCATTTTGAGTCCGGTATGCTGCGAGATGCTTCACCTATGGAACCCACGGATGTCTCTACCTTGGATGGGTCCGGAGCCGCTGTGCAGGCACCGGCTTCTGAGGTGTATTCAGGCCTACAGACATGCATATTAAATCGACACCTCCTTCATTACTAAGGCCTAAATCTCGATCCATGTCTAAAAAACTGACGCCCAGGCCACATGTTCAGGCCTCTATGCCTAAACAAAAAAATGATAAAAATGGCTGAAGATCTAATTATTCCAATCAGGGGTAGTCAACCCCCCCCCCCCACAAGAGGCCTAGGGCTGAGGTTGATTATAAATCTTCTGATCAGGATTCTGTTTCCTCTGATTCTTCTAATGACCTGGATTTATCCATTCCTACTTATGAGGATTCCGATGCAGAGGACTCCATTCCCTCTGCTTCCCCTCCTGAGGACTTTTCTTTTGGGGAAACCTTACATGCTTTGAAGGGAGCATTTCCACTGGGAAGGCCAGGAATTTTCTGGTTCGAAAAAGAGACTTAGGGATTTCCTTCTTCTACCTCAGCATAGGCCTTTGGCTATACCTCCTGTACTAGACATTGTTGATGATGTGTTCTTGGAATCAAGTTTGGCTCCTGATTCCCTGCCTCCAGCTCCTAGTAAACCTGACAGATACCACAGGGTTCCTGAGTCCTACAAGTTCCTTTTCAAAATTCCTGTTGCAGATCCAGAAACTATTTCTCAGGGGCCCAAGGGCATTAAGGCTTCTACTGCTAAAAATCCTACCCCTTCTGATAGAGACTCCAGGGCGCTGGATAGATGGGGTAAAAAGGTTTATACTTCTGCAACCTTGGCAAGCAGAGCTTTAAACTGCCAATTTCATATGTTAAAATATCAACAGCATGTTATTGGACTGCTTAAACAGAAAATGATGTTGATTAATGACTGTGTGGAAAATAAAGATTTACAGGATTTAATGCATTCTGCTGAACAAGTAGGAAAACATACTTTGCAATGTGGTTTTGATTCTTTAGAGGTCTCCTGCAGGGCTGTTGTTACTGGGTCTGTGCTTAGAAGGCATGCTTGGCTTAAGGAGCAATCTTTGCCTGATCATGTTAAAGCTAAATTGTTGGATGCTCCTTTAAATCAAGACCGCCTGTTTGGCAATAAGGCTGAAGAAGTTCTAAAAAAGATGGAAGGTAAAGCTAAATCTATGCAAACTGTTAAAGCTTTCTTACAAGTGCAACCTCCAAGATTTAGTAGGCACTGGCCTACTAAGAATTGGTCCTTTCCAGCCCCTTCCAGATCCTCTCAAGCCAAACCCAGACACAGCAAAAACCCCAGGTTTCAGTCCCAGGGGACTCTCAGAACTAAGCAGTAGGGGGCCTCCACTTCAAAATCTGGAAATACCAAGACATCAGCCCTATAGTAAACAGTCTCAGTGACTTGCTTTTAAAATTACCAAGCACTTATCTTTTAACTGTCCCTTTGGGGGGAAAGATTGCTCTTCATGCAAAGAACTAGGAACTCATAACCCTGGACAAATGGGTTTTAAATGTAGTGTCCCAGGGATACGGATTTCATTTCCACACTTTGTCAACACCAAATGGGTGGCCAGACCTGCCCCCAAATCAGTGGGCAGAGGCTCAGAAACAAGTACTTTCCCTCTTAAACATGGGGGCTATTCAGCCAGTACCAGAAGAGGAAAAGGGACAAGGTTTCTATTCCAGGCTTTTTCTGGTACCCAAAAAAGACAAATCATGGCGTCCAATCCTGGACCTGTCTACTCTAAACACCTTTCTGGAGATTCAGAAATTCAAGATGCTGACTCTTCACCAGTTACTTCCTATGCTAGGCAAAGACGCATGGTTGGCAATTCTAGATTTAAAAGAAGCATACCTGCACATCCCAATCAGGGAATCTTGCAGAAGATACCTACGCTTCAAAGCAGGCTACTTGCATTATCAGTTTTCTGCACTGCCCCTTGGCTTGTCTACTGCACCCAGGGTATTCACAAAGTGCCTGGCTCCAGTTATTGCATTTTGCAGGCAAAGAAATATTCAAATATACCCATACCTGGACGATTGTCTAATTCAGGCAGAAAACCAGGGCATACTTCTAAATCATCTGGCGTTTGTAAAAAGGGTTCTAACTTGTCTGGGGTACACCATAAATGAAAAGAAATCACAACTGGTACCCTGTCAACAGATTACATTCCTGGGTGCAAGCTTGAATACAACTGCCCATATGGCTTTCCTCATGCCAGAGAAGCAAATTCATTTGGTAACTTACTTCAAACAAGTGGCCACAAAAACCCTGCTATCTGCAAGACAAATACTGCAAGCCTTGGGGTTTATGGCCTCCTGCATTCTTTTAATTCCATATGAAAGACTGCATATGAGGAAACTACAGTGGTATCTAAAAAGTCTACGGAGTCAATATTGTCACAGCCTGGAAACAATGATTCCTATCATACCGTGCCTACACCTAGAGTTCCTATGGTGGGCAGAAGCCTGCCACCAAAACAAGTGACTACCATTCACACAACCCCCTGCCACCCAAACCATAACTACAGATGCATCAGACTATGCATGGGGGGTTCACCTGGCAGGGAATTGCATTGAGGGAAAATGGAACCCAAATCAAATGCACCTACATATCAATCAAAAAGAAATGTTAGCTGTACAGAATGCTCTGACAGTCTTCAAGGACTACATTATTCCAGGACAACTAATGGTAAAGATGGACAACACCACGGTTATGTGGTACATAAACAAGCAGGGGGGTAAACATTCCTACCCCCCCTGCAGACTAGCCATGGCATTGTGGAACACAGCCTTGAGCTACCAAGTGCATCTACAAGCTCAATTCCTGCCAGAAAAATTGAATACACTGGCAGACGGATTAAGCAGAAACCTCATGGACCCACACGAGTGGAAACTGGAACCACAGATTTTCAACATGTTGGCAAACGAATGGGGGAGCCCAGATAGATCTAGTTGCCTCCCTCCAGAACTACCAGCTGGACAAGTTTTGCACAAGGACTTCCCATAAACAAGCCTGGAAAGTGGATGCTCTCTCCTTCAGCTGGAAAAACCTATCAGTTTATGTCTTTCCCCCTCTGCCTCTGCTGTCCAAAGGTCTACTAAAAGTCAAACAGGACCTACCAAGGATGATTTTGATTGCTCCAGACTGGCCGCACCAACACTTGTACCCCCTCCTGCACAGTGTGTCACAAATATCTCCATGGCACCTGCCTCAAACCCCTTCCCTGCTGTCTCAGCAGGAGAACCAAATTCTGCACCCTCAGCTTCCAACATTGAACCTTGCAGCCTGGCTAATCACTTAAATTCACCTTTATCATCCCTCAGCAAACCTGTGATGGATGTCATCTTGGAGGCAAGAAGACCTAGTACTAGAAAATCTTATGCTGACAAATGTAAAAGATTATGTGCCTGGAACCAGTCTTTAGGGATGAGCACAGCAGCACCCAATTTACCTCTGATTTTGCAATACTTAACTGAGATACTTCACAAGGGCCTGTCTTTTTCCTCCATTAAAATCCATGCCTCAACTATTCCAGCTCACTATAACACAGAACCACCCCTCTTCTCTCATCCTCTGCTCAAGCAGTATCTCAGAGGGGCAAAAACATGAGACCACCCAGAAGAGCTCCTACCCCTGCCTGGGACCTTAACTTTGTTTTGGAGAAACTCACTCTACCTCCTTTCAAGCCAGCTGCTACTGCAGACTTAAAATTTCTTTCTTGGAAAACAGCCTTCCTTTTAGCAATCATTTCAGCTAGAAGGATATCTGAATTACAGGCCCTTATGGCAGTGGAGCCTTTCATCATCTTTCATGCGGACAGGGTATCTCTCAGGATCAATCCATCATTCATGCCCAAGGTGGTTTCCAATGTGGCTGTTAATCAGTCCATTCATTTGCCAACCTTCTTCTGCAATCCACAGAACAAAGGGGAATGGATTCTGCATTCCTTGGATGTGAGGGGAACAGATTCTGCATTCATTGGATGTGCAAAGACAACTAAGATTCTACTTGGACAGGACTAAATCTTGAAGAAAATCTGAGCAATTGCTGGTAGCATTTGCTGCAGGGGCAGAGGGAAAGGCTATTTCAAAACAAACCATTTCTAAATGGATAAGCCATTGCATTCATTTCTGCTATAAGCACCATGGAAAACCTATCCCCCAGGGGATCAAATCTAACTCCACCAGGGCTGCATCTACTTCAGCCTTTCTAAGAGGTGTTCCTACCAGGGATATCCTAGAATCTGCTACCTGGAGTTCTGTATATAATTTGACCAAGCACTATCATTTACCAATTTTCTCTAAATCCAGAGCTGGCTTTGCCACTGCTGTCTTGCAGGGTCTTATAGCTGGCCCTAATGCTCTATAAACTCCTCCTCCCAACCATAGCTTTGGGAATCTACCCAAATGTAATGACTGCAACAGTAAAACATGAAGAACATAGTACACTTACCATAAATGTAGATGTACGAGTGTATTCACTGTTGCAGTCCTGGTTACCCTCCCTCCAGCCCCCTAACTTCTTTTGACTATACCTCTACTTTCCTTTACTATGCTTAAAAGCCTTTTTGGTGTATTTGCTTTTGGTTGGAGGTATACCTTTGTGTTTTTGTGTTTATTTGCTCCCCATTAGGGGGAAGCTGACATCTGGGGCAAGAAAAACTGATGTAATGGCATCAGCTGCATGTTTTATACCCCTGACAACCTGACGTCATGGAAGAAGGGACAGCAACTGACGCAGGACCCAAGACTTTGTTAATCAGGCTGACTGAGGGCTTCTGCAAGCAGATAACCCAAATGTAATGACTGCAACAGTGAATACACTCGAACATCTACATTTATGGTAAGTGTACACAACTGTACTTTAAGTTTCTACTTATGAATTTTGTCTCATCATGTTTTCTTTAAAAAACACTAAGGACTATTAACACACTGTTTTTGTTTTTTACTGCCTCAGTTCTCAGCTCTGCTAAGACTGTTAAATGTAGCTGCAGGTGTTGAGATGTTGGTGTTATTGTTGTTTACACTTTATCTATGACAAAGGATTTCCTGGCAACTCATACAAAATTTAACATACACTTTTAGTACTAAAATATTCCTTACATCATAAGTATTTTGAAAACACAGATTTTGTTATTAATATTTCTTTGTTTTCTTAAAATTACACAATCATTATTGTGATAAGTAGTAGTAAAATTAAAATTACACAAGCATTATTGTGATGAGTAGACAGAAACACTAAATAAGACAAAACAAGTTGACTAACATTCCAGTAACTATGAAAAATCCCTCAAATATGGGAACAAACCTGTAATACTGTAGACTGTCCAACAAGTTATAATTTTGGACACAATTTATTATTCCAGTAAAATTGTAATACAATTAGATTTCATGTTTTTATTTCAATGATAAGTCTGTCATATAGTATGATAATTGGGTGGATTAAGGCCTTGGTATTACAGCTCCTGAGTTAAGTCTTAGCTTATGTTTGCTGAATGGCAGCAGTCACACCATTTTAGTGTTCTGATTGTGGTCTGGTAGGAATCTGTATGTAGAATCACCTAACATCTGTAGGTTCAGTCTAGACCTCCAGCTCTGGCACTTGCATTAACAGCATAAATTAACATATTAAGACTTAATTTCTCCATGTGATCAGATTATCCGGTGGATATTTTTTACCTCATATCCCCAGTTTTGAACTCCAGGTAACCATACAGTGTTGAAAGAAATGCATTTTTTATAAAACGTACTGCTCTGATTGTGGCACAGTGCCATTTGGAACTGCCCTGATTGTGGCACAGTGCTGGTTGGAACTGCTCTGATTGTGGCACAGTGCTGGTTGGAACTGCTTTGATTGTGGCACAGTGTCCATTGGAACTGCTCTGATTGTGGCACAGTGTCCATTGGAACTGCTCTGATAGTGGCACAGTGTCCATTGGAACTGCTCTGCTTGTGGCACAGTGTCCATTGGAACTGCTCTGATTGTGGCACAGTGCCCATTGGAACTGCTCTGATTGTGGCACAGTGCTCCTTGCAACTGCTCTGATTGTGGCACAGTGCTCCTTGCAACTGCTCTGATTGTGGCACAATGCCGGTTGGAACTGCTCTGATTGTGGCACAGTGTCCATTGGAACTGCTCTGATTGTGGCACAGCGCTGGTTGGAACTGCTCCGATTGTGACACAGTGCTCGTTACAACTGCTCTGATTGTGGCACTGTGCTCATTGGAACTTCTCTGATTGTGGCACAGTGCTCATTACAGCTGCTCTGATTGTGGCACAGTGCTCATTACAGCTGCTCTGATTGTGGCACAGTGCTAATTACAAGCTGCTCTGATTGTGGCACAACGCTCATTGGAACTGCTCTGATTGTAGCACAGTGTCCATTGGAACTGCTGTGATTGTGGCACAGTGCCCGGTTGAACTGCTCTGATTTTGGCACAACGCCGGTTGGAACTGCTCTGATTGTGGCCCAGTGCCCGTTGAAGCTGCTTTGATTGTGGCACATTGCTCATTGCAACTGCTTTGATTGTGGCACAGTGCCCGTTGGAACTGCTCTGATTGTGGCACAGTGCTTGTTGAACACGCGTCCACCTTATAGCGCCAAATTTCACTCTATAACTCTTTCACTAACATTACTGACTGAGAGGTACTTTTCTTATATGAGGTGACTAAATGGCTACTGGGCCCACTTTACAGCTCCAGACATATGAATTATACCAATTAGTCATCCACGCACACATCTCCGGACATGAAGGTATGGGAGAGTGAAGGCCACACACTTGCAAGTATGGCAGAAGAATTTGTACATTTTATTTCTGTACAAGAATTCCAGAAATGTATGCTGGGCTTGGGCCTGTGAGTAATAATTTAAGAAGTCACTTCTGTGCAGAATGGATAAGAAGGGTGAAACAGTAGCAGACAAATGGTAACTGGGCAAACCTACAATCATTATATGTTTTCACAGGTTGGGTAGAGGTTCGCACAAACTGAGTCCTGGAGCTGCGGGTTGGACAAGCTTGGTCCATGTGATCAGGGTCTCGGGTATCTGAAAGATGTAGTTTGAGGCTTATTACCGGGTAGGGCCCCACTTGTCAGCTGGTTATAAACAAAGACAGCAAGTGCCTTATTTGTGCTTAAAGTTCACGTTCAATGGAGATCAGAATAACATGTCCTTTTAAGACTGAGAGTACCTTATATGTGTTTAAAGTTAATGTGTAATTGAAATCAGAGTAACATGTTCTTCACTTGGCTGTAGGGCTGTGAATGCAGTGGAGGGTAAGGGGTGTAAAAATGTTTGAAGTGAGATTGGAACTATAAGTCTATTGAGAAACGATTTTATTTTCTCTTCTGTGCTGTCTGTAATGTAACTGAGGAGAACAGTACCTCAATGTACTTAGTGTTCAACAGGAACAAAAGTGGTATATATTAAAATTTTAATGCTTTTCAATCTCTTTAACTCCGGTTCCTTTTTTATTTCTAAGTGATATTTGCAAAATCCAAGATCCGTGCAAAACAACTGATTTAGTTTAGAACAGCTGTGTTTGACACAATTTCATTATGTATTTCATACTAAGGAATCACATTCCTCGGTTTGTCATTATTCACAAATTAGTGTAAAGCTTTGTAAGTTAGCAAATCAGTGAGGTAGAAATTGCACTACGGAGACCGAATGGCTGAACAAACAGACTTGCTTATACAAAGTCCAAGATACCATTTCTGGGAATATTTCCTTTCCTTTGAGGTATGACAATCTCAGAATTGGTATATGTAAGTTTGGGGGGGGGGTTCTTTAAAGTATGACAATCTAAGAGTTGGTATATGCAAGATGTTCATTGTGTTACACTGCTGCAGTCATCACACTTGGGTTATTCTGCCGTCAGGCAGTCCCGCAGTTGGCCAGAGTTCCAAAGTCTTGGTCCGGCGTCGGTTGCTGTTGCTTCTTCCCTGACATCAGTGCGTCAGGGGTATATAAGATGCATCCGACGCCATTTTCTTCAGTCTTTCTTGCAGCGCGGTGCCCGAAGCAGAAGCAGTTCGCAAGTGCTGGTCGGCCGACTCCTGAGATTTTCGAAGTCGAATTTCAGATCCAAAGTCTTCAATAAAGCTAAGTACCCCATTGGGGAAACTTTTTCTTGCCTCAGACCGATGTCAGAAAAAGTTAATAATTGTATTTCTTGTGGAAAGCAAATACCTCATAAGGACTTACACTCTTACTGTATTCCATGCCTAGGCCCTGATCACGACGTCACTAGTTGTCAGTTTTGTGCTAGATTTAACAAACGTACTATAAAAAGGAGTTTTGATTTTGCTTTGCACTACTTTGGCCGAAGATTCAATTATACTATGCCGTCGGATCAACCGACGACCGTAATACCGAAAAAACACAAGGACAAGGATAAAGACAGACATCTGAGGCCCAAAACCGATGAAACCTCTTCTAGGCCAGTCGCCGGTTCTCAGTGAGGGGCTTTCGCAGCCCCTGACACCTGCTACCTCAGAGCCACAGGCTGCCTCCGACTCCCACGTGGAGACAATTAGGCCTCTGGATACTCAAGGTATTGGGCCGACGGAAACTAATCCTTCAGATGGGTCCGGAGCCGCTGAGCAGGCATCGGCTTCTGATGGTGTTTACAGACCTTCACAACTTACCATTAAAACAACAGCCAAGTCAAAAGTACCACTAAAAGATAAAGAAACAAGTACAGCATTCTCCTGGACAAACCACCATGCCTAAGAAACAGATGCTTAAAATGGCCGAAGACCTCATTACTGTAATCTGGGGTTCCCATCCCCCTCCTGAGAAAAGGCCTAGGCAGGATACAGACTATGATTCCTCTGATCAGGTTTCCATTTCCTCTGATTCCTCTTCAGAACAGGGGTATTCTATACCCCCCCTATGAGGACTCTGATGCTGAAGAATCTGTTCCTTCAGCCTCTCCTCCTGAGGATTATTCTTTTGGGGAAACTTTACATACCATGAGGGAGCATTTCCATTGGGAAAGTCAGGATTACTCAGAATCTAAGAAAAGGCTCAGAGATTTCCTTTTACTCCCTCAGCACAGGCCCCTGGCTATTTCCGCCTGTGCTAGATATTGTGGATGATGTGTTCTCTGAATCCAGCTTATCTCCTGATTCTTTGCCCCCTGCACCAGCCAAGCCAGATGGGTACTACAGAGTCCCTGACTCTCACAAGTTCCTTTATAAAAACCCTTCTGCTAATCCAGAAACCATTTCCCAGGGTCCAAAAGGGGTTAAGGCTTCCATTGCAAAAAATCCAGTACCCTCTGACAGAGATTCCAGAGCTTTGGATAGATGGGGGAAGAAAGTATACACTTCTGCAACCTTAGCAGTAAGAGCTTTAAATTGCCAGTTTCACATGCTTAAGTACCAACAATATTTAATGGCTCAATTAAAACAGAAAATGCTTGCAAGCTCAGACGCTCCTGATTGGAAAGAAATGCAGGATTTGTTGCATGCAGTTGAACATGTGGGAAAACATACTCTGCAATGTAGTTTTGATTCTCTAGAGGCCTCTTGTAGAACCGCAGTTACAGGTTCTGTGATTCGAAGGCATGCCTGGTTAAAAGAACAGAGTTTACCTGATCATGTTAAGGCAAAATTATTGGATGCTCCTTTACAGCATGATACCTTGTTTGGTGTTAAGGCAGAAGAGCTGCTAAAGAAAATGGAGGATAAAGCTAAATCTATGCAAACAGTCAAGGAGTTCTTACAGGTACAGCCACCTCGCTTTAGCAGAAATTGGCCTACAAAAAATTGGTCCTTTCCAGTGTCAGACAGGCCACAGAGAGGCAGATACAGATGCCCAAGAGGCAGATCTCAACCCCAAGGCTCAAACAGACAAAGACAGTGGGGCACCTCAACCCCAAAAGGAAGTGAGGACAAGTCTCAACCTTACAGGAAACAGTCACAATGACTTTCCCCTTCGTATGCCAAGCACTTCCCTTTTGGAAGCCCCCTTGGGGGAAAAACTAGCACTTTTTTCTCAAAACTGGCAAACAATCACCCAAGACAAATGGGTTCTGAATATTGTGTCTCACGGTTACAGGTTCCACTTTCATACTTTACCAAGGCTAAAAGGAATGCCAGACCTGCCAAAAAATCAATGGGCAGAGGCACAAAAACAAATTTCAGCCCTCATGGACATGAGAGCTATTCAAAAAGTACCACAGCAAGAACAAGGACCAGGATTTTACTCAAGACTCTTCCTGGTCCCCAGAAAGGACAAAACCTGGAGGCCCATACTAGACCTTTCAATTCTAAATACTTACCTGGATATTCCGAAATTCAAAATGTTGACTTTACAGCAGCTACTTCCCATGCTGGGCAAGAACGCTTGGCTGGTTACTCTGGACCTCAAAGAGGCATACCTGCATGACCCTGTCAGACAAAATTGCAGAAGATATCTCAGATTCAAAGCTGGTTCAATGCACTAGCAATTCTCTGCACTGCCCTTTGACTTATCTACTGTGCCCAGGGTCTTCACAAAGTGCCTGGCACCAGTAGTTGCTTTTTGCAGACAAAAAGGAATTCAAATATATCCATACCTGGACGACTGCCTCATTCAAGCAGAGACAAAGGACATCCTTCTATAGCATCTGGCGCTTGTAAAAAGGTTCCTAACTTCTCTAGGGTACACAGTAAATGAAAAGAAGTCAAAACTAGTGCCCTCACAACAGATTACATTCCTTGGTGCCAGCTTAAATATAACGGCCCAGATGGCTTACCTCACGCCAGAAAAACAAGTTCAACTAACTCAATATTTTCAATTACTGGCAAAAAAGTCCCATCTCCCTGCAAGAAAAATTCTGCAGGCCCTGGGATTCATAGCATCCTGCATACTAGTAATACCATATGCAGACTGCATATGAGGAAAATACAATGGTACCTAAAAAGTGTTTGGACTCAACACTCTCACAGTTTAGAAGCAGTAATACCAATGATTCCCTGCCTACAACAGGAGTTTCGATGGTGGGCACAGGCATGTCACCTAAACAAGGGTCAGCCTTTCACCCTACCCACAGCCAGGCAGACTCTAACAACAGATGCTTCGGATTACGCCTGGGGAGCACACATGGCAGGAAAATGCATTCAGGGCAAGTGGACCACAGAACAGATGCATCTACACATCAATCAAAAAGAGATGTTGGCTGTGTCAAAATGCCCTAACAGCTTTCAAGTACCTTCTGCATCCAGGACAATTATTATTAAAGAAAGACAACACCACAGTAATGTGGAACATAAACAAGCAAGGGGGCATTCATTCTTACCCCCTATGCAGGCAAGCCATGACCTTGTGGAACACAGCTCTAATGTACCAAGTTCACCTGCAAGCACAATTCCTGCCAGGAAAGAAAAATACTCTGGCAGACGATCTAAGCAGAAATATCATGGACCCTCACGAATGGAAATTGAATCCACAAATCTTCAGCATGGTAATGCAAAAATGGGGATGCCCAGATGTAAATTCTTTTGCCTCCCCACTGAATTGCCAACTACAAAAATTCTGCACAAGGACTTATCACAAACAAGCATGGAAAGTGGATGCTCTTTTATTCAGCTGGAAAAACCTAAAAGTTTATGCATACCCGCCTCTGCCTCTCCTTTCAAAGGTACTCCTAAAAGCCAGACAGGAGAAACGACAGATGATCTTGATTGCTCCAGACTGGCCACGCCACCACTGGTACCCTATCTTAAGGAACCTAGCTCAAGGCCCACCATGGATATTGCCTCAAATTCCACACCTTCTGACTCAACAAAACAATCAGATCTTGCACAGTCAGCTCAAAACCCTAAACCTGGCTGCATGGCAGATTCATTAGTCAAACAGGCAACGCCTCTCTCTAAAGTGGTTATGGATGTCATTTTGGAGGCCAAAAGGCCTAGCACCAGGAAAGCTTACTCAGAAAAATGGAAGAGATTCTGCGCCTGGAGCCAGGCTCAAAGCCTTGACCCTCTTCTCCCAAACATTCCTCAGATTTTACAATACTTAACTGAGATGCTGGACAGAGGCCTATCCTTCTCATCAATTAAGATCCACACCTCTGCCATTTCAACACATTACAACATGGATCCTCCTTTATTCTCTCATCCCTTGCTAAAGCAGTACCTCAGAGGGGCTAAAAACATAATACCGCCCCGAAGAGCACCAACACCAACTTGGGACCTCAATTTCGTTTTGGAAAAACTGACCCTGCCACCTTTTGAGCCACCCAATACAGCCGATCTAAAATTTTTATCATGGAAAACAGTTCTGCTCCTAGCAGTAACTTCAGCACAAAGAGTCTCAGAGCTACAGGCATTAATGGCAGTGGAACCTTTTATAATTTTTCATCAGGACAGGGTTTCTCTAAGGACAAACCCTACCTTTATGCCTAAGGTGGTATCTAGTGTGGCTCTTAACCAAACCATCCATTTGCCAACTTTTTATCCAAACCCCCAGAATAAAGGAGAGAAACTTCTACATTCTTTGGACATACACAGGCAGCTACGCTTCTACTTGGACAAAACAAAAGCTATCAGGAAAACTGAGCAACTGTTTGTAGCATATGCTGCAGGATCACAGGGCAAGGCTATCTCAAAGCAGACTATATTCAAATGGATAAGACACTATATTCGGTACTGCTACACAGAGCATGGAAAATCAGCCCCAAAAAACATTAGGCCACATTCCACCAGGGCTAAAGCCACTGCAACGGCCTTTCTCAGAGGAGTACCTACCAAGGAAATTTTGGAGGCTGCAACTTGGAGTTCAGTGCACACCTTTACCAAGCATTACCACCTGCCTCTTTACTCTAAATCCAGAGCAGGATTTGCCATTGCAGTTCTGCAGGGCCTCATAGCCAATCCTAACTCCTTATAGACCAGCCACCCAACCTTAGCTTTGGGATTCTACTCAAGTGTGATGACGGCAGCAGTGTAACGCAATGAACATAGTACAGTTTTGTACCTACCATAAATGTAGATGTTCGAGTGTTCACACTGCTGCAGTCGTGGTTACCCTCCCTCCATCCCCTCTGGCCTTATCTATACCTTTCTATCCTATACAACCTTTGTGGTGTATTTGCTTGTAACTGAAGGTATTGTTTTTATTCTGTATGTATACTTGTTATTAGCAATATGTATTGCCTACCTACTTGGGGGCACCTGACATCTGGGGCAAGAAAAACTGAAGAAAATGGCGTCAGATGCATCTTATATACCCCTGACGCACTGACGACAGGGAAGAAGCGACAGCAACCGACACCGGACCAAGACTTTGGAACTCTGGCTGACTGCGGGACTGCCTGACGGCAGGATAACCCAAGTGTGATGAATGCAGCAGTGTGAACACTCGAACATCTACATTTGTGGTAGGTACAAAACTGTACTTTTGGGGGGTCTTTGAGGTATGACAATCTCAGAGTTAGTATATGTAAGTTTGGGGGTGTGCAGGGAGGGTTTGTGCAAAATAAATTTTAAGAGAAATTTTCGAGATTCCCTGTTCTCTGGGGGGTTTGGTATTTCTTTAGACTTTTCTGCACTCAGGATTTCAAATGAAATTATAACTGAAATAAATAACAGCTATACTTACCAGGTTTCTGTACCTACTTATGTCCATATAGAACTGATGTGATTGACATGTACACCTGTGTTGTGTTTGATTGACATGTACACCTGTGTTTTGTTTGATTGACATGTACACCTATGTTGTGTTTGATTGACATGTACCTACACCTATGTTGTCTGATTGATGTGCACCTACACCTATGTTGTGTTTGATATGTACACCTGTGCTGTATTTGATTGACATGTACACCTGTGTTGTGTTTGACATGTACACCTATGTTGTTTGACATGTGCACCTATGTTGTGTTTGACATGTACACCTACACCTATGTTGTTTGATTGACATGTACACCTGTGTTGTATTTGATTGACATGTACAACTGTGTTGTGTTTGATTGACATGTACCCCTATGTTGTTTGACATGTACACCTATGTTGTGTTTGATTGACATGTACACCTATGTTGTTTGATTGACATGTACACCTGTGGTGTGTTTGATTGACATGTACACCTATGTTGCATTTGACATGTACACCTACACCTATGTTGTTTGACATTTACACCTACATCTATGTTGTTTGACATGTACACCTGTGTTGTGTTTGATTGACATGTACACCTGTTTTGAGTTGGACATGTACCCCTATGTTGTTTGACATGTACACCTATGTTGTTTGATTGACATGTACACCTGTGTTGTGTTTGACATGTACATCTATGTTGTTTGGTTGACATGTACACTTATGTTGTGTTTGACATGTACACTTGTGTTTGATTGACATGTACACCTACACCTGTGTTGTGTTTGATTGACATGTACACCTATGTTGTGTTTGATTGACATGTACACCTGTGTTGTTTGATTGACATGTACACCTACACCTATGTTGTGTTTGACATGTACACCTGTTTGACATGTACACCTACACATATGTTGTGTTTGATTGACATGTACACCTACACCTATGTTGTGTTTGATTGACATGTACACCTATGTTTTATTTGATTGACATGTACACCTATGTTGTGTTTGACGTACACCTATGTTGCGTTTGATTGACATGTACACCTATGTTGTATTTGATTGACATGTACACCTGTGTTGTATTTGATTGACATGTACACCTGTGTTGTGTTTGACATGTACACCTATGTTGTTTGATTGACATTTACACCTGTGTTGTGTTTACTACTGCATCCCGATTGTTCTTACAGAACTTATTTTCACAAATTGCTGTATGCACTGTGTTATTTGAAGTTTATGGTATTGACATGTTTTACCTTTATGTATTCAACTGTTACTCTTGACATGTGTATCCAATTGTGTCTTATTTATTGTTGTGTGTGTTTATGTGTAGCTTTTCTCCCCGGGCCTCCACTAAAAATGGGCTCTTTTTGGCCCAGTGGACCAACCCAGTAAACAAATGCAAATAAATAAATAAAATAAATGTCGACATTTCATTAGAGAGCCAGAAATTCATGTGTATAAATTACAAGGCAGTAATAGCTATTCATTGATGTGTACATTTACTTAACCAGAGATTCATATGTATAGCTTACAAGACGGTAATGGATACCTGACTTGACTTTACCTTATGAATGAAGGTTGAAACAGGTGTTGTCTCTATAACTGTAGAAATATAGATTATTCCTGTTATTGACTAACAAAAGTAGTTGAGATTGAACTGCATTCACCCTTTAACTGCTTTATGCTACTTTGCCAGTGTCTTGACTATATTCCTGTCACAGTTTGTTTCCTTGTGGATTACTGTGTATATTAAGATGTTCTTCATGTTTCACTGTTGCAGTATGTAACTGACGTTACACATGTCTCAAAAGGACTTTTTTCTTTTCCAGTTATAATTTAGAAAACAGCATATGGAATGTCGTTCCTGTAGCAAATGGTCCTCTCCACAGATATGGACAATCTCTTACTCTGCATCAGGTAAAACTGTCAATACAATTCCTAGTTCTGCCGATATGAGTACATAACTGTGATTATGCATGTCTGTGATGTAAAGGACACAGGTGCTGTCTGTTTAGTTTGTGCATTTAGCTAACAATGTGCATACTTAAGGACAAAACACACGACTGTCTGTGTGTGCGTGTGCGGACGTACTTCAGTAGGCCATTATTTACTGCAACATATTGTATGGAATGTATTTTTTGAATATTAAATGGCAGTCTTAGTAATAATTTTGCATTTATTCCAAGGTCGTCTTTTCAGTTAGACACTTGTGCACGGATAACTCCTTAGTACGCTGCGGTTCAATTAAATGCGGTATTGTTGCACTCTGTTTATATTTGCACTGCTAAATGGACATAATTTAGCTAGTGACTTGAAATACTGAACCAGTTCTATCCTGTTTGCAGTGCATTTGTCAAACTTTAACTGTGTTGTTCAGCTCTGTCAGTAGTAGTTGCCATAAGACACCCCTATGTAAATGTTCAAGTTTTCCAGTTTTGTGTTTAATCCACTTCACTGCTTTTTTCATCATCTGTTGACTTTAGACATTTATAGATAAGCCAAGTAATTTGTTGGAATTGGGCATTTTATTGGCACAAAGGGTAATGCTGTTGTTTGGGATGCAGGTTACTTTTTTATGTATTTTTATGTTTTATGCTTGAATGGATTGTAAATCTGCATGTTTTGTCCCGTTTTTATTTGGAGGCCCAGCAGAAAAGAATTTCCTGAGTAAAACTCGGAACCAACTAATGTATATAGCACTGAATATTTACAATGCTAAGTATGATAACAAACAAATTATGCTTGCTTTAAAACTTAAAATTACCAAGGGGTTACAGTTCCTTTAACTTCCTGCCTACCTTCAACACAGACCATTTTGTTGATTTTTTTCTGGTCCCAAGCACACTGACTGACTCTACGTCCTCTGTTTGCCCTCGCTTCACTTGGGCTCTCTCTGCTCCGCTACCCTACCCACATTTCCCACCCCTCCTATGCCTAAACTTATTTCCAGATAGCCACTCTCCCTAAATAAAGCAATCCAATTACAACAAAGAAAAATCCATATTTATATCATTCCATTTATCCAATTACATTGTATTGTACTAACTCTTGTATATCACACTCCTCTTACTTAACTACCTGCTACTTACGTATTTTAATGTAATATGTCATAACTAGACAAATAGTTTTAAATCCACCACATATCAAGACTCAGTTGCAGCTAACAATTATTCCTACCCACCCATAACATTATTACTTTAAACGTGAGTATAAGCAATATGATAACGTTTTACTCATCAGTCCTGCTGTTTTTTTCTATTACGGCTAACATAACCCCTTATACACAACTTAACACACAATCTACACACACTACTCCTTCTCAGACCCACTACAATTAAAACTTACAAATTTAATAATAGCACCAACTGTCTATAATCTCACAAACATAAACCATGTACCATTTACCTTACTCACACAACAATCTTATCCTAATTATACACAGTAATATGATAAGTTTATATCCAAATACTTAAAATTTATATTTCACATTCCATCACAGCTCATACTTAGAGGGGATATTTACCCCAACCCTGGCCCCCAAACCAGTCCAACCCATCTAGATCTTAACACCCCAACAACTAGTAACTTTCCCCAGAAAAGGTACTGACTTACTACTACTTAATACAAATCTCAGAAGTGTCATGAACAAAATTCAAGATTTGCATACCACCGTTGCTCTGTATACTCCAGAAATGTAGGCCTTATAACAGAAACCTGGCTAAAACCAGACATCTCTAGCAATGAAATACTTCCCCCAGGATACAATATACATAGGCTAGATAGACAACAGAAAAGAGGTGGCAGTATCACCTTTCTATACAAAAACAGTCTTAATTTAGAAAGTTTAGACCTAACTATTCCAAACTTTAATACCACCAAGATACTGTTTACTAAACTAATAATTAATCCAAAACATATCTGAACATTGTGGGAGCCTACATCCCACCTGGGAATGATCCGACTACACTAGAACACATCCTAAATTGGACAGCAACATCCTGCCCTCAGGAAACAATTATAATGGGTGACTAATGTGGATTGGCTCTCCTGCAGCTCTCAAAATCCCTCTGACCACATTAACCTAAACGGTTTCTCACAAACCATCCAAACTTGTACTACAGTAGACAGAACATCAAACAAATGTTAAATACCGGACTGGATCTTTACAAAGAGGCCAAATGTATCCCTACACTCTGGCTGTCTCCCACACAGCCTCAGTGGCCGTATTTCTACTTACATTCTCCGACAGCAAATAAATCCACAAAAACTTACCACCAAATCTGAAATAAGAAAAAAATGATCAAGATGTCATAACTAGTTTAAAAAATGCAATGGGGCATTACTCAAAAATCGCCATTTAGATAATGCAGTTGAATACTTTAACTCAGCTTTCCTCAATATCTTTACCATCTTTGTGCTGCCCCAACACTATAAAAACTCCAAAATATCACCCTACAGTCATTCGGTGCTGTGGAATGTTGGCTAAACAATACACAACTTCTACTTAACCCTAACAAAACAAAACTCAGGCTCTTCTATCCAACTAGAGCTGAAGACTGCCACCCGCTATTCAGTATATCATCATCAAACCATACAATTATTTCTTCAATTTCCCAAACAAAGTTACTTGGAGTGGTCATTAACCATAATATGAAATCTGACATTCACATACCACAGACAATAAAAAAAAAAAAAAAAAAAAAAAAGTTCACAAAAAACTAGGAGCCCCGTACAGAAATCAGCACTATCTAAACAAATCTTAAAGGCCTCTATAGCAAGAACCCATCATTTTATGTTGGGATAGGTAGGTCACGTTAAAGCCTCATCTTGCTGTCAGAGCAGGACAGCCATATCTGCAAAAGAAAGAGGCATCAGAACACAGGGGGGGTTAGCATGAGAAACCCACCACTGAAAAATGCCAGATGACAAGTGTGTTTCTTCAGATACTAAGTGATGGCTTCTGTCTTTTCCATGGCAGATTTTGTTTTACAAGAATCTCAGCGGTACATCCCATGAAGACATGGTTCTGTCATTAATGAACAGGGTAGTTAATGGTGATATTGAAACTGTAGCTGTCAATGCATCATTTTTAAAGAAAACTTTTTGACGAATGCACTACTGTTTGCAACATTTTATTAACACTTACTGCTCTTAAGATATTTGCATTTGGGCTTATGCTTTCTAACATGATTTTTCAGAAGTGCTCAAGAATCCAAGGATGTATGTAGGCCGCTAGTGTTGTGACACTCCACAGCCACAGTCACTTAGCTTGAATGAGCTCATAAATAACACACAGAGATGGTATAATGTCCATAAGGTCTATACTAACACTAATTTTTCTACAATGTCTCTGTATCATGTGACATGCTAATCATTACAGTGGGTATTAGCATTTAAAGGTATACACACTATATTCTACATTCATTTCCCTCTGCAGTTCTTGTTTTCTGAAGTTTCACAGTAAAACTGTTGATTTGCCAGTTTACCTACTGAGTTGCATCGATAAAATAACTAAATGTGAAGTAATGGCCAGAGTCCATTGCTTCACTTTCAGAGTTAGTTGGTACTTGTGAAACTAGGTATATATTTTTATACATTTCAGTTATTTGTTCATACCCCTCCCCCAATTTACATTCCTCCAGCTTACTGGTTGCACAATTTTACCGTAAGTATCCCAGATATTTAAACTCTCGGTCTGGGGCTGCACATGGTGGAATATGGATTGGACCAGCCTGCAGCATCACGTAGCATTTTCCTGCATGGCAGAGAAGAGAATTTTTGCTATGCTTTAAGTAGGCCGAGCTAGTGATGTCACACACAAACAGCCTTAGCTATCTCTAGCTCCAGCCCCAACCCCCGCCAGATGGCATGGGTTTACTGGCAGTCTGCCCATATCACCAGGGATGTGTGTTTATCATGAACAGAAACCCTCTCTTGAAGAGAGTGAACCGGCAAAGCTTTTCATTCACACCCCTACCGTCCTAGTCCCTCCACTGTCTGAGTCACTAATCAGTCTCAGGTGATAGTAAGGGCTCCATCCTTCTGCACCACGGAGACCGTATATTTGCTGAGTATTAGTCCTCTGTAACTATCAGCATTCTTATGTATGTGTGTGTTTGTGTGTGTGCGACACACACACACACACACACACACACTTATTAAATATATATATATATATATATATATATATATATATATATGGTTTGCCATGACAATATAGAATGAAGGTTTCATGAAAACGGGAATGTTGAAAGCCGTTTGGCTGCTTCCTGTATTGCTGGCCTTCAGTACTGTGAGTGTTCTGTGCAGTGAAGGCCACTGTGCATTTGCACATATGTGGTCAACGTTTCGACTAGAGATTGTGATAGGATTGGGAAATTACCCTTTTCCCCACTGTAGTGAGATCTTGGAGTTGGAATATATAATTTGCAGGGGGTGTCCCACATGGGGGGGTGCAACCCCCTGCAAAAACATTAAGTCACGTGATTTGGAGTAATGAACTGCAAAACAAAATTTGAAAGTGCGAATGCGATTTTGTTGCTAAATGCACTTTGACATTCTGACCTAATTAATATGTAGGAGGTGGGTGTTCGGAGTTGATATATTGTGTCATACACACATTTGATATAAACATATATATATATATATATATATATATATATATATATATATATATATATATATATATAAAATACATTGATTCATATGATCAAAAACTTAACTGAAAATAATGAAAAACTCAAATTTTTTGATGTGTGTGTGTGTGATATATATATATATATATATATATATATATATATATTTATGTATATATATTTATATGGGTCTACTTCGTCTAAATGAAAGTACGTTTTAACGAATTTGACTTACCCGAGCTGAATCCATCGAAGTTGCATTATAATAATCACACAGACTGCCAAATTCTTTTCCCTGTGAAAGGAACCATTTGGCCACCATGATAATGAACCAAAACAGAGGAAAAGTAAGCTCCCCAAAGTGGGGGGCTTTGCACCCCACACCCCCCTATTTAAATATACCAACTCTGAAATCGCACTAAACAGAAGAGAGGGCACAGTTCACCATGGTGGCCAAGTGGTTCCTTTCACAGGGAAAGGAATTTGGCAGTCCGTGCATTCATTGTAATGCAGCTTTAGTGGATTCAGTCCACGTAAGTCAAATTCATTTAAACATACTTTCGTTTAAACAAAGTAGACCCATATATATATATATATATATATATATATATATATATATATATATATATATATATATATATATATATATATAGCATAGGGTGTGGGGGCGCAGGGATGTTTGCCTTAACATTAAGTAGGTTTTCAGTAGTTTGACTTTCAACATTGTGAGCTTTTCAGTGTTTTTGTGCTTTTGATCAAGTGTTTTCCGTATATGTGTGCATTTATGTTAGTAAATGTGTGTGTGTCTCTCTCTCTCTCTTTCTCTCTCTATATGTATTTATATATATATATATATATATATATATATATATATATATATATATATATAATTCAGATGGAGAGATGGTTAAATAATACATGCACAGAACTGTATGAAGGATGATTATGACAATAAGAAATGATTGTTTTGTAGGAATGGAAGATTGTTTCTAGCCACATCTACAAGCAGGACTGTTTTAATGAAGTCTAATTTAGATTTTTTTCCTTTTACGTTGAAATAAGTCACAAAGCTTACTGTAGAAGCTTTAAATGCTTGTTTCCAACGTGTGTCATTTTAAAATATTTTCTACTCACTGATTTTTTGTTTTTTTGTGTAACGCCTTATGTTTTTTTAAACTGTATATCTCCTGTCATATGTTTTAGATACTACTTTATAAATTATTCCCAAGATATTCAGGAGTGATGTTAAAAGCACTCTAAAAGTCTTGCCTTCAGAACGTTAGGCAGTTTTGAGTTACTGTAATGTTACCTCTCGACATTTGCTCATCATTTTCAGGTTTCTGCTTTTTGCCTTTGAATAGTGACTCCTGAATCTAACAAATCCAGCATTGTTTTTACAACCATGTACTTTTTTGTCCATAAATGTTTGAAAAATCAGAGCAGACATGCATACAATAACATAGGAGATTTTTGCTTGTCTGCTAACAACCATGTATTAGGAAATGCACTTGGAATGCTCATAAATACAGAATGACAGTAAACGAGTGGCACATTACATTTCTTTTATGAAATTCAGTTGTGTATCATAGCTACAAGAATCTCAGCCTGGCTCAGTGTACGTACAGATGTAGCAAGGTAAGAATAATATGGTGATAGGCACTGAAAACATTAGTAACAGAATTAAATCTGCATTTTGGTACATAATGTTTGTGTACTTTGAAGTAATGTTGCAGGTGTGTGTCTGTAGGCATGTAGGCCCAAGTACAGAGGCTTTTCTGTTAAAATTGTAAAGCCTTAACAGCAATTCCCCTCTAGCTAGTCATCATCTTCCCCTTGCTATGAGCTTATCTGAGTGGTTCGATTCTTGTTTTTTTATATTATTATGAGGCAGGCGCTTCATCTCCATTACTACTAGACTCCTTGACTACTCAGCCTTTATTGCCCAGGTTTCTGTACCATACAGTAGTACTGGTTGCATCACTCTTTGTACACCTCACTTTTCAGCTTCTTTGGCATTCTTCTGCCATACACTACCCCTGACAACCCTGGGCCAGTTGGTGCAGCCCCTCTGATTCTAGCTTTGACATCCTTATTCAGACCTCCATTCTCCTCAACCATCCCTTTTAGATACTTGAAGTTGTTACCTTTTTCTGTTATTTTCATGGCTGTCAATTTTCAGTTTCTTACTGCCAAGACAGTTGTTTTGTTTGTACTCCACTTCATTTGCCTTCAGTTTTGCATTCCATTCGCCTATCCTTTGCCTGAAGTTCTTGTTAAGAGTTTGCCTGAAATGCCACATCATCTGTGTACAGCAACTTTGTTGATCTGTCCCCTCCAACTCGTTTGCTAATGTATTCCATTACCAGTATGAACAGCAGTGGGCTCAGAGCTGAACCCTGGTGCACACCCACTCCCACTGGGAGCCCCTCTGTGTGAGTCTGAGCACAACTCATACACTTGTCACTGGGTTCTTGTATATCACTTGCACTAATTTTGCCATTGTTTCCAGGACTATGAATACTTGCAGGAATGCAGAAATCAGGTTTCTTGGGACCTAGTGCTATGCTTTCTCCTGCTGTAGGAATGCCCAGATAGACTCTTTACACGTCTATACATTCTTCTCCACTGTTTTTGTCAGTCTTCATTACGTCCGTTGTGCTGTATCCCCATCTGATTCTGAACTGCTCATCTCCTGTCTTACTTTCTACTAATCTGCGTATTGGTTTATCAGTCACCATCTGCAGCAGTTTCATGCAGTGTGACAGGAGTATGTAGGATTGCAAGATTATTTGAGTGAAAGTGAAGCTATGGCTTTTTGTTTTACATGGCCTTGAAAACACAGATTTGTATAATTCTTAATAGGTGTTTTGTGGCTTAGCATATCTTTTCCCATCGTTACAACCATACATAAAATATGACTCCCAGACACACAAACTCTTAAGGGTGATCTTAAAAGCCTGATTGTTCAAAAAAAAATGCCATTTAATTTGATTGCTGATCATTTGTTTTGCTTTACCTGGGTTGCTTTTACTTATTTAATCTGTAAAGTGGGTGTGAGAAACAAACCGCTTTAAAAATAGTGTTTGTTACTGTTACGTTATTTCTTTCCTTGTTAGTGCTATGATGTCACTTTTGTTAAGATGTCACAGTGGATTTATTTTTGTAGAACAACAAGGGAAGGGCTACTTCCTTCTTAAAAAGTTTACTGAGAAATGCATAATCAGAGACGCATGTTTGGAGCAGTATTTTCCTCATAGCTTAATATTAGCCTAACTGCCCTCATGGGCCATTTTAGGCCTAGCCAGTTACCCCATGTGAGAATCAAACCTTGCACCTTGTGCTTCTAAGGTAAGCACCTTAACCATTACACCAATCTCCCACCCCGAGGCCTCCTTTTCCATCTTTCCTTCTATGGTCTTTGCTGCAAGGTTGTCTGTCTGTGGAATTTGATGTTAGGGTGGGGTCATCTAGTCAGGCTAGTTTTGTCCCATTTTACTTCTGGAATTCACTCACATCACTTCTCATCTAACAACACAGGCGTGTCTGAGGCGTCTTATGTTGCTCTTTGTCTTGACCACAAAGTAAACCACATGCCATTTGTATTCTTGGTGTTTTTTTTCCTACTTACTCTAATTGTTCACTCACAAGAGAACATAGATGTATATATGTGGGTCTAGGACTATTCATTAAAACACATTTCACTGAAAGTTATATATGGCCATTTCCCCACTGTTGTGCAACCCTGGAGTTAGTATATATCGTAAGGGGGGGTGTGGGGGGCACCGCCCCCACATAGTTTGGATATATATTAAGTTCAGAAAAGAGTAACTTATTGGAATTGCAAGTATCCATGTATATAGTTCAAAATATTTAAAATAGGTGGGGGGCAGTGCCTCCCAACCCCACCTTACTATATATACTAACTCCAGGGTCGCACTACAGTGGGGAAAAGGCCATATATAACTGTCAGTGAAATGTGTTTCAGTGAAATGTGTTTTCAGTGAAATGTGTTTCAGTGAAATGTGTTTTCAGTGAATAGTCCTACACCCATGTGTGTGTGTGTGTGTGTGTGTGTGTGTGTGTATATATATATATATATATATATATATATATATATACATACATACATACATACATACAGTGCATGAAGTACAGTGGTTACATTCTGATATCATGAAAAAGACAACCACGTTAAGCACTTTTATAGTTCAAAACCTGATCTTAACAATTGTTAAGCATCCCTGCTTCACTGGTTAAGATCAGGTATTGTGTTAGGTAGTTAAATCTGCCAGTATTGACCTGTAAATGACAGTAGCAAAATTCAAAACTGTTTCTTTCTGCCTGCTATCTTAACTAGCAGTTTGTTGTTGCCTTTCCTTTGCGTAAGACAATTTATTGCGCTGTCTTTTTGATACTGCTGCCTAAGTGCTTTACGGCTTTTAAAACTGTCAGAACACTTGGGTCTTTTTTTTTTTTGTTAGTAGTGCATGGAACAGATGAAGTTCCTTGAATTACAAGGAATTATTGTTGGGTCTGCGATCTTAACCCTTTACGATGTGTTGCTTGACATATGGATGCCAAGATTCACCTCTCCGGTTTCGCTCGTGATTTTTTCATGGCTCATGGCATCACCTCAAACAAAAAAATTAAAACTTATGATCAGAGACCTGATCTTAGTCCTCCGTATTGTCCTCCGTTTCTAACCCACCACATATATTGTATTTGTAGTCAGAATGTTTTATACAGACATTTACTTCCTTACTTCTTCTAGATGTTTTTATCGTATGCTATCTCTATGCCACTTCTGGGAACCTTTATCTTGGTAATGTAGAATTCTGATGAATTCATGATGCATATGTATTGTGCTTTAATAATGCGTCTTGATGTGCAGTTTTTATTCAAAGAAGATGTACATTAAGGATTTCAAAGACTGTGTGTGTTCTGTTAGGATATCTAAAACTGCCCTTGACAGCGTAATGAAAACTCATTTAAAAGTATGATTTGCATTCAATATCATTCTGATTCCTTTATCACTCAGTAGGCTGCATAAGTACAGCTCTACATGCCCTGTATTTTATCAGTTGCAAAGGGAATGTAGAAACTTTTTTTCTGTTTAAACCTTTTTTCAGAGTTGCTTAAACCTCATTAGGAGATGTCGGAATGGAATGCATTGTTCTGTCTTTCATCTCAGTGTGTCCAGAGTACGTATTTACTGAATTTTAGAAGAAATCAGATGTGCATGCAAACAGCTGTCTGTCACCTAGTGACCGGATCATTTTTTTCGTAGTTTTTTCTCCACTGCGAAACAGCAAGTGATCACCACCACTGTCCATATCCCATATTTGTTGTTCTTGATATGGCACCAAAACAGCCACAGCGTAGCACTACAGTTCTCCTGCGCATGTCTGCAAGGTTCCCAAGGTTGGATGTGTGGGATGGTTGTGTAAAGGCTTGGCACCTGTTTCTTTGAAAGATGCTTCCAATTTGCATTTTTTTGGACATTTAATGAGTTCTTGTATCCACCCAAGGTGGATAGTCTGTGTTTGGGCCTAGTTTTAGTAACTGGAACATGCCACCCAAGGTGGATAGTCTGTGTTTGGCCCTAGTTTTAGTCACTGGAACATGTAGCACAATCAGTGTTAATTCTTCCCACAAGTACATACCATAAAATCTCGCAGTCAGTAACTCCAGCATACTACTTACAGTCTTGCAATTCCTTAGTGATAGTTTAAAAATGCCCTCTCCACATAAACCGTATGTGATTTTTGGGCCACTTTTCAGTGTCTGGAATAAGGTTTGGTTACAGAGGTGTCGCCATGTCTCTGTTAATGACAGGATGTTCTATAGTGACAATATATTCTACTTGTCAACCATCTACGTTTTCTCTGACTGACTGCTAACAAGCCAACTAAAAACATCTGTCTGTCAACATGAAAACAAGTGTAGTCATACATAAAGCAGCAAAACAGATGCTGTTGTCATTTTCATGATATCAGAATGTAACCACTGTACTTCTTGCATTGTATATATATATATATATATATATATATATATATATATATTCTCTTGTGAGTGAACAATTAGAATAAGTAGGAAAAATATAGAGAACAGTTTGACATGTTTGTTGCATTGATTTGTTTTTCCTTTTTTGATGAAAAATGTTTCCATTAAGGATTGTTTCATCACTGTAGTGCTAAAGACTTTCTGGGAGCTGGTTGGTAAGACACCCATGAAGGCCATTCCCTGTAATCATAATTGTTTGTGCTTACGGAGTCCTGCCTTGCATTTTATAGCTCCCTTGGAGAGAGGTGGTATTGTTCTGGTCTTCATATGAATATTAACAAGATGTCTTTTGAGATCCGGAGTAAGAAACTATTCCAGTACCCATATATCCCGCTGCTATCGTGATTCCTGCTTTACTATATTGCAAGACATGTTGTATTCAGTGTAATGCAGCAATGCATACCGTGGTGCATGCCCCACCCATTCATAAAGTATATTACATGCAGTGATACACAGAAGTGTGCGTCAGTCTGTCTGCCCCTCCCCCACACACCTCAACCTCAACTTTCAGTCTTCTTTACTACTGGACTTTTTGTGGGCTTGAGCAACATGATTCTGCAGTGCAGCCTTCCCCACAGTAGAGGGAGCTGTCCCTGCATTCCTCCTTTATCTGACATAACCAACAATCTAACAACATGAGTTAAATTCTCAGATCCTAGTCAGCTGTGTCGCAGGTAGTTACCACACCTCTGTGTTACCATCCTTGCTATGGCAGTCTAAATTTATTGTCAGGTTTAACTCAGTTCATTCTTTAATGCTTCCCTTGCAATAGTTATTAATTTTTTAAATTGTCATTTCTCTGCACCTTTGCTGATGCTGCAGTGTGCCAGAGGGATGTACCAATGCTACAGGCTTAGTAAGTCTGGAGATGGACGCTCAGGCTGAAGAAGCACTTGAGGAACTGACAATCTGCTGTCTTACATGGTGTCCTAATACTGTGGGGTGGGTCCTTCACTGCAGTATTTTGTGTGTGGGAGACTAGTGGCTAGCCCCAGGCATACACACTTATGGGCTGAGCCTGTGTGCTGTCAGTACCACTGAGGTGAATCTGGAGAAAGCACAGGCATCCGACGCTTACTCTAGATGCCTCTGTGCAGTTTTTGCCATGGACATAGAACACCAGAAAAGAAGCTGTCCCAGGCCCCTGACTGTACTATGACCTACACCTTACTCCATAGGTGGGACAGAGAAGCAAAAAGGGTCAGTCAGCATCCATGCTGGTTAAATGTTTTTATATAGGTGGTTTGAAAAAAAGTAGCAAAAATGTTAATAAACCTAAATGAAGCAGAGGGCTTTACTCAGCATCTGTTTTGCTGCTTTATGTATGACTGCGCTTGTTTATTTGTTGACAGGCACACAATTGTGGAGTAATTCAGTTTCAGAAACACCTATTTCACCTGTGAGCATCTCTGAGTTTCGATGCAAATTCTGTCTCATCAGCAAAGGCTCAAAATCTAGTTAGCATTTGCAGTGATTTTTTTTTCGTTTATGTATCTCTATTTTTGACACTGAAACTGAAATCTCATCCTTTTGAAGAGTAATTGTTTCTCTCAGTATTTGTGGGAATTTCAAGTTTAGACTCTCTGTTGAATCCTAGTCCTGCACACTTTTCTTCCGTTAATCGTATTCTAATGTGGCATATAATACTTCTAGTGTGGATCGTTTTTAGGCATGATGTGATATACAATGACTCTGGAAGTAGCCAGTGGCAAGTAATATATCTTAGACCCTGACCTGTTTTCAGTCAGTAGGCCCCCATGGACTTTAAACCTCACCATACATATAGAAACAGAAATGCTGTCTTGCTGGGTGGAATATTTATGATTTTTTTTTTTAAACTGTGATGTAGTAGCACAATAAAAACAAAGTTTGCTACCTGCAACCCTGAGCAATTTTTGCTATACAGAAATAGGGTAGGGATAACATACCATTTGTACAAAACAGAGTGGATGGGGAATATATTAGGCAGGCTTATATATATGTGTATATATATATATATATATATATATATATATATATATATATATATATATATATATATATACACACACACAACAATATGTACATACATACGTAAATACATGCTGCATTCCACAGCCCTGAGACATTGTATACTTTCAGATAAGGAGAGGTAATTTGTGCCCACTCAAGTTTTATCTGTGAGGTAATATATGCTGTGTTCTCTGGCCAGCTTTTTAAAATTTTATATACCTACACACCTGGGTACCAAAGTTTTAGACTACTCTTTTGTGACAAACTGTTTGAAAGCTGCCAAATCTAAACAGTTGAAATTAGATAAAAAAAAGTCACCGAAAGAGATGCTTCTAGAAAATGCATACAGTATGACAGTAGTATCCTGGTAAAGTCTTTCATGTCCCACACAGCTCTGCATATATCCCAAAGCATTTAT